>NC_061076.1:10654120-10967429 GCF_021917145.1 Hypomesus transpacificus
TAATGGAATAAAACCGATATGCTCAGTTTAATAATGTGTTAACACAACAACGCAAACGTTTGCTGATGAAACACGCCGTCCGATAATTAACGTGAAGTGATCAATAATGGGAGACGATTGCCTGAGCTAAAATGTATGCTTCAAACGACGGGACAGAAGATAACTTGATCGACAATACACAATAAAGGCAAATTGCTTCACACAGTTACAAGTGGTTGTGATCACTTTTGAGGAGTTTAGCTCTACCTTTGATCGTTAGAGATGAAGCGCAAACGTTAGCTGCGCTGCTGCATGCCACGAACACATGACATTTCAGTAACTTCATTCCATGCTGTGTGTTCAAATACTTATTCATATTTGTTGTATTTCCTCCGTTTGACGAAATATACTTTTTACACGCATTACAAGTGGCGTTGTTGTCATTTTGTCGTGTGAAATACAACCAAACTTTAGAATGCTTCTGCCTAGTTGCCATGTTTGCTATAATTTGGCTGAGGATTCCAAAGAATTGGTAGCCTGACGTTGTCATACTCATAATTCTAGTCAGAATATGAGTCTGATAACTCTGCGTTGGGCTGTCACTATGGGGCGTGTTTCAACCGAACTCGTAAAACAAATGCCTCTTCGCTCAATTGGATAGACCTACAACTAATCAGAGCAACGTAATATGTTATTTGTTGAAAACAAATTCAACCCAAGCGCTCTTTTGTGACGTTGTTGATTACGTTACTGTTGATCAACTGTCCATCATCGTATAAAGCCCGCCCTGACAATTTCATTGGTCCGAACAGCTCCTGTTCGGGCATAGTTTTTCCCCAAACGTGCCCCCCCAGACCCAACTTCCCGACCAAATTTTTTAGTGGGCGGGGATAAGTTTGGCTGGCAGCCAGGCTAAGGAATTGGTCCACTGGGAACCAGTTCTTGTTGAACCGGTTCTCGATACCCATCCCTAGTGAGGATTGCCATGACTATATACAGGTAGCTGTACCTGGCTTCCTTTACAATGGCTTACAGTCTCACTAAACAGAAAACCAGTGACATGGCAGGCTCGTTGGCTTTGAATGTCTTACTTTCCCCTTGCCAGGACACCAATTTGTCATAGTGAGCTATTCTCAGTGCTGGAAATTACTGTATTCAGTTACTGTGTAAAAATATAAGCAGTTTTTCAAATGGCAAGCGGTTGTCAGATTTAGCCCAAGTTTAAACAGTAATTCAGTCCTATTTTGACATGTCAAGGTGATTGTGGTCTGAAGATAATCTGTGCCAAATTGGGTGAATATTAGATACATTTTGAATAGGAATAGGGAAAAAACTTTTTATAAAACGTAAAATGGCAGCCGCATCAATTCATCTGGTATCACAAGTTAACATGTGTCAGACACGGGATCGCCCCCTAGCGGTTAGATGACACAACCTTTTGTGGTCCTCTTTGGAACAGGGTCCCGAACACCTGAACCAAGTTTGATGTCAATTCAGTAAATATTTCCTGAGATATGATCTCACTTCTAGGTATGGGTATCGAGAACCGGTTCTGTAAGGACCCGGTTCCAAATTTCTCAAAACCCGAATATCAATAAGGTCCAAGCTTATCGATACCGCTATCGAGACTAAGTAATATAATGTAACGTTGACTTTTTGTCTCGAGAAATAAGTAATGTTATTTAAATCAAATCACTGGTGCACAAACATACAACGTTTGGCTAATAAAATGACAAAATTCAATTGAATGGCATGCCAGCCGCCTTTAAACTAAACGAAGAAGAATTTAATTGCCTCACACGCTACTTCGCTTCATTTATCCTTTTGTTGCTAGCTACGATGGCAGAACGCACGAAACGGTCAAAGGCTTGGCTACATTTTATTAAAGCCAAAGATAAAGACGAAGCAAAGTGCAATATATGTTCTAAAGCAATTTCTTGTAAGGGGGGGACACAACTGCAATGAACAAGCACCTCAGCGTTGTGCATCAGATAAAGATAAAATGCAGTACTTCAACTGTCTCCAAGTCACAGCGGTGCCAACTCCAACTGCCTTTGCAGGACAATCCTCTGGTGAGCGCACCCCAACTTCGTAGCGAGTCTCCATTGTTGACAATGATAAGCCAATTCAGGGCTCAACAGTGCAACTATTTCACTCTCATATGCCCCTAAAATTTAATGTGTGCGTGAACTGCAAAAATGGTATACGAGCACAGTGTGTGAGTAAAGACTAGCCTCCCGCCCCTCGCTGCTGATCATTCAAAACAAGGTCACCGCGAGCATGGCTTTGTGGGATACTTAAGCATCATTTTAAACAAAAACAGAGACAGAAGAAAATAGGGATAAGATAAGGAAGGTTTGGGTTTGGTTAGCTGGTCATTTAGCTATACGAGGTGCCTTTTGTTGAAACGTGTTCAACTTTTCATAAAGTCGATGAGCTTGACAATGTCACTTTTCATTAACCAACCAATCACAGTCAAGTTACTCATCCAGGTTGTGGATAGTAAATCTGTAGTGGACAGATTTAGATTTAGCCAGAGTCAAGATCCATTGTGCCTATATATGCTCCTTTTAGCCAGCTTCTTCCTGAGAGAAATAGAAAAGTATCGATAGTGGTATCGATAAAGACTCGAATCGTTAAGCAGTCTCGAAAATGGTATCGATATCGATAAAAATTTACGATACCCATCCCTACTCACTTCCTGTTTTGGCGGCTTCATAGCCTACTTTGATCAACTTTACCGGAAAAACTGTTTTGAAAATCAAAAACCATGTGAAAACATTTGTGAGGCTTGACCTAAAGAAAATTTGTGAACATTTTTTGCTTATTGCAGCGCCACCTAGAGGTGAAATGGCATGACCTATTGGACCTCTTTAGAACAGGGTCCCTAGTCCTTATACAAAGTTTGGTGTCAATGCAGTAAAGAGGTGCTGAGATATTACCTCACTTCTTTTATGGTGGCTTGGTTGACAACTTTGGCTGTTCCATTCAAAAGCTTGAATGGAAGATTTATGCATTTAGCAGACGCTTTTATCCAAAGCGACTTCCAAGAGAGAGAGCTTTACAAAAGAGCACTTTTCTTGAAGGTGGGGAGACAGTCGGTGTCCCTGATGGAGGTGGGGAGCTGGTTCCACCATTGGGGGGCCAGGCAGGAGAAGAGCTTGTGTTGGGACCTGGCAGTCTTGAGCGGTGGGACCACCAGGCGGTTGTCTGAGGAAGACCGTAGGTGACGGGTGGGGGTGTAAGGTTGCAGGAGAGACTTGATGTAGTCGGGTGCAGTCCCGTTCACTGCTCGGAAGGTCAGTACCAGGGTCTTGAATCTGATACGGGTGTTGATGGGTAGCCAGTGGAGAGAGATGAGGAGCGGGGTAACATGGGAGCGTCTGGTAGATTGTAGACCAGGCGGGCCGCTGCGTTCTGAATCCTCTGAAGAGGGCGGGTTGCACATGCTGGGAGACCAGCGAGCAGCGAGTTGCAGTAGTCCAACTTGGAGAGGACCATTGCTTGGACTAGCAGCTGGGTGGAGTGCTCAGACAGGTATCTCCTGATCTTCCGGATGTTGTCGAGGGTGAATCTACAAGACCGGGAGACTGCGGCTATGTGGGCCGTGAGGGAGAGCTCGTCATCCATGGTAACCCCAAGGTTCCTGGCAGAGGATGAAGGGGTCACCGTCGCAGATCCCAGGGTGATTGACAGATCATGGGAGATGGAGGGTTTAGCCGGGATGATGAGAAGTTCTGTTTTGGCGAGGTTCAGCTGGAGGTGGTGCTCGGTCATCCAGGCAGAGATGTCTGCGAGAGAGGCCTCAATCCTAGCTGAGATCCCCGGATCAGTCGGGGGGAACGACAGGTACAGCTGCGTGTCGTCAGCGTAGCAGTGGTAGGAGAAGCCATGGGAGGTGATGATTGTTCCAAGTAAGGTGGTGTACAGAGAGAAGAGGAGGGGGCCAAGGACGGAGCCCTGTGGGACACCAGTGGAGAGCTGGCGAGGGCCTGACAGTTTGCCTCCCCAGGAGACCTGGTAGGATCTTCCCGACAGGTAGTATGAGATCCACTGGAGTGCAGTGCCAGTGATGCCCATCTCAGAATGTCTGGAGAGCAGGATCTGGTGGTTAACCGTGTCAAACGCTGCAGAAAGGTCCAGCAGAATAATGACGGATGACCTGGAAGGCACTCTGGCAGACTGGAGGGCAGTGGTGACTGAAAGAAGGGCAGTCTCTACTATCAAACTAAACTATCAAAATTATTTTAAATTTTCGAAACGGTTTGATCGGTACAGCCGATTTGATAAATCAAAATCTGCGGCAAAGCCGGCAAACAGGACGTTGGGTCGTATGTTAGCAAATCTTTGATGGATTCAAAGCTGCATTTACTCAGAACCCTGTTCAGAACCCACAAATGTTTTTCGTTCATTTTACCTGCTTAACCGGCTTGGACACCTCATTGCTGCTTGCAGCTGTATTTAGGGGCCAAGCAGCAGTGAAGCTGCTGTGGCACCTATTGTTTTTGTTAGTTTTATTATTAGGGGCCAAGCAGCGAAGCTGCGAGGCACCTATTGTTATTGTTAGTTTTATTAGGGGCCAAGCAGCGAAGCTGCGAGGCACCTATTGTTATTGTTAGTATTATTATTATTATTCTTCTTAGGACTGGGTGTCTACGGCAGCCCCCATAAGCGCTTGGTGGAAAGTTGTGAAATTTGGCACACTCATTGGGGACAGTCCCCTGGTCTAATTCACAAAGTTTCATGTCCCATACTTGGGCACTCTAGCGCCACCAACGGGTCAAAGTTGGACTTGTGTTTACACACGCAACTTTTGAACCGTATGACCCATTTTCAAAAATGAGGTACCATTGGATTCCCTGGATCAAGCCGAGTTCAATGCACACCATGGCGTCAATTTCCGGTTATATAGATTTTCTGCTATTTCCGGTTTTATCAAAAACCTCTGAAAGCCTACTCCTCCTACAATTTTTGTCAAATCTTTTTCAAAATTACCAGATATGCTCTTCAGACCAAGCCGCACAAAAGTTATGGTAGAGCATTTTGATCCCCACAACCGTTTGTCCGGTACAGCCAATCAAATTCTGCAGAAAAGCCGCCAAACAGGAAGTGAAGCCATATCTCAGCAGTTCTTTGAAGCAGTGACACCAAAGTTGGTACGCCTACTCGGAACCTTATTCTAAGGATGTCCTCCAAAAATGGTGTCATGTGACTAAAAGGGGGCGTGGCCAGAAGCATAAACGTGTTTTGGCTAATAACCGTTGAAGTGTTTAACTTAATAAAGTAATTTCTTTGTCTGTTGATGTCTTGTGAGATATCAA
Source organism: Hypomesus transpacificus (assembly GCF_021917145.1). NCBI lineage: Eukaryota > Metazoa > Chordata > Actinopteri > Osmeriformes > Osmeridae > Hypomesus > Hypomesus transpacificus. Next base: position 10,659,421 of record NC_061076.1, read on the forward strand.
GCCTGGCCATTGATAACTTTTCATAATAACCGAATTGATGCGGCCGCCATTTTGGATTTCATGGAAAAGTGTAAAAACCTTTTACACGCCCCAAATGTTGTCCAATGTTTACAAAATTTGGCACAGATGATCTTCAGACCAAGCTTCACAAAGGTGTCGGGATGGATTTTACATTTTCAAAACCGTTTGTTTGGTAGAGACGATCAAAGGCGGCGGCGAAGCCGCAAAAGACACGTGAGAGCGTAACTCAGCAACCATTTGTGCGATTGTCACCAAACTTGGGTTCCATTGTTCCCACGAGGAGCAGAGGAGGCCTGCGGTGTTATACCAGAAAAAAACACTGTAAACAATCACTACTTTGGAACGCAAACAGATATTTCAACCAAACTTGGCGTGTTGCATGAGTGCAACAGGTTGTTGTGACTTAATTGTTGCGCAAGTGCTATGGAGGCCTTGTCCTGCTCTGGACTGCTTGGCCCCTCCATTGCTGCTTGCAGCTATATTTATTATTATTATTCTTAAGACTGGGTGTCTATGGCAGCCCCTAGAAGCGCTTGGTCGAAAGTTGTGAAATTTGGTACACTCATTAGGGACAGTCCCCTGGTTCAAGTCACAAAGTTTCATGTCCCATACTTTGGCACTCTAGCGCCACCAACGGGTCAAAGTTGGAGTTGTGTTTACACACGCAACTTTTGAACCGTATGTCCCATTTTCAAAAGTGAGGTACCATTGGACTCCCTGGATCAAGCCGAGTGCAATGCACACCATGGCGTCAATTTCCGGTTATATAGATTTTCCACTATTTCCGGTTTTATCAAAAACCTTTAAAAGCCTACTCCTCCTACAAATTTTGTCAAATGTTCTTCACAATTACCAGATATGATCTTCAGACCAAGCCTCACAAAAGTTATCGAAGGATATTTGATTTTCAAAACCGTTTGTCCGGTACAGCCAATCAAATTCTGCAGAAAAGCCGCCAAACAGGAAGTGAAGCCATATCTCAGCAGTTCTTTGAAGCAGTGACACCAAAGTTGGTACGCCTACTCGGAACCTTATTCTAAGGATGTCCTCCAAAAATGGTGTCATGTGACTAAAAGGGGGCGTGGCCGGAAGCATAAACGTGTTTTGGCTAATAACCGTTGAAGTGTTTAACTTAATAAAGTAATTTCTTTGTCTGTTGATGTCTTGTGAGATCAAGCCTGGCCATTGATAACTTTTCATAATAACCGAATTGATGCGGCCGCCATTTTGGATTTCATGGAAAAGTGTAAAAACCTTTTACACGCCCCAAATGTTGTCCAATGTTTACAAAATTTGGCACAGATGATCTTCAGACCAAGCTTCACAAAGGTGTCGGGATGGATTTTACATTTTCAAAACCGTTTGTTCGGTAGAGACGATCAAAGGCGGTGGCGAAGCCGCAAAAGACACGTGAGAGCGTAACTCAGCAACCATTTGTGCGATTGTCACCAGACTTGGGTTCCATCGTTCCAACAATGAGCAGAGGAGGCCTGTGGTGTTATACCAGAAAAAAAACACTTTGAACACTCAGTTCTTTGGAACGCAAACAGATATTTCAACCAAACTTGGCGTGTTGCATGAGTGCAACAGGTTGTTGTGACTTAATTGTTGCGCAAGTGGTATGGAGGCCATGTCCTGCTCTGGACTGCTTGGCCCCTCCATTGCTGCTTGCAGCTATATTTATTATTATTCTTCTTCTTAGGACTGGGTGTCTATGGCAGCCCCCATAAGCGCTTGGTCGAAAGTTGTGAAATTTGGCACACTCATTGGGGACAGTCCCCTGGTCTAATTCACAAAGTTTCATGTCCCATACTTGGGCACTCTAGCGCCACCAACGGGTCAAAGTTGGACTTGTGTTTACACACGCAACTTTTGAACCGTATGACCCATTTTCAAAAATGAGGTACCATTGTATTCCCTGGATCAAGCCGAGTTCAATGCACACCATGGCGTCAATTTCCGGTTATATAGATTTTCCGCTATTTCCGGTTTTATCAAAAACCTCTGAAAGCCTACTCCTGCTACAATTTTTGTCAAATCTTCTTCAAAATTACCAGATATGCTCTTCAGACTAAGCCGCACAAAAGTCAATGTAGAGCATTTTGATCCCCACAACCGTTTGTCCGTGAGAGCCAATCAAAATCAGCAGAATAGACACCAAACAGGAAATTAAGTCTTATCTCAGCAGTTCTTTGAGGCAGTGACACCAAATTTGATATGCCTACTCGGAACCTTATTTTGAGTATGTCCTCCAAAAATGGTGTCATGTGACTAAAAGGGGGCGTGGCCGGAAGCATAAACGTGTTTTGGCTAATAACTGTTGAAGTGTTTACCTTAATAAAGTAATTTCTTTGTCGGTTAATGTCTTGTGAGATATCAAACTTGACCATCGATAATATTTCATAACAACCGAATTGACGCGGCCGCCATTTTGGATTTTATGGAAAAGTGTAAAAACCTTTTACACGCCCCAAATTGTGTCATATGTTTACTAAATTTGGCACAGATGATCTTCAGACCAAGGTTCACAAAGGTGTCGGGATGGATTTTCCATTTTCAAAACCGTTTGTTCGGTAGAGACGATCGAAGGCGCCGGCGAAGCCGCGAAAGACACGTGAGAGCGTAACTCAGCAACCATTTGTGCGATTGTCACCAAACTTGGGTTCCATCATTCCCACGAGGAGCAGAGGAGGCCTGTGGTGTTATACCAGAAAAAAAAACACTTTGAACACTCACTACTTTGGAACGCAAACAGATATTTCAACCAAACTTGGTGTGTTGCATGAGTGCAACAGGTTGTTGTAACTTAATTGTTGCGCAAGTGCTATGGAGGCCATGTCTTGCTCTGGACTGCTTGGCCCCTCCATTGCTGCTTGCAGCTATATTTATTATTATTATTCTTAAGACTGGGTGTCTATGGCAGCCCCTAGAAGCGCTTGGTCGAAAGTTGTGAAATTTGGTACACTCATTAGGGACAGTCCCCTGGTTCAAGTCACAAAGTTTCATGTCCCATACTTTGGCACTCTAGCGCCACCAACGGGTCAAAGTTGGAGTTGTGTTTACACACGCAACTTTTGAACCGTATGTCCCATTTTCAAAAGTGAGGTACCATTGGACTCCCTGGATCAAGCCGAGTGCAATGCACACCATGGCGTCAATTTCCGGTTATATAGATTTTCCACTATTTCCGGTTTTATCAAAAACCTTTAAAAGCCTACTCCTCCTACAAATTTTGTCAAATGTTCTTCACAATTACCAGATATGATCTTCAGACCAAGCCTCACAAAAGTTATCGAAGGATATTTGATTTTCAAAACCGTTTGTCCGGTACAGCCAATCAAATTCTGCAGAAAAGCCGCCAAACAGGAAGTGAAGCCATATCTCAGCAGTTCTTTGAAGCAGTGACACCAAAGTTGGTACGCCTACTCGGAACCTTATTCTAAGGATGTCCTCCAAAAATGGTGTCATGTGACTAAAAGGGGGCGTGGCCGGAAGCATAAACGTGTTTTGGCTAATAACCGTTGAAGTGTTTAACTTAATAAAGTAATTTCTTTGTCTGTTGATGTCTTGTGAGATCAAGCCTGGCCATTGATAACTTTTCATAATAACCGAATTGATGCGGCCGCCATTTTGGATTTCATGGAAAAGTGTAAAAACCTTTTACACGCCCCAAATGTTGTCCAATGTTTACCAAATTTGGCACAGATGATCTTCAGACCAAGCTTCACAAAGGTGTCGGGATGGATTTTACATTTTCAAAACCGTTTGTTCGGTAGAGACGATCAAAGGCGGTGGCGAAGCCGCAAAAGACACGTGAGAGCGTAACTCAGCAACCATTTGTGCGATTGTCACCAGACTTGGGTTCCATCGTTCCAACAATGAGCAGAGGAGGCCTGTGGTGTTATACCAGAAAAAAAACACTTTGAACACTCAGTTCTTTGGAACGCAAACAGATATTTCAACCAAACTTGGCGTGTTGCATGAGTGCAACAGGTTGTTGTGACTTAATTGTTGCGCAAGTGGTATGGAGGCCATGTCCTGCTCTGGACTGCTTGGCCCCTCCATTGCTGCTTGCAGCTATATTTATTATTATTCTTCTTCTTAGGACTGGGTGTCTATGGCAGCCCCCATAAGCGCTTGGTCGAAAGTTGTGAAATTTGGCACACTCATTGGGGACAGTCCCCTGGTCTAATTCACAAAGTTTCATGTCCCATACTTGGGCACTCTAGCGCCACCAACGGGTCAAAGTTGGACTTGTGTTTACACACGCAACTTTTGAACCGTATGACCCATTTTCAAAAATGAGGTACCATTGTATTCCCTGGATCAAGCCGAGTTCAATGCACACCATGGCGTCAATTTCCGGTTATATAGATTTTCCGCTATTTCCGGTTTTATCAAAAACCTCTGAAAGCCTACTCCTGCTACAATTTTTGTCAAATCTTCTTCAAAATTACCAGATATGCTCTTCAGACTAAGCCGCACAAAAGTCAATGTAGAGCATTTTGATCCCCACAACCGTTTGTCCGTGAGAGCCAATCAAAATCAGCAGAATAGACACCAAACAGGAAATTAAGTCTTATCTCAGCAGTTCTTTGAGGCAGTGACACCAAATTTGATATGCCTACTCGGAACCTTATTTTGAGTATGTCCTCCAAAAATGGTGTCATGTGACTAAAAGGGGGCGTGGCCGGAAGCATAAACGTGTTTTGGCTAATAACTGTTGAAGTGTTTACCTTAATAAAGTAATTTCTTTGTCGGTTAATGTCTTGTGAGATATCAAACTTGACCATCGATAATATTTCATAACAACCGAATTGACGCGGCCGCCATTTTGGATTTTATGGAAAAGTGTAAAAACCTTTTACACGCCCCAAATTGTGTCATATGTTTACTAAATTTGGCACAGATGATCTTCAGACCAAGGTTCACAAAGGTGTCGGGATGGATTTTCCATTTTCAAAACCGTTTGTTCGGTAGAGACGATCGAAGGCGCCGGCGAAGCCGCGAAAGACACGTGAGAGCGTAACTCAGCAACCATTTGTGCGATTGTCACCAAACTTGGGTTCCATCATTCCCACGAGGAGCAGAGGAGGCCTGTGGTGTTATACCAGAAAAAAAAACACTTTGAACACTCACTACTTTGGAACGCAAACAGATATTTCAACCAAACTTGGTGTGTTGCATGAGTGCAACAGGTTGTTGTAACTTAATTGTTGCGCAAGTGCTATGGAGGCCATGTCTTGCTCTGGACTGCTTGGCCCCTCCATTGCTGCTTGCAGCTATATTTATTATTATTATTATACTTAGGACTAGGAGTCTATGGCAGCCCATAGAACCGATTGGTGCGAAGTTTTGAAATTTGGCACACTGATTTGGAACGGTCTCTTGATTATTTTCACCAAGTTTCATGTTGATCCCTGAAGCACTATAGCGCCACCAAGGCGTCAAAGTTGGAGGTGCGTTTACGCCCATAACTTTTGAACCATGAGACCGTTTTTCTTAAGTGGATTCCGTAGATGCAGACAATTCGAATGAACCTTATGGCGTCATTGTCGTCCCGAAGGTGTTTCCGTCATTAGTATTCCAAGAAATTGCTACTTTTTTCGAACTCGTCCTAGGCCGTTGTTCCGATTTTCATAAAAATCTTAACATATCACAGTGTTTCCCACAGATTATAAATCTATTTGTGCCGGGGAGGGGGGTGGGTGGTTGGGGTTGTCCGACCGGGGGGGGGGGGTCGTAATAATTCCTTTGTTAATAATTTGTTACACAGTTAATTTGTTACATTGAATATTAATCCAAAATGATTCACACCTTCACAAAATTAACAACAACTAACATATCATTTCTGCATTATGCATGTAGCAACGCTAGTGCTAAACAGCTATTTAACTGGTCGGCTCCATGACGCCGGGTAAGTAGCTAGCTCCTGAGACTCCTTAACATTCAAAATGGCGGAGAATCTATATAACTGGGTAGCATGGGTTGGACTCGTCTTGATCCAGGGAATACAACAATACCTCATTTTTGAAAATGAGACATGTGGTTCAAAAGTAAAGTGTGTAAATACACCTTCAAATTTGACCCATTGGCTAGAGGGTTTGAAATGGAGACATGAAACTTGGTGAAATTGTTGAGGGGACTGGTCCCAAAGAGTGTGCCTATTTTCACAACTTCTGACAATACGGTTCTAGGGGCTGCCATAGACTCCCATGGCAGAAGAAGTATAAATGGAGAAGGTACAATTTCTGGAGAAATTGTAGGGTGTGCTTTCTTGCATCGGTTGCAGGTGGGTCCGTTTTCCCTTCTAGTGATATTTTCAAGCATTTAGCCTACTCATATTGCGTAATTCATTAAGAAACACGCTTTGAAACAAGGAACCCCCTTTGAAACAAGCTACTGTAACAACGTTGTCACTGGCAGTATTTCAGATGGAAATGCGATTCAAATAGTACCGTCTGTTAACTGAAAATAAGCCCCCCAAAACGTAAATAAGTTTGATATTAATTTAGGGGGACATGGCTAATTCAAAAGCAGTTTGCGAAAGGCAAGCTGGCTGCCGTTGCTATCCACACTTCACTGATTGTTTGAAAGCGCCGGAAATGAGAATGTTTCTTTTGTAAGGGATAATGTATAGAACGCCGGTCATTATCGGGAAAATAAGCCCCGACAGGGCGAACAGCACCCCGACGCGAAGTGGAGGGGTTTGTTTCGCCCTGAAGGGGCTTATTTTCCCGATAATGACCCGTTCTATGCATTATCCCGCTTATTACATGGCTACTTGCCAACAAAAATAACTTAACACAGTGTGTCTTTTTACAATGTATTTGTTACCATTCGTATTGTTGATCAGCAGAGAAATAGTTCGCCAAAGACGTTGAACTTCATAGACTTTGAACATTCTTTAGGCTTTAAATCAGCTGACGTCGCTAAGCAACAGAGTACGCTGGGGTTGAAAAGTTACCGGACTACTTGCGGAGTGCTACGAAAGACGTGAATCCGAGGCTAAAAGGCCACTTCCCTTGACAGCGGTCAAATGTGCATAGCAACGGTCAAATATGAGAAAATTGTTCACCGCAGAACGTTGGGAAGCCCCATTCAAGTGAATGGAGCATTCTACAGCATTAGAGAACAGCCGTGTAATAAGACATAATAAAGTTTAGCCATAGCTGTGGCATTGAAGACAGAACTGTAGCAATGGGCGTCAGCAGCATTTTGTGAGTGGGGGGACACACATTATGCGGGGGGTCTGGGGGTTTCTCCCCTATAATTTTTTGAGATGTAGATGCAATTTCCCGCATTCTGGTGCATTTACCACAACTATTTACCATAGTTGTTATACATATACTGAGGGGCTGGACATAAAAATATTTTGAAAACTAAACTTCCCAATAAGCAATGGGACATCTTCAACTACCTGTCACCTTTCAGCACTCACCTCAGCAACAGAGCTCTCTCCACTGCCCCTGCATGCTGCCCCTGCCTCTGACTCACTCTCAATCTCAACCACCTATATCAGGAGACATGGAGATGCATTGAGCATTCTTTCATATTGATAATAATAAGCTTAATGTAGATTTTTCATATGAAGATTTCTGAGATGTAAATCGTGTTATCAGCATATCAAATTCAGAATTGGTATAGGTTTAGTAGCCTAATAATTATGTAGGCTACATTTAAAAAAAGCATCTCCCTAAAGCATGACGGGACAGTTCAGAAATGATCAAATTTGTGTTCAAACCTGTAGTCCTTTCCACAGATCACATCCTTAGGATGTAAGCTTTCAGAAAATACATGGTTTAGGTGGTTGAATTAGTTTCCCTAAATGGCACAGCCAAAAATGTATCAGCCATATAGCCTACTCTATTTACCAATACTGAATTTATTATGCATGGGCAGCATACTAATATGGAGAGATGGACGTGTCTCTTGTCTCATTAGATAACATCCTACAGGGTATAAGCTTTCAGAGGATATATGGTTTTAATGGTTGAATCAGTTTTGCCTTCATGTTACAGACTAACATGTAGCAACACAATTCTGCGAATTGCCAAAATTACAAGTTGAGCAACCTTATTTAAATTGGAAGACAATGTTAGACAAACTAGACAAACTAGCATGTTAGCTAAGGTTAACTCCAGATTAGCTCACGGTTGTTATGGCAATAAAAAAAACACCAGCAATTTCTTTTGTAGTTACTTGGAAAAAACATCCTTGTCATCTCTTTCTGCCTGAAACAGACGCCTAAATCTGAACACGGCCAAAAGCACAACTTATTTCAGACCCAGATTAAGAAATCAACAAATGTAGATATCTGTAAAACTTGCTAAAATAAAAACTATCTAGCTAGATGTACACTGTAAGCTCAATGTAGCCTACATACCTTGTTTGGCCAATTTGGTCGATTGTGGGGAAAAAGTCGAACCGTTTTTAGTTATGGAGAGCCATCGCGCTAGCTCGATTATGAGAAATGTAGCTAGAATTCACACCTCAAACAAGTTAACCTAGACGCAAAACTGTACGTCCAATAAAAAAAATAAGGATATTTTCCAAGACCCAAGACTCTGCCGAAACCATTGGTATTCTTATGTGTCTGTGCGTTCAGAAATACAACTCTTTTGGCAGTTTCCAAAACGTCACCCAATTCTGCTTTCATGATTTGGTATGTTTGGTTGCCATGGCGCAGCTGTGATCGCTAACGAGCTGGGCAGAGAGAATAAAACATTTACTTGCTGGGCAGAGAGAATAAAACATTTAGCTGGAATCCACACCTCAAACAAGTTAACCTAGATGCAAAACTATACGTCCAATCCAAAAAATGAGGATATTTTCCGAGACCCAAGACTCTGCCAAAACCAGAGATGTCCTTTATATGTCTGTGCAGTCAGAAATACGACTCTACCAGCAGTTTAAAAACACAAAATAAATTGGCTGAAAGAGGACAAGTTTTCCAACATTTTAAGGTAAAACTTGTTTCTGTAAGTTAAACTATATTAACGTCAGAGGAATCTGTTTGACAATTTAGTTGAATATCAGAAAAAGAGCTGCTCAATCATAAAAATCAAGAAGGAGCAAAATGTTTCATGTATTTCAAACTGTCACGATTCAAAATTGGCTGAATATTTGAAAAAGCGGAATCATTTGGGAATAGCTGAAGGTCTTGTGAACATTTTAAACGTTGAATGGTGTCTCTAGCTGAAAGTATGCTGAAGTAGTTAAGTTTGAAAGAGGAGGAATCGTTTTAATGATTTGAAAGGATTTACCATTACTTTTAATGGGAGAATAATTTGCACAAAAACCTTAATTCTTTAAAAAGTATAAAAGTGAGAAATACCAGAAGTCAAAGCCATCATCTCCTGAAGGAGCTGAACGTTTTGATTAAAAAATTGTAGGAATCGGTGAAAGTATGCAGGACTAGTTAAAGGCCAAAAAACCTACGGAAGAACTAAGAAGTTGGAACTAGAAAAGGTTGTTCCTGCGAAATAGCAGTGAGAATGCTGAAAACCTGAATGGGGATAGCTGACCATGCTAAAAAGCTGAAAATAGTTAACATTTTGTAGAAAGTCATTAGCTGAAGCTTCAAAGTGACCGAAAGGTATTTTAAATAGGGGCTGGAGCTGGACGAAGGCATAAAACTACAGAAAAGAGAAGACAAATTCAAAACAAAAAGTTAAAAAAATCAGAAAGAAGAGAAACAATGCATAAACATTTGAAAATGTAGGGAAAAAATATTTGCTGGAGTTTCAAAAGGCCTGAAATGTATGGTAGAAAGGACCTGCAGCAAGATGAAGGCACAAAAGTACAGAAAAGAATACAAATCTAAAGTACTGGCAGTTGGAAGATACTGCTGTGTAAGGTATTTTTGAAAGGACCTGGAGCAAGATGAAGGCAGAAAACAGAAGAAAATAAGAAGAAAAATGCTAAACAAAAAGGGGAACATTTCAGAAAGATGAGCTGCAGGAAAATGTGAAAATTGAGCAGAAAACCTGGAGCCGAGTGCACCAGCTGGGCGTAAAAAAGTTGGTCTTAACTCTGACGTCGGTCTTAGCTAAGTCCAACTTTGTAATTTGAATTTACACCAAGTGCACCAAGCTTGACAGACCAAGGTCGTAGCTACGTCTGGTTTTAAGATGCGCGTCCTTGTGAAAATGCGAAAGCGTAGATCGTTGCCAAGCAACACATTTAAGAGCCTATCAGAGCCAGTCCACGGGCTTATTAGACATTCTCTGAGCCTATCCGAAGCGCACTTTATAGCTAGCCTATCTCCCTTCAAAACAAGCCATGGATAAAGAAAAACAAAAGAAAAGGAAAATTAATTTTACTGATAGAGATATTAGAAAACATATATAGTTTGTATACTGAGAATAGAAGAGTGTTCACGGGGAAATGTATAATATCATCAACACAAACAAACAGAAACAATCAGCTGGAAATCGATCAACAACAAAATTAACAGTGGATTTCTGCTACCACGGACGACTTTCTCGCCTTAATGCCCTTACCATGTTGCCTATTAACAAGACGCGCTGCATGTGCGATCAAACTAGTGTTAGCCCTAATTGCCTATATGCCACGGTGAGCTGACGTACTTCCGCCTAAAACTCTCAGTCACCACGTTTACTTCCGCTGCAATGTAATATAATGTTACCTAGATTGTAGAGGACAGTGTATTGGGTACGTGGCTACGTGTAGCCTAAAAATAAGTGTTGGGTAAGCTACTTGGAAAATGTAGTGAGCTAAGCTACCAGTAAATGTAGCAAGCTAAGTCTCCATGTGATGTCGATTTAACCTGTAGCGTGTATCGAGCTACTTTTGTTGTGCTTGTTAGCTTTGAAGTAGCTCGCTACATGAGAAGCTACAGGTTGAATTGACATCACATGGACAGTCGACATGCCAATATTGTGTTACTGTTCAAACGTCATGCCAGGTGAATTCTTCTGTGGTTAATATCAGGATAATGTCTACCGGTACCTGCAATGTTAGTGAAATTCATGACAAAAGATAGTTGGGAATGCATCACATTTGTTTACAACTTAATAAAGGTTGACTTTTTCTCATTGATCGGTAGCACTGACACCTAATTGTTAGCCCTGCCAGACCCTGGTTTGAAACTGTGATTAACATTGAATTACGGTTAAATACATTATACCAATAAGACACTGGACAAAATACAATAGTAATAAGGATGATTAGTGCAACTGAGCGTTACAGTAACGTCGTTAGCTACTCTCGCTAACATGTACGCTAGGCAAACACTTAATTTTAACCGTACCTTCATAATTATGGACATAATTCGAAACGTAGAGTTTAAATCCTTTGTCCTTTCTTGCGGTGGCTGTGGCTGAATTAGCCTGGATAATTCTGCTCACATCTGTCAGGGATATTGTTGGGAGATCCAGGAGTGAGCGGGTGAAAAATGCAGCCATTGTTGTTGCGTTGACAGAGAGACAGGAAGTGAACGTGGTGGCTGAGACCGTGGAGCGGAAGTACGTGGCATATAGGCAATTAGGCTACCATGGATAGGATATTGGTCCGATTTTCCAACTTACGCCTGCTCCCCACTAGGCGTAAAATGTACACCCAGGTGCAGCACATAAAGGGCTTAAGTCTAACTGGTGCACTAGTCGTAACTTTAAGTTAGTCGTAACTTTCAATTCTATGTCGGACGTAGCGTACGTCCAGGCGTACGCCCAGCTGGTGCACTCGGCTCCAGTTGCTGAAGTCTGGGTTGAACGAATTTGAAGGTAAAAGGACAACACTGGAATGACTTGAACTTGCTGGAAAAAGGTAGCAACCGTTGGTCATTGGCAACAGACTGGCAACATTTCTAACCTAGAATCTAGGTTTCAGGTTCAAGACGGAGGAGAAACTAATCATGCGTAACTGCACACCCAGTCCTGTTCAGACACTTTAAGATGACATCAAAATAATAATTCATAGTGCAGGGTTGCCGATGTCCCTGGTGAGTTTCTTAGTAGGATTCAATGTGTTGATTGAATGAAACATAAAACATACAGGAAGACACTTTTTTGCAGAAGGATGATGGTGCAAGTTTTGTCCGTGGAGCATACAACGATTAATAAAAAGAATCATGTAGACGTGTTTAAGTAATCGCAAAACTAATTACTAGGGATGGGACGTATGGCACTGACGCATCGATGCTTGAGTCGCAAAACCAATACGCACAGTTTCGAAAAAGTGGTTTGGAGCTTGTGTGAAATGACGATGCCACGTGATTGATGACGTTCAATGCTTCAGACTTCTAAACCTTAGAAGAGGGAAAGAAACCAGTGCTTGTCGTCTTAATAGGAGGCGAACACTACATTGGCAGAAGCGCAAACAGTTATTAATAGAGTACATAGTTATTATTAGAGGACGATTAGAGAATTATCATTAGCAGACGAGAAGTAGGTTATATTAGCATAAGAGTATAGTTCAGCAGCAGAAGAGAAGTAGGTTATTTACATTTACATTTATGCATTTAGCAGACGCTTTTATCTAAAGCGACTTCCGAGGTTACATTAGCAGAAGAGTATAGTTCATTAGCAGAAGGGTAGTACAGTTGAGAATTATTAGCAGAAGAGCAGAAAGTAAAAGACGATCGAGTATGGATGCTACCGGAGTAAGAGAGCGATTCCCCTGAACCCTGTTATGGTACACTGCCTTTTTATATTGCACAAGCACACCCCCACTGTCCCCACAAGTATTCCCCCGATTCACAATACATATCACAAATGTAAGGAATGAGACAGCTATATAAGCAGAGTGGTTGTGTAAGCTACCACTCTGTATCAGCAGTCATTTAATACTTCCATACACTTAAGCATTCTACCGCCCTTATACTATTTGCAGAACATTACAAAGTGTGGTGTAGACCAGTACATCACAGTAAAACATATTTATTGTCTGAAAATTACACAGTTCTCAAATACACACGTATGGTTTTAATGAATGAACACGAAAATGAGACCATCACGTAGCCTTACAAAAATGAACGACATTGAATAATTAACGAGGCTAAGTACCGCCAGAAACTACTGGTACATCACATTCAGTTGGTTTAAACGGCTATCATTTTTGCTGACCACTAGATATCACTGTGCTCTCCAATTTCAATGAGTAGAACAAAACAGTAGCCTACCATTAGCATAGTAGTTAGTAAAAGAGATATTAGCAGCATCTGCAGAATTAGTAGTTGTAGTGTGGCATAAGATATAGCAGTATCGGTAGTGGTAGTAGTTGTGTTGTGGTGCTCTTAGTCTTTTAATGAGACGAGTTGACTGAATAGCTTGTCTTGTGTCTCCACTAATCAGCTAATACCAATCACCTGTGTAAGAGACTGGCGCGTGTTTGTGTGGTTGCCACGGTGATGGTGCAGCTATGGCTGCTAATGTGCTGAGGGCAGAGAATACCAGAAATTTAGCTAGAATCCACACATCGAACAAGTTAACCTAGACGCAAAACTATACGTCCAATCCAAGAAATAAAGATATTTTCCGAGACCCAAGACTCTGCCGAAACCAGAGATTTCCTTTATATGTCTGTGCGTTCAGAAATACGACTCTACCGCCAGTTTATAAATCTTGTTATTTTTTGTTTTATGTGACGAATTTGTCACCAGATTTGCATTGGACTCTATGGGGCGAGAGTTGGACTTTGTCTCGCTTTCGTGGGGCTCTGAATAAATGTCTAAGTCTGTTGGATTCCACAGACAACTGTCTACGACCAGCACAAAATTAGCTATCTATTGATCCAAAAACGAAGCATGAAGAGCGAAAATTGTGGCATTGCTGGCAAACTAGAAATACTTTTTGAAACTAATATCGAAGCTCCCCTCCACTCTAAGCGTTTCAGTCTGCACTCTAGGCTTCTCATACACACCAATGTAAATCTCAGAAACGGTTTGAAAAAGTCATGAAACATAATCAGTGATATTTAAAAAAGTTGAATAGATATCAAAAAGCTGTATTATTCAAAAATAGTGTTGGTTTTTGTCAACATTCTATTGTAAAGGGTAATAAACATTCTAAAGTCACCATTCTAAAATGGTGGCTCTAGCTGAAAGATTGAGGAAGAAGAAGGATTTGGATGTTGAAGAAGTTTTAAGAAGTGTGAAAGGATTTGAAAGAACTCCATTGGAAACCCATGTTAAAAATGTTATGAATATTGATTTATATTAATTCAAGCATACGAGGTACAAAGCTGAAAAGTAATAGCACCCATGGCATGAAACTGCTGAATTTTTTGATAGTTGAACGGTTTTATTAGCTGAAGATTTGAAGGCGCTGAAAGGTGCCACGGAAGAAATGGAAGAAAAATAATGATTTGAATAAAGATTCAAAGAACAATACTTGGAATGCTGAAGCAGCATTCCAACAATAATAAGTTGAATAAAGATTCAAAGAACAATACTTGGAATGCTGAATCAGCATTCCAACAGTAAAGATTCAAAGAACAATACTTGGAATGCTGAAGCAGCATTCCAACAATAATAATAATAAAGAAATGTCTATGTCATTTGTCTCTAAAAATAAAAAAATAAAAAATAAGAATACGTAGAAACACTTGAGGTGGCTTAGCCGCTTTGCGGCTTGGCCACCAATAAATGAGATTTATAGTCCAGTGCGACTTCTATGTTTTTTTTCCTCTCCATTACGCATTTTTTGACTGAGATTTATACCTGATATGGCAGAATTCGAGTGGCACTGTGTAGATCTGAATAGTCAAGGGATATGGTTTCAAATACAATTTATTTAGAATAAACAATTACATATGATTAAACAAAGCTTTGCTGATCAGTCGTTACGAAGGGTGCGCTAGTCACAAATCGTTCGTAAGAGTGATCCCGAACATTCAAAAATCACAACCTTATATACACTTAAGATCAAATGGCATTCTATAAGGTTAATCAATCAACGTAGCAAACTCTGTGATTGGTTCACTCAACTTAGTGACAGTTTGAAACAACACATTTCCATATCTATTGTCCCACTGTTCTTTGATGGGGCATATCTCCCCAAACCAATAGATAATAAAGCAGCAGGAGTTGTCCAGCCAAATGGTCAACTGTCCTTTGTGTGACCATCTTCAAACAAGAATTTAATTAACATCACCTATGAAGCAGGAAGGGTCAGAGCAACTAGATCCATTTATCTACCTTCCCCCAGGTCACAAGAACAATACAGCTGAACCCACATTGTCCTTAGACCAACTGTCTCCTCCCCCAGGTGTAAAAACTGTTTCAGGTCACCCAGACTTCCCGTCCCCAAACTTCATGTCTTCAAATGGTATCTCTACCAAATGAAGTTAAATCAAGTCATTGTATCAAGCTTCTTAAACTTATCTTAAAACACATTCATTGTACATATGACTAACATTTCTACAACATAGCAAGCAAGTAAGTAAGTAAGCAAGTAAGCTGGTAAATTGATCAAATTACCGTATTTTTCTGACTAGCGACTTATAGTCAGAAAAATACGGTCATTTGATCAATTTACCAGCTTACTGGCTTCGGAAACACTGAAAATGAATGGGGTTGAACATTGGAAAATACAATGTTTGGAACTATAGATCGCATGTGACACGCTTTACTTCCGCATTCTTCGATAACAATGGAAGTCTATGGAAGTGTTGCAACTCTATTTTTATATGGCTCTGGTTCGGGCAAGTGTATGGGTGGGTCCTTTTTTTTTACAGTGGGAGGAAGCGGAGACACGTCATCCATTCTTTTTACAGTCACTGGATGTGACTCTTACCGTCTGTCTTTCTAAATTCCCATGGTCTGGGCTTTAGAGCAGCCACAGCATGTGGTGGTATTTTATGCCTCTTAGTTGAGAAAGTGACACTGAAGCAGTGAGACAACCACACGTAAACACACCAAAACAACACCAAATAAATACAGACTTGTCCTGTTACCCTACCCCTAGAATAGAAGTGAGTAAGGCCCAAAAATTGGGAAATAGATTATTTCCAGGACATGTGATCCTTTGCTTCAACGGCCAGGATGGCTTTGACAGAACCTCTGTAGTTTGGTTGCTCTGCATTAACTTAGACCCGTTGTCACACCCAGAATCTTCATCTTATTTTTCTGAGATTTCCCTGTTGTGTTTCTGAGATTTCCCTGTTGTATTGTATGTTTGAATAGGAATGAGCTGCTAAGAATACCACCCGGAGAGTTGGCAGATTTATTCTGTAACACCATGTAAACTGTGTAAACATTTAGGCTATCCTCACAGTCTGCTAATTGGTATTGAGGGTGGTGGTACAAAGATGTCAATGCATTTATTCCTAAATCTGACACTTTCTCAAATTCCTGTCACACAAACCACATACACACACACAAGTCCGGAATAGTCAGGAATTGTCAGCTCAGCTGGGCAGGATGTGGAAGCTCACAATCCCTCCTTCTCAGAACACACTCCTCTGACTCCAAGAGGATGTTGAAGAGAACCTTAACTTTAGTGAGAACAAAGAAGTCCCGAGATTCTGCCTCTGTTCTCCCTCTGGCACATAAAACACTCACCTTGCTTCTCACAGAGCACATTGTGATTGAATTGCTAATGGTCTTGCATTTAAATTATGTGGGGTCATCACCATGTTGATTTTAGTTTTTGCTTTTCATAGCCATTGAACTGTCCATGAAATATGGAAAACATAACCTGAGTTCATGTACAGAGGTCCAGGGTTAGGGTTTAGTCTCCTGAGTGTCTTAGTGGGTCTTCTTATGCAATCTATTTTAACTTCAATCTGTCTGTCTGTGTGTGTCTCTGTGCAGAAGTTCATTGAGTTTGAGGACACTCAGGAGCAGGAGAAGAAGGACCTTCAGAACTACATGGGCAGAATGGAGTCCAATTCCCGCCAGCTGGAACTCAAAATCAAAAACTATGTAGACCAAAGTGAGTGTGCAACGTTCTCTCTCTCTCTCTCTCTCTCTCTCTCTCTCTCTCTCTCTCTCTCTCTCTCTCTCTCTCTCTCTCTCTCTCTCTCTCTCTCTCTCTCTCTCTCTCTCTCTCTCTCTCTCTCTCTCTCTCACACTCTCTCTCACACTCACACTCACTCAGTTCTTGCTACCCCCCTGCGTTTTCGTAAGCATCTACTTGTGTCTCTTAAGACAGAGTTGCCCTGTATTTATACAGTAACTTTGGACTGAGCTGGTTAAATAAATGAATCCATGGCCACACTGGGTGTAATTGAGATCTTTCAATTTAATATTTGTAGTATACATCTGTTTACTAAACTGACATTAAGCAAGTGAGTGAGATCCAGATAAGTAGTGTAATTTAACATGAGCACATTCCTTCTGTCTGACTGTTAACATTTCCTGGTCAGTCTACATCAAAACATGGAAATCTGATGCCAATATGAAGCACACCGCAACCTGGTGACATCATAAGGAATGGACAACTACAGTCATGGGAGGATATTGCTCAGTGGTTAGAGCATATGATTGCAGGTTCAAATCTCCCCTGTACTGTATAGCATCTGCTAAAGTAATACATTATTATTATTATGTATCCACTGATACAGCACCTGTCACCATCTTACTGTCTCAAAACACTCATTTGGTGCCAACAACACAGGTAGATGATGGACAGGTTTAGCTGTAGTTGATTCCTATTCTACATTCTGGATGGTGGAGCAGCTTTACGCCTGGCTTAGGCTAAACCTGACAAGATGTTTTTGTCACCTCCTAAATCGGCCCTTTTTAAAATATCTTGACAGAGATTAAGCTTTCAGGTCTGTGAATCCTCACACTGGTAGCACACGCCAACACCAATCTCTTTAATGGTACGATGCATGTGGGACATCTAGTGGTGGCTTACAGTCATTACACAGCAGTATGTGGACCGCTATTACAGTGGTCTGTGTGCAGCAACAAAAACATAATGGTTGTAATTAATGTGAGTGACACTCACACACAGTTGTTGTGGTTGAGAATTGAGGTGTTCTCATCAAAGACTGCTGTCCTCTCTCAGTTGGCAGGTTGGAGGAGCGAGAATCAGAGCTGAAAAAAGAGTTCAACTCACTCCATCAGAGACACACAGAGGTAAAAAAAAAAAAATATGGATAGAAATGGGGATGGAAGGGAAAGCGGAGGAGGTCAAACTTAATTGATATTGCTAAATGTTAAGTTTCCTAACTGACTTGTTATATTCTGTCTCTAGATGATCCACAATTACATGGAGCATGTGGAGAGAATCAAACTCCAGCAGCAGAACGAGTCTTCTGACTCCGGAACACTGGGCAGAGTCAGGTGAGTTCTGTACCCAGGCCATGGTCATGACTTTTTAACATGAAATATGTCAAATTTCAATGAAGATCTTGGGTCTTTTAGTCATTCATTATTGGATAACCACTTACAAACCACCACCTGTTGAACGCTTTGCATGGACATGTTGTCATTTGAAATGGTGAGTAAAATTTTTATTTCCTGCAGAAAAGAGCGCCCGCTGTCTCTGGGGATCTTTCCCGTATCCGGAGGGGGCTCCTCTATCCTCCTAGAGCCTCTTGCAAGGGCGGAGACCCCTGGTGCAGAGTCATGGAGGTTCAATGACCTGGCACATCCTCGCTCCAACGCCAGCCTCAAGGTTGGCTCTTTAAAAAAAAAACTTCATATTATTGATGGGACAGTTGGAGAAAGACAGGAAAGTAGGGAGAGAGAGGGGCAACATGTGCAGGAATAGGCAGGTTGGTTTATAACCCAGGCCCCTGTGTTAGGCATTAGCTCTTACCCAGTCAAGAGCCACTGGGCAATCCTCTTCCTTCCTCTGACATAAAAAATATATATACTTTTGTCATATTTGTTGAAATAAACTACTGCATAGACAAAAACTATCGGAAAATGTTCTATTGGAATTTTCGAATCACATATTTGTGATGTTATTCATTAACAGGTTAAATAAATCCGATATCTGGACTGTAATAAACACAACCAATAATTTTGTTCGGCCCAAACTAAATTATTGGACAGCGTTCGGACCGAATGCAATGATTGGACGGACTATTTGTCTAACCTACTTCTCTGCAGTAGTCAGGCAGCGCGTTCATGTGTTTTGGGGAGGGGGTTTAAAGGGAGGTGGTGGGCTTTCTTGGGTTGAATCCTTTCGAACCCAAAATTGCCAAAATGGAAAGGTTCGTAAAACTTGCCTGCCTTTAAGGGAATTAAAAGCTTGGTCAATTCAAAAATGTTAAATAAATAAATGTATTGAGCGGTAGGACATCTGTAGTCTTGAAAGACTACAGTGATCAGGCGATTTACGTATGTGCGCTTACGCAGCCTCACCGACAGGGGACACTGAGTTAGCTGTTGGTTAGCCCTCAAATGTACGCTCTAGGTAAAAAACGAAAAGCATCAGCAGAGCATCGACCACCCCTCTCAACAACTCATTACTGCAAACGCTATCGAGCATAGACTGTATTAAAAAACGAGTCAGTGCAGATGATTCCCAAATTTTGCCCCACCACTTTTTGACCAGTGGTGCCACCTCTGCTTTTGACATATTTTCATAGCCTTATTGTAACATGCATTATCAGTTGCAGCTCAAAACCATATAATTTACAGTTTTTTTATAAAGTAATGAAATATTGAGCAGAATTAAGTTCAGCCTGTGGGTTTGGCCATAACGGTCCCAATTTGGCCCTTCTGGAAAATTAATTGCCCACCCCTTCCATAGACTGTATATAAAGAATGGATGTAGTCATTGTGTTTTGAAGCCTCAATTTTTGCACTTCCTGGTCACCATCTGGGGTTTTTGGAGCCAGAAGTGACTATATTTGGATGAGAGGGAGAAGTTGTGGAGAGGCAAAGGGCGAGTCCATGGGCGGGTCTAACTGAGAAGACACCTCGCTAACAGCCTTTCTCCTCTATTTGCCTCTATGCCCCTGGCTAGTAAACCATGTAAATTGCTGCAAACATTATTAGCTTCCATCAAGAAGACCCCCCTTGTCCAAACGGGCTGTCAATAACTCCAGACTGGACCTGTCAATCAAGCCAGCCATGCCCCCACATATACTGATCTTTGAGGCCTAATATCTACTTAATTATAAAATAATTTTCAGATGGACCACTAGGAAGGACACTGATAAGAAGGGAATCTAGCTAATGAAACTTAAAAATTATTTTTTTGGGAGCCAAGGCCTGGTAACGATCGGCGGTATTGCACTTTAAGCCACTTCCGCATTGTCTTTTTTTCAGCCCTGGAGGTTTCCCCCTGCTTCAAACATTGAGACTGTAAAAAGATGGAGGGGGCGGGACTTATGACCTATACTGCCGTGCATTATTTTTACAGTCTATGGCTTCAGACTGAACTTAATGCCCATAAGAGAGACCCTTTTAAAGAGGACTGAATAAGCAGATTCAGGGAATTTATCAAAGGCTGTCTATTCACTCATCCTCCCTATCTGCTATGTAGGAAACCAACCAATAAAAGCTAACTATTGAGAGCAGCTGCTGTGAGGCTCATGAATATTCATAATAGGATAAGATGTATTTTATTTTGTCTGACGAATATACACCTGTCAGTTGCCATGGCAATCGCACTTCAATCATCAAAGACAACAAACACATGTACACACAAACTACTATTGGAGATGTTACACATTTGTCCAGTGTTGGGCAAGCTACTTGGAAAATGTGGTGAGCTAAGCTACCAGTTGCTCTACATTAAATGAAGCTTCACTACACTGAAGCTACCTCCCAGGGAAATGTAGCAAGCTAAGCTACAGCAACATTTACATTTATGCATTTAGCAGACGCTTTTATCCAAAGCGACTTCCAAGAGAGAGCTTTACAAAAGAGCATAGGTCACTGATCATAACAACGAGGTAGTCCCAAACATTGCAAGCAGCCAAAACATGAAGCATACATTGTGGAAAACTAAACAAGTGCCAAAAGGGAAGACCCATAAGAGCATGCAGTTATACAAGTTTACAAATTAAAACAACATGAACCACAAAAAGTGCAAATTAAAACAACATGAACCACAAAATGTGCAGGACTGTACCTGTGGAAGAACAATCAATAGTAAAATATTTAACTGCGAGTACAAGACTTCACTTCTTTATAACTAACCTACAAGAGCAACAAGTCACTCAATAAGAGTCATTGTGATCCTGGAGGAAACTAGCAACAGGTCTAGCCAAGCATTCCTAAGTGCCGTTGTACTCCCGGAACAAGTGTGTCTTGAGCCTTTTCTTGAAGGTGGGGAGACAGTCTGTGTCCCTGATGGAGGTGGGGAGCTGGTTCCACCATTGGGGGGCCAGGCAGGAGAAGAGCTTGTGTTGGGACCTGGCAGTCTTGAGCGGTGGGACCACCAGGCGGTTGTCTGAGGAAGACCGTAGGTGACGGGTGGGGGTGTAAGGTTGCAGGAGAGACTTGATGTAGTCGGGTGCAGTCCCGTTCACTGCTCGGAAGGTCAGTACCAGGGTCTTGAATCTGATACGGGTGTTGATGGGTAGCCAGTGGAGAGAGATGAGGAGCGGGGTAACATGGGAGCGTCTGGTAGATTGTAGACCAGGCGGGCCGCTGCGTTCTGAATTCTCTGAAGAGGGCGGGTTGCACATGCTGGGAGACCAGCGAGCAGCGAGTTGCAGTAGTCCAACTTGGAGAGGACCATTGCTTGGACTAGCAGCTGGGTGGAGTGCTCAGACAGGTATCTCCTGATCTTCCGGATGTTGTCGAGGGTGAATCTACAAGACCGGGAGACTGCGGCTATGTGGGCCGCGGCAACATGGCAAAAGTAGTTTACTACATATAAGCAATTTCTTTGTTTTAATATTGAACCAACTTAATTCCAAGTCAATGCTATCTCAGTGATCAATAAATCTGTCAGTCAAACAGATAGGCATGCAAAATTGTTCAGTTCAATTGTTTATTAATCAAAATCTCACCAGAGAAAACACTAATATGAAAAGCTGATTATGTTCTGGCCCACCAACTAATAGCTCTGAAAAATATTGGCCCGAGTCCAAACCTAGTTGACGAACCCTGCTGTACTGAATTGTGACGATTAGTTTGGTTGGCGATGGTTGTGTGATCCTTAGCAGTTGTTTTTCAGGCTCGAGCTTCAGAATTGCCTGGGAAAATGTAGGCTAGCTTGTGTGGACGCTACCGCACTACTTGATCAATAAAAGAGCTTGCTACTGAAAAGCTATTTGATTCACAAAAAATCAACGCTACCACCACGCTACTGAGAAATGTAGTTAAACTAGTAAAGGCGCTACTTGTATAGACCTTACTGCCCAACACTGTATTTTACATTTACATATTATTGACAATCACTCTCTCATCCTCTCACAAACAGTAGAACTGGGGGGTATTCCAGAAAGCAGGTTTAGTGAAAACCCTGAGATGAGACAAACTCTGGCTTTTCCTTTCCAGAAAGAGAGTTAACGCAAACTGTGGGTCAGTGTCCATGGTAACTGACTCTGTGAACCTAACCTGTTCGCTGGCAGGTTTTCCTGAAAAACTCTGCATTTCTACCTATTCCCTCCCACTTTCTGAGCCTGATACAGTTGGCAGACATGAGGTGTCCTTTCCTGGTTCAGCCGACCACTCTCAAACAAAATTTAATTTGCTTAGCCTTACGTCAGGAGAGGATTAAAAGACTGCGATAAGATGTACTTTAATTCCCTGATGAATACCTAAATGAACGTTACCATTTTCCGTCACACTCCATAATTTATTTGAGCAACATTCTCAGCCCTAACATCGCTGATGTTACACACCGTGGATGTGCACTCAGAACCATGGCCATGGGAACTAGGGGTGCTGAGGGTGCTGCAGCACCCCCTGACAGCACGAGCATTTAAATTGATATGACTTAAAAATCCAGTAGCGGACTGGCCATCGGGAGCACCGGGAGAAGAATAATGATGGAAAACCAGGCTAAGAAACGTAGGGTGGGGCTGTTAATTAAGAGTCAAAAAAATCACTAGACAAGGTTTTACCAATTGAAAATCGGCTATGTTTATTTTACATTAAGCTCAACTATTTTGCGCTCAAATAAAGGCCAAACGATTTGGCTTGCACGCTACGGATAGAACTCCCAAACTTGCATCACATCGAACACTGAATAAGCTTGCATTAGCAGGGCAGCTGTGGTGGCGTATAAGGGGGCCAGTTCTGGTGGGCCAGTCTGGATCAAAGTCCAGGGCCTATTTTTACTCCCAGTACGTCCCTGCCGCCCGCAACATTAAGCCCCCCCCAGTACCCCCTTTATAAAAAACATTCCCGCGGCTAAGCTCAGAACCAACTAAATGCTTTTTGGAATTGAAATAAAGACAAATAATTGAAATGTATTTGGTCTTCTTTATTGCCTACAAATAGAAATCCAACAATGAGTATGTATATATTGTTCCTCCAATTAACATTACTGTAGGCTATTTTTCGGATATAAAGCCGCGGCTTGTAACCCTATTTTACAGTTTTCTTGTGGTTGTACGGCTTATATTTCAAAAAGTGGCTTTGTCCCAAGATCTCTACAGACCGTGCAGTTGATTTAATGCTCAACACTTGAACGGGGGCTTATTACTTGAAAGAGGAATTATTTCTACAGTGTCAGTTACACTATCAGGGCTTGGAAATACATTGACTTTCAAATGGCTCGTAGAACATAACATTTCATCATTATTTCAGTAAATCAAACAGCTACAAGAGCCAGTAAAAATGTATATACAGCTTGCAAACTAACTTAGGTAGCGTAACCGAGCTCTTTGTAGGTTTGTTTTAGATATAATTGTATAAAGGCCGTAAGGTGAACCCTGTTATCGTTTCATCCCGCTCCACAGTCTGGCATCTACACAATCTTTGCTCATAAAAAAGAACTAGTCGTGCTAAGCTACCCAAAAAAAGGTTTGTTGCAGAACAAGTCTCTTCAGAGCGTAATAGGATTTTGGTGGCACGGTTCGACGCGTGATCGTTCTACACCAATGAGGTAGCTGCTTTTTGTCGACATGGATGGATATGGTTGGCAAATAGAGGATGGGACCTTTCACGTCACCTGGATGACTAGAAATGTGGCCCCTGACAGTGTTTTGCATGTGATAGACGGCGGCTGCAAAAGTGCCTGTGAGACAGATGTTCCAGTTTTTTGCTAGGACTGTGTTACGTATAGTCATTTAGCTGACGCTCTTATCCAGAGCGACTTACAGGACAAGTACAGGGACATTCTCCCCGAGGCAAGTAGGGTGAGGTGCCTTGGCCAAGGACACAGTCATTTGGCACGGCCGGGAATCGAACCAACAACCTTTTGATTAATATTCCCCAAAAGACTTGATCTGAGTTGGTTGATAATTCGGACATTGCATGCTTGTAAACGGTGAATTGGACTATGAACTGGACTCTGCGTCTTTGCGCATGCTTGAGATCCCGCCGCCCTCCCTTCCACGCCGTGACCTGGAAGTCGAAAAAGACGATAAGTTGTCGCTGCCGGGAGCCGGCCCTGCAGAAACAAACAGCGCGAGCCAATAGCGCCAATAGCGCCGTTTGCATTCGCAGTACTCCTATTGTCATCATGCACGAAATGTAGAGGGACGTAGCTTCACCTTGCTCTCCGTTCGCCGTCTATCTCAAATGTTGTTGTTGTTGTTGGTAGTGGTGAAAAGGTCAAGCGGAAAGGGCTCTATCAACACTAGTTGTAATGAAAACAGTGCCATGTATCGTACTGGGATATGACATGCTTTCGACCAATGATTCGGGTTTATTCACTGCCATATATTAGGATAATGGTAGTTGCATTATCCGAATAAAGCTAGATTCGAATTGATACCATCATGTAAACGTAGTGACTGACGCGGTCTCTAGGTGCGTTCGACATGACCCGACTTCATGCAGCGCTGTGTAGAAGAAAATTCTAGCTGGACTCTGTAGATTTGAATAGTCGGAGATGGCGGTTTCAAATACAATTTATTTAGATTATACAATTACATATGATTTAAACAAAGTACTTTGTGATCAGTCATTACGAAGGGTGTGCTAGCCACAAATCGTTCGCAAGAGTGATCCCGAACATCCAAAGATCACAACCTCATATACACTTCAGATCAAATGGCATTCTATAAGGTCAATCAATCAATGAAGCAAACTCTGTGATTGGCCAACTCAACTTGGTGACAGTTTGAAACAATACATCTCCCTAGCAATTGTTCCACTGTTCTTTGATGGGGCATATCTCCTTAAACCAATAGATAGTAAAGCAGCAGGAGTTGACCAGTCAAATGGTCAACTGTCCTTTGTGTGACCATCTTCAAACAAGAATTTAATTAACATCACCTATGAAGCAGGAAGGGTCAGAGCAGCTTGATCCATTTATCTACCTTCCCCCAGGTCACAAGAACAATACAGCTGAACCCTCATTGTCCTTAGACCAACTGACTCTTCCCCCCCAGGTGTAAAAACTTTCAGGTCACCCAGACTTCATGTCTCCAAATGGTATCTCTACCAAATGGAGTTAAATCAACAGTCATTGTATAAAGCTTCTTAAATCTATCTTAAAACTTCTATTAAAGCACATTTATTGTACATATGACTAAAATTTCCTCTACAGCTGCAGGCGGCTGACTTGAAACAGTGAATTCTGGTTAGACTTTTTGTCCGACTTGAGACGGCGCCGAGGATACGTCACTGTGACGTCGCCATCAAAGTACCGTGAGATCGATTTGAGAACTGCCGGCTGTGTAGCCGAGCGCATGTTCTCAAGAGCAACTGCACGGGTTCAAGTGACGACACAGCTATTTCATGATTGGCCAGACTCACACACGACAACTTTGACGCGTTTTGTAATATTCGGACACCTTCAGTTTCGCCAACGCTCAAAAAGTTGAATTGAAATAAAAATGTGTTGAAGAAAGGGTTTTAGTCAGCCTCTTCACTAACGGAAAGACTAAGTTAAATTATAAATAAAGTAAAGTAAGCAAACAGCGCTTGATCGGCCATGACTGACATCAACGCAGCAAAGCACGAGAAGCTGGAATGTCCGACTTCACAGAGCCGTTTTCAACTCCTCCCCGACTGCAAGCGGCTACTCTCGCTGGTCGTTTCATGCAGCCGCAGTCCATGTCGAACGCACCTTCTTTCACAACTTTCATGCCTACGGCAATTCCCGAGGGACAAAACACCCTTGTCAATTGACCATAGGAAGGTCTGCTACAGTAGACTACCCTCAGGATTTGCAAGCTAGCTAAACTTATACTGTATCTAAAATAATTTTGTAGACATAACAATGGATTGTGTCATTAAATGAGTGACTTTGCTTTATTTCTGGACATTCCATCCACAAAAGTGTGTTACACACAGTAGCGAACCGTGACTCCTAAACCTTGGCCCTCTGACCCAAATAACTCGTCTGAAAAAAACACGATACAGGGCGAACACAGCATTAAGGCCTACATGAAATTGTGTTGGTCATTAAGCACTATTTGAGCCAGCCCTTGCGGTATTATTCACGGTAATTGTGCATAAGGTAATTGTGCATAATGATGTTGCGTTGGTACATATAGCTAGCCTACAGATTGACCGGTCATTCTTCACAACACTATAACATATAGGCTCTCAAAAGCTATGGTTTTCTGCACAAAATTAAGTTCTGGTGTAGGTCTTCCTTTGCCGATTAGTAACTCCCAATTTCTCAATACAAGTTAACCTTAAAAACGGTGTGTAACAAATGTGAAACAATGTTCTCCTCACTAGCGGGAACGTTACTTGCAGCTTCACTTGTGACATGAATGAACAGGCATATGTTTGCTAGTTTATTAGCTTGTGATCTTGTTTCTCCCTGCCCACAGCGGGCAGAACTTGTCATAAAGTTCGCGATAACAAAGTCCACCCATTTAGAAAGAAGATATGATTGTCGATTTTACTGTCAATGGAAATTAGTCTTTCATCGAATTTCTATTAAGTGGCCCTCTGTGAATTCATAGCTGGACCACCAATCACAGAGCTGCTGCATAGCATTTTCCACCCAACAACGGAGGCAGCAACATTCTGATAAGGTGACAACACTGCATTTTTTCATTTAGCTGAATAGGCAGGATTGAAGGGTTTATTTCAGAAACATTGTCATAGATTAGAAATTATGAATTGATCAAATACAATTATAACAGATTAAGTATATATTTTTAGAATATATTAGGTGATGGTTCCCCATTGGTTACACAATGCTGTAAGATCACCTATATTCGTGCATTGCTTGGTATTGTAGCGACAATAGGTGGGTTCGACATCCGCTGCTGCATGAAACATTGCAGTCGGGGATGATTTAAAAACGCCTCAAACTCGGACATTCCAGTTTCCTGCGTTGACATCAGTCATGGCCGATCAAACGCTGTTTCTTTACTTTATCGCTGACAAACTGCATGATTGTGAATTTAATAGTTTTCTCATTAGAACTTGCACGAACGAGTGCACTGAAATTTGTTGTTTCATGTATTGGGCTTTGCTAAACTCGTTCTCCAATCTGCAGATTGATAATACAACCAGAACTCAATTAAACTTAGTCTTTCCTTTAGTGAAGAGGTGGACTAAAACCCTTTCACAAATATTCAATTCAATTTAACAGTTTGGTCTGGATTTGAGCATTGGAGAAACTTCAGGTGTCAGAATAAATACAAAACACGCGTCAACATTGTCGTTGTCGGAGTCTGGCCAATCATGAAATAGCTGTGTCGTCATTAGAACCTGTGCAGTTGCTCTTAATTTTTTTTTCTTGAATCGATCTCACGGTACTTTGTGGATACGTCACAGTAACCTAGCCTCAACGCTGTCAGTCAGACAAAAAGTCTAACCAGAATCCACTGCTTCAAGTCAACCGCCTGCAGCCGGCTGCGGCGCTGCATGAAGTCGAACACACCTTATGCTCTTGGTACCCAGAATGCCCCGCGGCAAGTTGAAAAGCTACGAAGTTAAGGGCATTAGCAGAGAACAGAGCCTGTTTAAGGAGAGCCTGCCCACTCCCTATTAAGCCCCATTGTACCGAATTCTGCTGCAGTTCCACCAGAGTTCCACTGGGAGTGATCGCGGTCGAGTGCAAAATGAATGGGAGTCTATGGAATTAACGGGAAGGCGACTTAAATTTTTTAAAAATCTTTTTTGCCTCCCCTTTCGAATTCAGAATTCAAATTATTAGACGAAAAATGTTATCCTGAGAAAAGTGTATTTTGAGGGTAATAGCTCTATAGACTGCATTCATTCTGCACTCGACAGTTAGCGCCCTCATATGGAACTTGAGTGGAACTGCAACCAGTTCAGAGCCCGAGTTCAGAACCCCAGTTCTCCCTTCATTAGACATTCTCTGGTATGGTGGCAAAATGAAGATATGGCAGGAATGTCTAATATGGGGATAACTGCCACTCTCGGGAGACTTCCGGGTTCTGAACTGGTTACAGTTCCACTCAAGTGCTAACGGTCGAGTGCAAAATGAATGGAGGGATTACATTTTTTGTCTAGTAATTTGAATTCTGAATTTGAAAGGGGAGGCAAAAGAAATACACACTGCTGGGGGTTAGATTCTATGAAGTCGCCTTTCTGTTCTAAAAAGCTTTTTATAATGTCATTGACATCATATACATTGTACGGCCAGAGATACTGCTTCGTGAGTAAGCAAGCTCTGGTCATTTCCATTTTTCTCTCAAGGCATTGACAACACAGCTGACAGGTTAGGCTCTCCTTGTCAATACACATGCTAGAAAAAATGTTGGCTTGCTAATGTTGTTGCTAATGTTGCTAATGCTCTGACATTCTTGTTCTGCTTCGGATGCCATTAAGCAGGATCTCTGGTCGTAGTCAGTCCTTCACTAACCAATCAGCATTCGTTAGCAGAATGCTAGCGTGTTATGGGCAACAACGACTTACCCTGTTAGAAATCGAAAGGACATAAGTACTCGTTCATTCAACGTTTGACCTGTAATCCATGTTGAACATGCAGAAACTACAATCAAATCTGAGATTTCTCAACGACAATCAGGTGAAAGAGACAAATTCAGCCGTTTAGCTCCATGGACTCCCATTCATTTTGCACTTGACCGCGATCACTCCCAGTGGAACTCTGTTGTAACTGCAACAAAATTCGTTACAATTTAATAGGAAGTGGCCAGGCTCTCCTCAAACAAGCTCTGGCATTAGCTTGGTTAGATCAAAGAACTTAGTGCTTCTATACTCTTTGGTTAGATAAGCATTGTTTGGAGTTCTATTGTTGTGTTTGTTCTGTTTTGATATGTGTAATGCTATGGTCTGTAGTTTAGATAATTACAGTGTTCATCCTGATTGGGAATGTTGTCTAGTTGGAAAAAGTGTTTCTGGGTAAATAAACAGTTGTGAGAAATGTTCCGCTCAATTCTGGCTGGCGCTATGGTATCGTTTTTCCCGTTTAAAGTGCGGCCTATATTCCAGGGCGGCCTGTACTGTTTTTTCTTTTTTTTGTTGCTTCATGCAATCCAGTTTGCACAACTCCTTTACTGGTAACTGGGAATACATTATATTACATTCAATTCTACAGTTCTTCATGTAGAATTAATCTGCCGTTAACTTAACCTCTCACTGTGTGCAGCAATGCAGGCTGATGGACCCCCCCGCCTGGCAATGCACAGGCATGCTCTGTTCAACAGGATCAGAATGGGCAATTCAATTTGTCATTTTCCAATATGTGCTTAGATTCATCATAAACACGTTTTAAATCAGTTCAGGGTTAGGCTCATAGTTTGTTAAACCCACTTTCTGGAATACCTCCCTGAAGTGGACACAGAATTTCTGTTTGTTTACACATTTTTTGAGACGCTCATTGTTTTGGAGACTGACTGTTGTAAAAGGGGTTGCCTTGTCCTCTCAATAACAGTAACAACAAATATCCAAATATTCGGCATGGCACCTGTGTGTTTATTTCTCCCTACTGGCGAGCTGCACCTTCAGGCTGCTTATGTTATTTAGTCTTTGTCTAAAAGTGGGCCATCATCTCTGTTGTGACGGGTCTGTGCTGCTGTGCATTATGGGAGGGAGGAGGTAATGTGAGCAGACAGCCAGTCACCAATGGAGATTTCAGGCTCAGAAGGTGGTTAGATATTATTATATAAAAGACTCCTTAATCATCCTAATTATTTCTGTAAGCCTGTGCATGAGATGTCCGACATATGATGGGCTTCGTACTGCTCACACAGTATCTGCATTGTACAACGTTGTACATAGACAATGCCGATACTAGGTGTCAGTAAGCTCTGTCCATCTCAACATTGCCCACCTGCACTGCTTTTAATGGGGGGTATGTTAAAAGCAATATGTTGATAATTTATCCCGAAGCTGTTTTTAGTAATGACAAAAAATAACTATAAAAAAGGTACATTTTCTTCAGAAAACGTGTGTTTGCAGTTGAAAAGCAGTTGAAACTGTTTTGATAGCTTGAATAGTGAAAAGGTTTATTTTCAAAAATGTATCTGCAATTAAATTGTGCATGCATTAGGAAAGTATATCTTGTCAATATCTTTCAATCTTTGATATTTTCTTAGTGTTGAAAAATGAGAAAATATGGCGATGAAGAGTTTATTTCATTGATTTCCATTGATTTTTAAAGCATGCAAAGTAAAACATTTAGAAAGGTTTGGGCTTTACAGCAATAAACAGCTGACAGCTTGAACATAATTGATGTTTGAATGGAGTTGGTAGCTTAAAAATGTAGCTTTTAACAGGGAAGTACATTTGTGCCATTAAACCCATTACATTTTTCGGCACTTTGAACGTAATTGTAAAAATCATAGAAGTTATCAATGTAATAACACACAAAAGCATATCAATCTCTATCAATGAAAGTTGGAAAGTTTATTTAAAAAAATTCATCCATATAAGCTTAACCAGTGTGAAAGTATGTAGGTGAGAACAATGAATATTTAATGACATCACAAGATTTTCCAGCCTTCCATATTGTAAAAATCATAAGTTAGCAATGTAATAAAACACAAAAACATGTCAGTCTCTATCAATTAAAGTTGAAAAGGTGTTTTTAGCTTAACCAGTGTGAAATTATGTAGGCAAAGAGTCAGGGGCGGTCCTAGTACATTTGGCGCTCTAGGCAAGCTTCACTCGTCCCCCCCCCTAAAAAAAAAGTTCAAAAAGTTTAAAACGCTTTTGCAAGAAAATGGACTGCATTTCTTTGAAATAAACACAACAACGATCACAACGATGAATAACATTAAATAAAGAACAAAATCCATGAGAAAAAATGTCAAGTCTATGCTGAACTACGCTCTGGCCACGCCCCCCCTGTTCAACGGTGCACACACGGTGCACGGTCACATTCACTCCCTCATCGCCTGCAAATAATGTTTTTTTAGTCTTCTGTTCTGTTGATGCCTGGCAAACAACAATCTTAGAAGTGTACTCATATTAGGGGGTGTGATTAGGGGGTGGCCACTTTAGGGCCACCGTACATATTCACTCATTTTAAGCAATCAATCTCCCTGAACAAAATTATACAAAACGGAATTCACCAAAATGTCATGACACATCGAAAATGATGCAAATTGCGGTAGGCCTACAGCTGAACTTGAACTGATGTTTCGACTGAATGACAATAACAAGGAACGTCAGAAGTCACTGGCTTGCTAGCGGTAGCTAACTATCTAGCAAGATTACATACAATCCATTTGCTAAAGTTGATAATACAACACTTGGATTTTTACCAGTATTCCTCACTTGTTGACAAATTGCCATGTTTGTCTTCCTTAATGCCTAATGCAACAACACTACAAATATCTTACTTGTTGCATAGCACACCCATTAGGCATTAAAGACATTAAGGAAGACAAAAACGGCAATTATTGGGTGTGCTATGCAACGAGTAATATTTGTAGTGTTGTTGCACTGGCTAATTGGCTATATATGTGCGCCCCTATTTTAATCGTCTTTTTTTTGTAAAACGTAGAATAAATGGACATATCATTTTTGATATAGGCTACTGTAAAATCCTTAAAGAACTAGGTTATGTGACAGGGAGTAGAAAAACGTTCAATGATAAGGTACATCTTTTCTTCTTAACTCCACTAAAGCGCCCGGGGCAATTCACGCATTCATGAACCGTTTTCTTATCTGGAATTCATCATAGGCTAAGATTAGAATTTAAGGATTTACCTTTCGCCTTTGCACATTTCTCTTATTCTTCCTTTCTTTTCTTAAATTTTGCCCTGGATGGCTTTTGCCTCTTCATTATTTCGTTCTTCAAAGTTCTTGAACACACACACGCTAACCACACGCCTCACTGTGCTAGCATGTTCTGATAACACCAAGCTTCCTTTTTTAAGGGGACGTATACCTGGCTCATTTTACCCTAATGTTAGATTTATTTTTTGAATGTCAAAATGTTGGTTGGAGATGAAGAAGGGGGCGCAGCATCAAAAAAACTGCCCAGCAAAAACATAAAAAAAAAAAAAACGTTTTTATAGGCGACGGCCTATACCGCCTGTAGGAAAGACCGCCCCTGCAAAGAGTATAGAAGCACAAGAGGCGACACTGATGTTTTTGGTAACAGTCACTAGGGCAGGGGTTTTCAAAGTGGGTGCCGCGGCACCCTGGGGTGCTGTGACGCATGCTCAGGGGTGCCGCGGAATGGCCCAAGGCTTGATCATTTAATTACATAAAAAAAACACAATATCAATTTCAAAATTAATTTTCTTGCAATTATATCAATTAAAATTGTATTTGCAGCACAAACAACTATAGGCTACAGTTTACAGTTGATTCAGGGCGTAACGTCGTCAACGACAGGTATTTAGTTGACTTTGTTCGTTATTCCATATTGACTGCAGATGGAGGAGTGCAGGTATGCGCAATGGATACGTTCTAAAGAGAGTGCATCAACCTCCACTCCAAACATCGGAATCGAAATCAGCAAAGAGAAAAGCGAGGCATTATAACGACTCGTACCTCCAGTATGGGTTCATTTGGTGTGGCGAGGTAACCTGCCCGACACCAGAATGCCTGGTCTGCAGGGAGACGTTGGCTAATGCAGCCAGTTTTTTTGTTGCGAGTTGCTTGCTAAATCTAAAAAGCCACACACTTTAGCAGAGTCACCTGTTATCAACAGAAAGAATTGCAACAAAATTATGTTATTTTTAATTTCTCTAACATTTTCTTTTCCGTTTACTTCGAATAATTCACTATCTATGAATATAGCGTCTTCCTAAATTGTTTCGTTTCATTCGTTTGTGTTAAGATTTTATTTCATGTTCATTGGTCCCTGCCTTGTTGCTTCAGACTGCGTTCTGCCTATTCGAGTTAGCATAGGCTAATCGTGAAGGTGGGGCTAGCCCCTCTCTCACAATGCAATGTACATTGGACGTGGGAAAGTATTAGTACACATGCTCAGAATGCAATGTAATGTAGATCACACAAATTTGATGCTAGTGGGGCTGAGAGCCAGTTGCCCCACCACAGCGTCATTTCGTATTTCAGACCTGATTGGCTATCTGTCTTTCTGGCGCCAACATTAGTCGGCAAAAAGGAGAGCATGATGGGGCTAGCCCCTCTCTCACAATGCAATGTACATTGGAGGTGGGAAAGTATTAATACGCATGCTCAGAATGTAATGTAATGTAAAGTAGATCACACAAATTTTATGCCAAGTGGGGCTGAGAGCCGGTTGCCCCAATACAGCGTCATTTTGTATTTCAGCCCTGATTGGCTGCTTGTCGCCAACATTAGTCGGCAAGAAGAGCGAGGATATGTAGCTAGATTGTCTTAGCTAGCTTGTTAGCTTCACAAACGCCAGATAACTTGAGAAAATGAATAAAGTGGATTTCATACTTGAGCACCGGTTATATACCCTATAAACCCTTACTTTGGAGGAGAAAGTTGAAGTAAAGCAGCTTAAGTGGTGCCCATCAGCCACAATATTGTCATCGCTCAAACTGCTGGTAAAAGTAACCGTAGGTTTAAAGTGGAGTGGTTTTTGAAGAAAGAGGCTAACGGTTAGTCTAGTTAACATACAAAAGAAGGCACCTCTCTCTTCAAGTGAGCTCTCAGCCTTGGTGAGTGAAAGCATATTTTATCATCCTGCCTTTGTGGTGCTGGTCTGTGCATTGGTCATATTATGGAGCTGGATCGATAGATAAAGATGGTGACGTGTCAGTCCTTATCTGGTTGTTGTCATAGAATGGATCTGTATCCCTAAAAAGTTGTATTTCTGTATTTACATGTGTGTGAGAGACAAGGAGAGCAATTACACAAGAAGGTCTCTCTCTCCAGTTTGTGTACTACAACACCTGGTAGAAGCAAGCCGCTCTGTCGTTAAAAGTGTTGTGTGGAGCCACGCTGTTTGTTGACGTGTTAAATAAACACATCAGTAGCAAGAGGGACTTTTGTAGCTTACTGGTATCCTATATTTTGAAATGTTTTTTGCCCCACCAATTTTTTACATATAAAAACGCCACTGGACAGAGGAATAGGTACTTGACAGTCAGAGACAAGCACATCTGTCCCATTAAGTTGATAAGTGGTCTGTGGAGACGATCATAACTTTTTTTGTGAACTTTATATTTAAGGTTTGTTACTGATATGTTTTGTTACTGCCATCCAATTTCTCGATTATTACCATACGTATTTTGGCTGTGATATAGTTGAGAGAGGGACAGACGTTGTCTGTTCATATTCTGTTCACTATTTATTCAAAATTTATATTAAATGAGTTGAATTAAAGAGTGGTTCATTTGGATATAACAAAAATGAGATAAACCTCACCTTCTCAATGTAATGCCTATAATAAAAGCAGTTATAGCCTAAATCAAATGGCATAAAGTACAAATATGTCACAAAGGAGGTTGAGAGTAAAAAGTAAAAAATAGGGGTGCCGTGGATGGAGAGAGATATGTTTAGGGGTGCCGTGAGCCAAAAGAGTTTGGGAACCACTGTACTAGGGGACGCTTCGGTAGCGCGCCGCCATTGTGGAGTGAAAATTCCAACTGGAGTTACTGGACAACGGCACAGATGGTTAGCTACATACTATCTAGTTGTAGGTAACATATCATTTTATATATATTTGTGTTCACGTTAGCTAGCTAGCGTCGGCAGCTGTGTACCTAGCAAGCATTAGCAGCATTTGTATCGATTAAATGTACGTAGTTAAATATCAGCTAATGTTCAACTGTAAAGTATAGCTAGCTCTACACCTTTTAAAGCACACCAACATTTAGTAGCAAAATCCATTGTTATGTCTACAAATTATTTTAGATATGGTATAAGTTTAGCTAGTTTGCAAATACTGAGGATAGCCTACGGAAGTTGAGTTACCCAGTGTCGATGCTCGCTAACATTAGTTACATTTCACTGGGACTTGCAGCGCTGCTTGATATAGCTACTGAAATTATTATGAAATGTTATGCACTAGCCATTTGACTACTTTAGCAAGTCACAGTATCCCCTGAGAGTGTAACTGAAACGACACAGTAAACAATTCCTCTTTCAAGTAATAATCCCCCGTTGAAGTGTTGAGCATTAAATAGCTACATGGTCTGTAGAGATCTTGGGACGATGCCACTTTTTTGTGTTTTGCTAATGCAGAATTCGGTCAAATAAAATCTGTAAAATAGACGTAATGAGTGGCACATAACGTGAAGTATCATGGCATTTTATGTTATTTTATGTTATTTTTAACTCGTCCAGTTGGGCAAGTACATTTCTCTTCCAGACTTGCCCTACAAAAAAATCCACTTGTCCCGGACAAGCTAATTTCGAGCCCTGTACATGGCTAGACTCTTGATACAGATCAAAATCCATCATTATTGGACACCCAAAATCAGTGAATCTCACAGCCAATTCAGCACAATAGAAAATGCGCTTCAAAGAATTTCAAAAAAAACTTGTGGAAAAAAATGGAAGACTTGTATGTAAGTCTGTGATAAAAACTGTTAAAAAGGATTTGATGATCACTAGTTTAGTGATTACGTTATTCTGTGTTGTCAATTTAAAATGTTTTTCAAAGCAGCTGATATTGCCAAAAGCGACAGCAAATAGTGTTTCCATCTTAAATGGTGTGAAAGTAGTTAGGTGGCCAAAAAAGTGGGCGGAAAAGGAATAAGAAGTATGCAAAATGACAGTAGTCTTTGCTTTCAGCAAACATACAAAAAATACAAATGAAGTAATTTAGCAAGGGGGATTTTACTTTACATTTACATGTTTTTGACTTTGCTCTACCACTGAGCTGTACCCATCTGTTTTGTTTTCTGTTTATCCACTGAGGTACAAGTAAACAGAGTAACAAGTAGGGCTATCCCCGACCAAGATTTTCTTTGGTCGACCAAAACTCAACTAAAACGTCTGAAAATCAACTAATCAAACTTTGAAACGCAAAAAAAACAAAAACGTACTAACATTTTCGCAATCTGACTCAATGGCTGCTGGACATTGCAGATTCAGCCGCTAATTGCCTACTAATAATAAGACTCGTATCACCAGCCCTGTTGTAACCGAGTGCCGATGGTATTTAGTATCTCTTACAATGTACTACAAATTTAAAATATTGTTTGTTTAACATGCAAATCATCAGAGCACGCTTATCACTGCCTTAAAACTTGCAAAACTTGGCCGGAGAAGATAATGTAATTCGATTTGGATGTGATTCTTATAATAGGCATATTCCTTTTTCAACCCAGTGCGTTAGCAAGAGTGAAGTAGAGCTAGACCAACTTACGTTTTTCAGGTGGTAGGCTACAACATTTCGACGTTGAACTATGAAAAATAAACAGTTGTTGGCAGAGTTTGCATTCAACGTTTTTCGAGTCACCCGGTACTTTGTAAATGTAAATGTACTTTAATGAAATGCCGCCATACCACAGATGTCTTTGCCATTGACTAATAACTAATAACTTAGTTGACTAATAACACCAACAAAGTAGGCTATGGCAGAGTTTGTAGTTCTGCAGCCAATTGTGCTCATGCCGTGTGCAAAATACCAAACCAAAACAAAGCGCAGATTAACGAAAGGGAAAACACTAACACCTTTTCTTTGAAATTATATATTTTTAGAGTTGGTTTATTTGTCTTAAATAATATAATCTACAATTTCTGTTGAACATTTCGTTAATTCAGCAATGATGACACAAGCGGGAATCAGATCTCACACTTCATATGGCAGCTCGACTAAAACAATCTTAGCTGACCAAGAGCATATCGACCAGAAAAACGACTAGTCGACCAAGTGGGGACAGCCCTAGTAACAAGTAAACCTTTCATGACCCACGCCATGGTGTTGAAGTGGGGAGAAAAGTGGGACTGACTACATAGGCCCAAATGGGGAGAGGGCTTTGAAAGTTTAAAACACAAATTAGTTGAATGAAAATAGACAACCAAAGGGGGGGGGGGGGATTCCAATTTTTTCATGGGGCCTAAAAGTCTTAGCGGCAACCCTGCCAGTTAGTATCCTTCCTTGAGGTTATAACATCCTCTTTTGGGTTCCTCTGTGTGGTCAAATGTGAATACTGGTATAGTCTCTGGTTAGGTCGAGCATAGTTCAACCCTGAAGTCTTTATTTTCAGCTATCAGCAAACGCTAAGAAGCAAGAATGCACACACACCACACAATGTATGGTGTGTGTGCACCTAGTGCTCCCGCATACATGAGTTTCATTATAATTCTCTCCCCAAGCAGTTGGACATGGACGACGCCCCAAAGAGAAGGGAGGGTAAGAGTACGCAGGACTCTACTTGGGGGAGTTCCCTGGCAGACGACTGCAAGGTAGTTGGATCTGGGGAGGTGAAAACGACAGTAACTCGCTTGCACAAGCTGTGGGAAAGCACCCTGTTGTGTTGTCTGTGGGCTTGTAGTTGTTCACAGTATGCTGGTTTAATGTGTTTTAAAAGTAGCATCTCTTTGTCCGCTACATTAGCTACATGCAACCACGTTGTTTATAAAACAAGTTTCAAATTGTTGTACTTTGCACGCATAACGAGCTGCTTACACACAAGGATCATTTTGGTCTCCTTTTTTTTTATGTGACAGTCGGTGGATGACGAGGGATTAGTTTTGCGGTCTCAGGGTTTCCCGCTGAAAATGTGTTAGTTAAAGTGGTAGGGTGGGGTTTGCCGTCAGACTGGAGGGGTAGTTTGTGCGATAGACTAATGCGTTCTGCAAAGAAGGAAGACTGGCGTTGGTCACGGTTTGGAATGTTTTTGTTTTTTTGACTACATCGTTAAGGCGGCAGGCATGTGTTGCTTAGGCGGCCGCCTTAACTGAAGAGTGCTGGGGGATAACCCTGTGTCTGTTTGGGATGACGGCGTGGTTGCATCCAGCTTTGATGATGTTTCATTTTGCAAAGGCTGCATGGAACTTACATGCCGTCCGTTGTAACTACACGTCATGTGATCATTTGAGCTGTCAGTTAGGTTTCCACAGTATTAGCACACATGCCGTAGCGTTCTTTGTAGTTTTAACAAGTGTTTTGCATTTTGTTGTGTTGTAGATCTGTTTATAATTAGCAATGTCTTGTACCTTTTAATGTGTTGTAGTACAACCTCAATTCATAAAAGTTGGGACGCTGTGCAAAATTTAAATATGAACAGAATCCAATGATTTTCAAATCTCAGAAACTCATGTCATTCACAATAAATCACTGAAAACATATCAAATGTTTAAACTTAGTAAATGTACCATTTTATGGAAAAAAATACAGTAATTTGGAATTCGATGGCTGCAACACATCTCAAAATAGTTGGGGGGCGGGCAATAAAAGCCTGGAGTGTTTATAATATAAATAAACAGCTGGAGAAACATTTTCAACTAACTAGGTTAATTGCAAACAGGTCAATAACATGATTGGGTATATAAAGAGTATCTTAGAGAGGCAGAGTCTCTCAGAAGTAAAGGTGGGCAGAGGTTCACCAATCTGCAAAAACCTGCATCTACATATTGTGGAACAATTTCAGAATAATGTTCCTCAACGTAAAATTGTGAAGACTGAATATCTCATCATCTACAGTACATAATATAAATATAGCTCTAAGCAGCAATGGAGGGGCAAAGCAGTCTAGAGCAGGACATAGCTAGCCTCTATAGCACTTGAGCAACAATTAAGTCATAACAACCTGTAGCACTCATGCAACACACCAAGTCACCAACATACCAGTGATTTTTCTGGTATAAAACCTTAGCCCTCTGCTTTTCGTGGTAACGATGGATCCCAAGTTTGGTTACAATCGGACAAATGGTTGCTGAGATATGCTCTCACATCTTGTTCGGCGGCTTTGCCACTGCCTTTGATCAGCTCTCCGGACAAACTGTTTTGAAGATGGAAAATCCATCTGATACCTTTTGTGAAGCTGGGTCTGAAGATCATATGTGCCAAATTTGGTAAATATTGGACAATATTTGTGGCGTGCAAAAGGTTTTACACTTTTACATGAAATCCAAAATGGCGGCTGCGTCAATTCGGTTGTTATGAAATATTATCGATGTTTATGCTTGGAATCTCACAAGACATAAAGAGATAAAGAAATTACTTTATTAAGGTAAACACTTCAAACGGTTGTGATGATCAAAATAGTTTTAATAACTTTTGTGAGGCTTGGTCTGAAGATTGTGTGCAAAATCTGGGGATGATTGAACACAATTTGTGACCTGTGAAAAATGTCTAAGCTTTTTGATGAAACCGGAAATGGCAGAAAATCGATATAACCGGAAATTGACGCAATGGTGTGCGTTGAACTCGGCTTGATCCAAGGAATCCAACGGTAACTAATTTCTGACAATCGGACATGCGGTTCAAAAGTTACATGTGTAAACACAACTCCAACTTTGACACGTTGGTGGCGCTAGAGTGCCGAAGTATGAGACATCAAACTTTGAATTGGACCAGAATTGTCCCCAATGAGTGTGCCAAATTTCTAAACTTTCAACCAAGCGCTTCTAGGGCCTGCCATAGACACCCAGTCCTAAGAATAAATATATAGCTGCAAGCAGCAATGGAGGGGCCAAGCAGTACAGAGCAGAACATGGCCTCCATATCACTTGTGCAACAATTAAGTCACAAAATCTTTCTGTTATAACACTAGAGGCCTCCTTTGCTCCTTGTGGGAACAATGGAACCCAAGTTTGGTTACATTCAGACAAATTGTTGCTTAGATACGCTCTCAAATCTCGTTTCGCGGCTTCGCCGACGCCTTTCATCGGCTCTACCGAAAAAACGGCATATGGTTCAAAAGTAACGTGTGTAAACACACCTTCAACTTTTACCCATTGGTGGCGCTAGAGGGTTTGAAATGGAGACATGAAACTTGGTAAAGTTGATGAGGGAACTGGTCCCAAAGTGTGCCAAATTTCACAACTTCTGGCCATGTGGTTGGGGCTGCCATAGACTCCCATGACAGATGTGTAATAAGAATAAGAATACGTAGAAACCCTTAAGGTGGCTTCGCCGCTTCGCTGCTTGGCCCCTAATAATAATAATAAATATAGCTGCAAGCAGCAATGGAGGGGCCAAGCAGTCCAGAGCAGGACATGGCCTCCATAGCACTTGCAACAACAAGTGCAAAAATTAAGTCACAACAACCTGTTGCACTCATGCAGCACACCAAGTTTGGTTGAAATATGTTTGCGTTCAAGAGTACTGAGAGTTCAGTAATTTTTCTGGCATAACACTGCAGGCCTCCTCTGCTTCCTCTGCTTCTGGGGGCTGCCATAGACACCCAGTCCTATTAGTGCGTTAGTGCTTGTAGAATGGGCAACTTGCACATCTGGAAAGGCACCATCAATGCTGAAAGGTATATACACGTTTTAGAGCAACATTTGCTTGCATCCAGGCAACATCTTTTTCAGGGAAGGCCTTGCATTTGTTACAAATGCATGGCTTTGTAATAGAAGAGTCCAAGTGCTGAATTGGCCTGCCTGCAGTTAAAAACATTTGGTGGATCATGAAACAAAAAATATGACCAAGAAGACCCAGGACCGTTGAGCAGCAAGAATCCTGTATCAGACACAAAAGGGACACAACTCCAGCAACTGGTGTCCTCAGTACACAGACATATACAGACTGTTGTTAAAAGAAGAGGGAATGCTACACAGTGGTAAACATGGCCTTGTCCCAACTTTTTTGAGACGTGTTGCTGCAATCAAAGTCGAAATTACTGTATTTTTTCCTTAAAATTTTTCATTTCATCAGTTTAAACATTTGATATGTTTTCTATGTTCTATAGTGGGTTAACTTATGGGTTTATTAGATTTGCAAATCATTGTATCCTGTTATTTTATTTTACACAACATCCCAACTTTTTGGGAATTGGGGTTGTACATTAAACCTGTAACTGTGTGTGTGGTGTTTTCTGAATGTTCTGTGTGGTTTAGGTGTTATGATGTTATTGTGAGTGAATAGCGCTACCTGCTATTGGTGTTGTGGGTGAAGTCCCTATGAACTTGCGTGTCGTGTGTGTTAACTCTCTTTCTGTCCTCTCTGTCTGTCATGTTCCCCTGTTGTTGTCATGCAGCCTGTTTGTGTTGTGGTCTGTCCCTAATGTAGACCTTTCTGAGTCAAAATAGCAATTTCCCCATTTCTTATATCTAATTGGTCTAAATAACAACATATCTTGTCTGTGCCAGTAGTTTCAGTAATTTCGTTTTTCTTACCATCTAGTCACTGTAATGCACCTGTTGTACCCTGGTGGGTCTGTTTTGTGTAGCCGACTATCCTTGTCCTTCTTGTGTCACGGCCATGGTCCCTTCAAGGCCAAGGTCAGAGCTGGTGTCAACCCCTTTGACCTCTGACCTGTTCCTGGACCTTCCAGTGACCCCCATCGGTTGTTGTTGCAGGACGAGCTGTCAGACTTCGGCAGCTCCAGGTCATCCTTGGGTGCTGCTGCCGTGAGGGACCAGGGGGGCAGTAAGAGCATGGAGGTTCAGGCCGCCCCAGGGACCAGGACCATCTCTGTGGGTAGGTGGACCCTTCCACACAGATGCCTGTTTTCCAAACACGTTCAAAAGGCTTGATTTCCGGATCCTTGTTCACGACTAGTTTCTTTTTGTTGCATACGACGCAGAGCAGCAACTTTAGTGGCTTCAAGGTGTCTCAAGGATACTTTTGATTCCCTTCATTTTGGTTGTGTTGAGTTCCTGCATCTTGGACTCAATCTTAACACTTGTGTTTTCATTGGGTCATTGTGACCCTTCAGTCATTGTGACCCCCCACGTATTGCGACAACTTTACCTCATACAAAAATAAAGTGAAGCATTTTCTTTTAACCGTCAGGCTGCGCAAAGGTTCAAAGAAAATGCTTTTTTATTTGTTTTCGTATTGGGTAAAGTTGTCGCAGTACAACGATGGGTCATTGTGACCGGAAGGCAGCACAAGGGTTAAATAATCTCTTAAGTGTCTTTCCGGTATGTTCTGATGTCTTCTATAGGTTTGCCAGAGGACGAAAAAAGCTCTGAGGTGCAGGACATCATCGAGTCCACTCCTGAGCTGGACATGGACCTCAGTGGATACAAGACCTCCAGGTACTCCCAAGAACGTCACATAGACAACGAGGAGAAACCGTCTCTTGTTCCATACAGTCTACCCTTCTGCTTTGATGGCTGCTGAAGCATAAATCCCTCCATCTTTCAGCACGCCGACAAAAGGCATTGAGAACATGGCGTTTGACCGCAACACAGACTCTCTGTTTGAGGAACTGTCGTCCGCAGGCACGGGCATCATAGGGGACGTGGATGAGGGGGCAGACCTGCTGGGTAAGAGGGCCACACTAAACAGGGGAACCGAGCACCTCACCTTCAGGATGTGGCACATACAGAACCTGTTGTTTCATTTAAAACATGCTGTCTTCCAAGAAATTATGTCAAGCCCGGATGGAACCTTTATTCCCTTTCTTGTGTGTACTACATGACTTCAATTTTCAAGTGAATTACTAGCAATTTACGGCATGGCCCACAGAAGCAAACAATAAACTGTAGTCTATTAAACTACCTTCAGCCCATCTCCAGATCATGTTCCATGTAAACCAAAGCTTAAAAGGCGGCAGTAATGCCAACCATAATGTTTACCTCTGCGTTTAGGTACCGTATTTTTCGGAAATAAAGCCGCGGCTTTTATTACAGTTTTCTTGTGGTTGTACGGCTTATATTTCGAAGCGGCTTATAGTCCGGTTTTAGAACAAAAAGTGGCTTCATCCCAAGATCTCTACAGACCGTGCAGCTAATTTAATGCTCAACACTTGAACGGGGGCTTATTACTTGAAAGAGGAATTATTTCTACTGTGTCGTCTCAGTTACACTATCAGGGCTTGGAAAGAGTGACTTGCTAAAGTAGGCGATAACATTTCATAATAATTTCAGTAAATTAAACAGACCCAGTGAAATGTTCTATTCAGCTAGCAAACTAGCGCTAGCATCGCTAA
This sequence comes from Hypomesus transpacificus, assembly GCF_021917145.1. Taxonomy (NCBI): domain Eukaryota; kingdom Metazoa; phylum Chordata; class Actinopteri; order Osmeriformes; family Osmeridae; genus Hypomesus; species Hypomesus transpacificus. Next base: position 10,702,789 of record NC_061076.1, read on the forward strand.
CGACATTGGCTAATTCAATTTCGGAAGTGTAACCGAGCTCTTTGTAGGTTTGTTGTAGATATAATTTGACATGGTCGTGTGGATAAGGCACTGACGCGGTCTTCACAACTTGTATTTCCCACTGCTCTTCTTGACATTGCCATTCGAACAGCCCTCACTGATTTCACGTAATGTTTACCAGCATCATGCCTACAGCAACTCCTGAGGGACAAAAAACCCTTGTCCATTGAACATAGAAACATAGACATAGAAAATGTATTTTGTAGACATAACAATGGATTTTGCCAGAGGCATAAGCTTGTTGCCACGGGCCCCAATGCACGTCATTAGGCCCTATATATATATTTATATATTAGGACTTGTGTGTTTCATACCCAACTAACTACATTTACATTTATTCATTAAAGAAAGATAGCATTATTTGAAGCGCAGTTCACAGGAACGCTGTTATTGTACTGTTAGCTACCTGCCATGCTAACCCACCTCTTTCTCTCTCCTGTGTCCCATTCTTTTATCCCTAATCCCAGTGGAGTATTCTGGTGTGTATGACCTCAAACCTCTCCTTAGATTGATTTCCTCTCCCCCCTCATTTTAAGCCCTCTACCCTCTGCCCCCTATAACTGTTCCATGTGGACAGCCTCACAGTCAAGCTGCTTGGTGTGTTTGACCCCCTCAGCTCTTGAGCCATACAGCCTTCCATTGGGTGAAAGTCTAATGGAGTGTTTAAAAACAAACACAAAAAACTGTTGGAGGGGTTAAATGTTTTTTACCCTCCAAGATGTCATCTTCATGTAGTTGCTGTGTTTACTTAATGAATTTGCATATGTTTTACTTACATAAAACAAAGCTTTTTAACTTAACGCTGTTTTATTTTATTTTGATGCTTGTCTAGCTTTCTCTATTGTATGTAAACTCCTCCTCCCCCATTGGTCTTAGAGCCAGTAGAGTGTGGCTCCTTCTTTGGGTCTGTCATTCCTCTGTCTCACACGTTCTCCACCTTTCCTTTTCTCTCCTCTTGCCTGACTTGGATTGCATGGTTTTCTCAGACCTAAGTTTGCTTGGTAAGACCTCACCCGCTCTGTCCATCCTTCTCTCGTCAGTCATCTAACAAGTTGGATATTTTTGCACGTTTGTGTGTAGTTTTTGTTTTGAAAACTGGAAGGCAATTGTCTCAATTAGATATTGTGTATTTTTGACCTAAAAGCATCAACTGTGTGAATAATGGTTAGACGCACTGTTAAAGAGTATTCTGTTTACACAGTAAATGTTTTAGATTTTGATTTAATACTTTTACATTTATTGTAGACAAAATTATTTTTTAATAGATAGTGTCATCCTGTATCAAGCCAAGTCGATTTGATTTCAGCTCCAGTGAACAACGTATTATTTTTTAGAAAGTAAAAAAATGTTTACTCCTTCACCCTAACCCTTGTTCACAGGTATGGGCCGTGAAGTGGAGAATCTCATCCAGGAAAACACACAACTGATGGAGACTAAGTAAGACACGCAGATGCACACATACACCCCAGTTCAGTTTCTTTACATTGCTTGAAATTTCTAATTACGTATTACATTGTATTTCTTCTCACTCCCTACTTACTACAGGAATGCTCTGAACGTAGTGAAGAACGACCTGATAGCTCGCGTGGATGAGTTGGCCTGTGAGAAGGAGGTATTGCAGGGCGAGCTGGACGCCCTGTCACAGGCCAGGGTCAAGCTGGAGGAGAAGAACAAAGACCTGGAGGAGGAGCTCAAGAAGTCAGTCAGCTAGACATTCAGTAAAAAAAATGAGTCTAGCATTGAATGTTGATCTTCAAGGTAAACTGGACTAATTTTTGGTGTCACCATTTTCGTGTTTCCAGACTGCGGCTGGAGGTGGAGGAGTTGAAACATAAAACAAAGGATGAAGAAGAGGTGAGTATCTTAGTCTGTTTTTTTCTTGTCTGCAGGGTTTCATATGTGATTTTTTAGGGTGCCAGGTACATCCTTAAATAATTAAATCTTTCTTCACAGTTTCACACTTCTGTCAGAGTTAGGTATCAAACTAAAAGGCTGTGTTGCTGCCAGAATCTGAGTTTGGTTCTCGTTTGTTCCGCATGGAAGCAGAGTGATGTTCCCACGGCCCAGAGGAAGCGCTTCACCAGAGTGGAGATGGCCAGGGTGCTGATGGAGAGGAACCAGTACAAGGAGAGGCTCATGGAGCTGCAGGAGGCAGTACGCTGGACAGAGATGATAAGGTGAAGAGGAGATGGTGGAGGAGGTGGACAGGAGGAGGAGGAGGACATTTTCTTATTGGACCGATAACAATAACACTAAAAATAAACATTTATCGGCCAATAGCCGATATGGCCGCCGATATATCGTGCATCCCTAGTCCTATGTTCCTGGTCAGAGATGATATGTTGAGGAGTAGGAGAAGGAATATCAAAAAGCTTTTGCTTTTTGTATTAATTTTTTTCCTCAACCCAGGTATCATGCTAAGGAACTCTAAACATACATATAAGTAACAAGGTGGACAAACCAAGTGGACCACCAATTGTACTGGAGCAGCATTGTCAGGTAACGCTTTAGATCCAGGCGCTTGTTAGTCAATAGGCCCTGAAAAGATGCTTATTAACATAAATGTATTGAAGCTATTGAAGTGTTAATAATTTCAATAAGTATTAGGGTTAGTGTTGTCGTAAGATAATTTCCGTAAGTATTAGGGTAAGTGGTGTCGAAAGATCAGTTAAGCGTTAGCAATGGCCCTCATAAGATACTTATTAACATGAATATGTTAATCAAATGTATTAACTGAACAAAGCCATATTACCTATTAACTAACGCTTATTTCAAGCACCTGGATCTAAAGGGTTACCTTAAAAGCAGTCATTACTGAAACCAACCCAGCAATATTGGACAGAATATTAATGATATTCTATTCTATTCTAGATATGGAATTAGAATCCCTGGGCTAGCCAAGCCTCCTGAAACAATACAGTTTATTAGACAAATAGGTCAGCAGTATTTTCATTCACAGATACAAGAGTCGGCTCTTCATCAAAAAGCTGTGCTCGAATGAAGTAGGGCACCTCTGAGGCACGAGGTAGAAAGCTGCCTCTGTGACTTGACTGATGTCAGCCTCAGATTTTGACTTACATTTACATTTATTCATTTAGCAGACGCTTTTATCCAAAGCGACTTCCAAGAGTCAGCTTTACAAAGTGCATAGGTTACTGATAATAACAACAAGATAGCCCCAAAGCATTGCGGGTAGCCAAAACAAGAAGCACATATTGTGAACAACCAAAAAATAAGGGCCAAAGGGAAAACCCATAAGAGCATGTAGTTAAGCAAGTTACAATTAAACAACATGAATCTCAAAGTGCAAGTGTACCTGTAGAAAAAGCAAGCAACATAAAAAATAAAAATAAGATTAACTAAGGATGCTTTCACACCTGACATGTTTGATCCGTTTTAATCGGACCATGGTCCGTTTTCTCTGAAAGTCCGGTTCGTTTGGATAGGTGTGAACACACATTCGAACTCTGGTACGGACCAAACAACCGAACCATGGTCCCCCTAAAAAGACGGGACTCGGTCGATTCCAAGTGAACCATGGTTCGGTTCGCTTTAGGTGTGAACATAATCGGACATATTATTAACCTATTCCAGGAAGCAAACCAAAATGTAGTGCATTGTGGGTTGAAAACGGATGTCGACACTTGACAGAGAAAGCCGTGCCACTCATTAGCAGCAAAATTTGTTGAGGGAAAACGTGGGGAACCGATAAAGTTAAAACTCGTCTGCAAATATGATCATATTGCAGAGATGGAGACTTGTGGAGACACATAAGAATAGCGAGGTATTTAAATTATTTAGTGATATACTGAAATAAAGGGTTATTATGGCACAGTGGACCAACGTCTTTAGAAAGTTAAAAAACGTAGGCAGCAATACAAAAAAGTGTGTGATTTTCTATGGAAAAGTGGTAGCTCGTCGGACGAGAAAAAATAATTCCTATGGTTTGATGACCTGAATATAATCCTGAGTTAAAGACCAACGAGCAAGCCAATAAACGTGGTCATAACAATTAAAGATAGATTGCAATCTCAATTCGCTGCTGTTGCTCCATTGTTGTTCGTGACAAGGAAGTGATTTTCCCTCAATCATTTTCTGTCCAATAGATTAACAACCTGTATGACCGTGTGTCATTGTTTTTTACTAACGTCATTGTATTTTTACAAACGTTGGTTCGCTTAAAACAGGACTGTGTGAACACAAACCGGACCTAATGAAAAATGCAACAAAGTAGCAAATCATCCACTGATTCGGACCAAGCAAACGGACTAATAGGTGTGAAAGCACCCTAAAATATAATATTTTGCAGTGTACCTGTAGAAAAAGCAAGCAACAGTAAAAATAAGATTAACTAAAATAGAATATTTTGCAGTGAATACAACAGTTTAAATCAGTTACCACTAACCGACAAGAGCAACAAGTCTCTAAGAAAGAGTCATTGTGATCCTTAAGGAGACTAGCATTGGGTTCAGCAAACCAATCCTAAGTACCGTTGTACTCCCGTCACAAGTGCGTCTTGAGCCTTCTCTTGAAGGTGGAGAGACAGTCTGTGTCTCTGATGGAGGTGGGGAGTTGATTCCACCACTGGGGGGCCAGGCAGGAGAAGAGCTTGTGTTGGGACCGGGCGGTCTTGAGCGGTGGGACCACCAGGCGGTTGTCTGAAGAAGACCGTAGGTGGCGGGTGGGGGTTAAGGCTGCAGGAGAGACTTGATGTCGGGTGCAGTCCCGGTCGGGTGCAGTCCCGTTCACTGCTCGGAAGGTCAGTATTAGGTTCTTGAATCTGATGCGGGCCGTGATGGGTAGCCAGTGGAGGGAAATGAGGAGCGGAGTAATGTGGGAGCGTCTGGGTAGATTGTAGACCAGGCGTGCCGCTGCGTTCTGAATCCTCTGAAGAGGTTGCACATGCTGGGAGACCGGCGAGCAGCGAGTTGCAGTTGGAGTAGACAAGTGCTTGGACAAGCAGCTGGGTGGAGTGCTCAGACAAGTATCTCCTGATCTTCCCGATGTTGTACAGGGTGAATCTACACGACCGGGAGACTGCAGCAATGTGGGCCGTGAGGGAGAGCTCATCATGAGAGGTCGGGGGAGATGGAGAGTTTGGCCGGGATTATGAGAAGTTCTGTTTTGGCGAGGTTCAGCTGGAGGTGGTGCTCGGTCATCCAGGCGGAGATGTCTGCGAGGCAGGCCTCAATCCTAGCTGAGATCCCCGGATCAGTCTGGGGGAACGACAGGTACAGGTGCATGTCGTCAGCGTAGCAGTGGTAGGAGAAGCCATGGGAGGTGATGATTGTTCCAAGTGAGGTGGTGTACAGAGAGAAGAGGAGGGGTCCAAGGACGGAGCCCTGTGGGACACCAGTGGAGAGCTGGCGAGGGTCTGACAGTTTGTCTCCCCAGGAGACCTGGTAGGATCCTTCCGATAGGTAGGATGAGATCCACTGGAATGCAGTGCCAGTGATGCCCATCTAGTTTAGTGCAGTTCTTTGATGGTGGTTCTGACAGAGGTAGATGAGTTGAACAGACTTATTGCGGTTGGGAGGAACGATTTCCTGTATCGTTCCTTAGAGCAGCGGGGTTGAATGAGTCTGTGGTTGAAGCTGCTTCTTAGCTTGTCCAGGGTTTTGCGGAGGGGGTGAGAGGGATGGTCCATGATTGCCAGCAGTTTTGCCAGCATCCTGTCCTCCACCACCTCCTCCAGGGTGACAAGCTTAGAGCCAACCACAGACTCTGCTTTCCTAATGAGTTTTCTCACTTTGTTGGCGTCCTTTGCCTTGATGCCCGCACCCCAGGACACCACAGCAAAGAGGATGGTGCTCGCCACAACAGACTGGTAGAACATCTGCAGCATCTTGTTGCAGACGTGGAAGGACCTGAGCCTCCTCAGGAAGTAAAGCCGGCTCAGGCCCTTCTTGTAGACGGCCTGTGTGTTGGTGGACCAGTCTCTCCATGACTTTCATGATGTGAGAGGTCAGTGCCACCGGCCTGTAGTCCTGCAGTGCAGCAGGACGTCCTTTTTTGGGCACTGGGACCAGGCAGGATGTTTTCCAGAGCACTGGCACTCTCTGAAGGTGTCGGCTCAGGTTGAAGAGGTGCTGGACAACTCCACAGAGCTGGCTGGAGCATCCCTTCAGCACACGAGGGCTGATGCGGTCAGGTCCTGCAGATTTCCTCTGTTTGAGCCTCTCCAGCTCTCTCCTCACCTGGCTGGCTGTGAAGTGGAGTCCAGACTGGGGGGTGAGGGGGGGAGGTGGGGGGTTGTTGTTCGGAGAAGCAGAGGAGACAGTGTAGAGTCCGCTGGGGGTGGGGGAGTTGGAGTTGAACCTATTGAAGAAAGAGTTCATCTCGTTCGCACGTCCCTCATCCCCCGCCGCTCCCCCACCTCTCCTGGAAGCCGGTGATCTCCTTCATCCCACTCCAGACGTCCCTGGTGTTATTGTCTTCCAGTTTGTGCTCCAGTTTTCTCCTGAAGTTGTCTTTGCTCTCCCTGATGCTGCGTTTGAGCTCCCTTTGTACACGTTTGAGCTCTGCACTGTCCCGTGATCTAAAGGCCCTCTTCTTCTCGTTCAGAAGGGCCTTCAGGTCGCTGGTTACCCACGGCTTGTTATTTGGGTAACAGCGAACCTCTTTAGTGGGGATGGTGTTGTCAATGCAGAACCCAATGTACTCAGAGACACAGTCAGTCATGCCATCAATGTCCTCACCATGTGGCTTATACAGAGCAGCCCAGTCTGTGGCCTCCAGGGCCCCACGCAGTGTTTCCATGGCCTCAGGAGACCATTTCCTCACAGTCCTCACAGTGACTGGGTGCTGCTGAACCACAGTTTTGTATGATGGTGAGAGCAGGACAAGGTTGTGGTCTGACCTGCCCAGTAGTGGCAGGGCAGTGCAACTGTATGCATCCTTCACATTTGCATACAGCAGGTCCAAAGTCTTATTTTCACGTGTTGCACATTTGACAAACTGGAAGAAGGTTGGGAGTGTGGATGAGAGGGAGGCATGATTAAAGATGATGAAGGCCCCGGGGTTTTGTGTCTGTAATCCTGCAGTCACAGTGTGGATGACGTCACACGCTGCTTCCGCGTTCCCGGATGGAGGAATGTAAACAGTGATGGCGAAAACACTGGTAAACTCCCTCTGCAAATAATATGGACGAAGTCCGACGGCGACGAGCTCGATGCCCGGGCTGCAGACACGCTGTTTAACCGTGACCTGCCCGGGGTGACACCACCGGTTGTTTACGAGCACGGCGAGACCCCCTCCTTTTTTCTTGCCCCTCGCGGTGGTGTCTCTGTCGGCTCGGACCGTCTGGAAGCCGGTGATGGTGACGTTGGAGTCCGGTATCTGTTCGTGCAGCCACGTTTCTGTAAGACACACAACACTGGACTCCCTGTACTCCCGCTGGGTCCGGATGAGCGCTTCCAGTTCGTCCACTTTTTTCGCCAGGGATCTCACGTTACCAGTGATGACTGCAGGGATGAAGGGCTTAAACTTTCTCTTCTCCATCCTCAGTTTAATCCCCGCTCTGCAGCCTCGCGTCTCCTCTTCAGCTCCTCCGGGATGGTGGGTCTCTCTCCGGCCAAGAGGGCTGTGTGCCTCAGGGCCATCAGCTGTTCGCGGGTGTAAACAAAGCCGGCATGTGTAGCCGGCATGCTCCCAGTGATCCGAAGAGACCGAAGTGCAGTTAAAAGTTGTAAAAAGTGTAAAAATCTGTAGTAAAAGCACCTCGTCCTTGTGCGGTACGACGATGCTTAGAGCAGTGCAAAGATAAATAGAAAAACAAACAGCAAACCTAATAAAAACACAATGAACCGACAGTAGAACCAGCTGCTACCTATGATACGTTAACCGTATCAAACGCTGCAGAAAGGTCCAGCAGAACGATGACGGATGACCTCGAAGCCGCTCTAGCAGACTGGAGGGCAGTGCTGACTGAAAGGAGGGCAGTCTCTGTTGAGTGGCCGCTCTTGAAGCCCGATTTGTTGGGGTCAAGCAGGTTGTTCTGAGAGAGAAAGTTAGGCAGTTGGTTAGACACAGCACGTTCAATTTTTTAAATAAAGAAGGGTAACAGTGATACCGGTCTGTAGTTCTGGAGGACTGCAGGGTTAAGGGAGGGTTTTTTGAGTAGCGGGGTAACTCTGGCCTGTTTGAAAGCAGAGGGGAAGGTGCCAGAGGTAAGAGAGGAGTTTAGGACATGGATCAGAAAGGTTATGATGGAGGGGGAGATGGTTTGAAAGAGAGGGGAGGGGATAGGATCAAGGGGGCAGGAGGTGGGGCGATGAGAGAGAATGTCAGAGACTCGGACAGGGGAGAGAAAGAGTTTAGACAGTTAGTTGGGTCAGTCATGGAGGGTGAGGGGGTAGGAAAGGATAGCCTGACGTTGTCATACTCATAATTCTAGTCAGAATATGAGTCTGAGAACTCTCCGTTGGGCTTTGACTACGGGGCCTGTTTCAAACGAGCCTGGAAAACAAATGCCTCTTCGCTCAATTGGATAGATCTACAACCAATCAGAGCAACAGAGTATGTGACGTATGTCAAGCGCCTCATAGTTGTTGTGAAACAGAACTAAACTGAGGGGCAGCTAAATCTTTACTGACTAAACTGCAAGCAGACTTGAACTATGCTTGAAGAATGAATACAAATGATTTTTGCCTGTGTTGTAAAATTAATTTAAGGGTAGGGGGAGTACTTGTTCACACGGTCAACCTTTTTGAGCTAAACAATAAAGGGCAATGCGTATACGAACAAGTTCTCCGTTTAGGATTACAACTCCACAAAAGAAAAGGAGAAACCACAATGGCCACTGGGTTTTCATTGTGTCCCATCTTCTTCGCGACCATCGGGCCAGCTGATAAATTAAACTTTTACCGAATCCCGTAGGAAGGACTGCAAAAACATATTTTCCATCGACAAATGCCTTGATTGCGTCTCTCTGTTCCTCTTTCAAAATTAATGCGCTGTCGATGTCTTCTAAAACAGACTCGATGGCAGAATCATAACATCCCAGATCTCCAGCGGTAGCCATGTTTGTTCAAAACAAATTCAACTTAAGCGCTATTTTGTGTCGTGGGTGATTACGTTACTGTTGATCATCTGTCCATCATCGTATAAAGCCCGCCCTGGCAATTTCATTGGTTCGCCCAGATTCTGGTTTTCTGTAGTTGGTCCCCAATACGAGACCCTCCAGACCCAACTTCCCGACCAAATTTTTTTGTGGCGGGGAGAAGTTGGGCTGGCAGCCAGGCTAAGGAAAGGAGGGTTTAGGGAACCGACTGCTAATGTCTGAGACTTTTTTTCTCAAAGTAGAAGGAGAAGTCGTCTGTGGGCCACTCATCGGTGGGCGATTAAAGAACAATTAAGCATGCTTTGATAGGATCAGTTAGCATCACATAATGGTCACCAGCCGATGCCAGGTGACTGTAGCTTTTAAACCTAGACCTAGAATCTACAACGCCCCCAATTACTGTCAAACTAAAGAATACCCTGAGTACCCTGAAACCGAAAATGACTCACTGGCTAGCTACTCCTTGACCAGTTTAAACTGGTTATCTAACTGCTGACCCTTCAGCTCTACCTAAGAGACTAAGTTTTAGCTAAACTCAATATTATACTACAGCCTTGATCACTCGCAGTCAATGCGGCGGTCTCGATGTTCACTTCAGCAGGACGCTGTACGCTCTCGGGTCTCATTTGGAGACTTGGGTCTCCAAATGAACGTTGATGTTATGTCTTGATTCTCTCTCCAGGGCCTCGAGAGAGAACCCAGCTCTGACCGAGAAGAAGAAATCCAGCATCTGGCAGTTGTAAGCAATCATAAATGCACATCACCTCTTTTTAACAATGCAAAGAAAGATCATGTTTGAATCATTTATAGCTGTTTTTCTGTGCAGCTCTTTCTCCTTGATGTTCACATTCAGTTTGTAAGGGAGGCATTGACGTCAACCCCAGCGGGTGATAAAAATCTACTGTACAACCATAATCCAAGTGGCTCAAATATCTTTCCTTTCTTTTTGGGTATGCTGTTGAATATGCAGCATTAGGTAAAAGTTTCACAGACCCGTAACCACCCCTGTTTTCCCCCCAGTGTTATGGTTAAAAGTTCCCCCACCCCCCAACATAGACTAGTCCTGTTTTTGTCCTTTACCCCTGTCCTTCATGCATCCCTTTCACAAATCAATACATTTATGATCCCCGCCCTGGGCCATCTGTGTCTTCCTCCCTGCCCTGTTGCCTTTGATGTTTGTCCTGCCATCTGCTCCAGTATTGTTTTAGAGAGTTTTCAGGGCTAAATACACTCATTGGAGACAGGTCACAGGTTCTAGTGGTCCATATATGTACATAGGGATATAGAGGGTACTGTGGAGGGTGGGGTTTTGCTCTGTCAATCAATATCCCCACAACTCCCAGCATGCTTCCCACTTCTGTGCTATGCCTGTAATGGTGGTGGTGGGTGATGATTGGTCACCCCTGGTCTCCCTCTCCCCTCTTCCTGCATCCCTATTGGTGTATTCTCCCTACCCCTCCCCCACCCTCCCTTGTAGCTTCAGTCGCCTCTTCAGCCCCTCATCCTCCAGCAGCGCGGCGGGGAAGAAGGCAGAGCCCCAGGCCAACATGAAGTACAACGCTCCAGGCGGTATGGTGAAGAGGAGCAGCACCTTTTCTCAATTCCCCACCGAGAAGTCCAAGACCTTTGACTTCCTCAATGAGGAGTGAGTAACTGCTTCTGTTCTAGGAATATTGGCTGCACCCCCATCCTCCACATGCTAAGTATCTATCACACAACTTATTATTATTTAGATTTAGGTTTTTCTCCATTGCTTTGGCTCAATTCTTGAAACAGAAATTACATTCTCAAAGCTCCAAGTGCATTTAGCAAAATAGCCTATATGGTTCAGCACAACTACATAGATCACCTTCAAAAGGTCATATCTCACCCATAACAGTTAACTCATGCTTCAAAACCAAATAATTTTCTCATATAAAGTCAGTGCCCCCAAAATGAAAAGTTCCTTCTTGATTGCTTTGGCTCATCTCTCGAGAAAAAATAGGACATTCTCAAACCTTTAAATACATTTGGCAAAATAACCCAGATGGTTCAGCAAAACACCATGGAACACCTGCAAAGGGTCATCTCTTTCCTAAAACAGACAACTTATCAGTCAAAACTAAATCCTTTTCTCATCCAAATAATCAGTGCCCCCAAAATGAAAAGTCCCTTTGGCATTGTGTAAACACTGCATGTCAAAATGTTTAGATGTTTTGTCAGTATGGCAGTGGCCCTTAGAAATATCCCTCGTGCACTGTGCTACAGTTACTGTAGTAGATGTTTTCTTTCCAGAATACAATGTGTCTCAATCTACATTTACATTTATTCATTTAGCAGATGCTTTTATCCAAAGCGACTTCCAAGAGAGCTTTACAAGAGTGCATAGGTCGCCAAAACATGAAGCATACATTGTGAAAAACCATTAAAAAAATACAGTAAGTGCCAAAGAGAAGAACCATAAGAGCATGTAGCCAAACAAGTTAAAACTAAAAAACATGAACCTCAAAAGTGTAAGAGTGTACCTGTAGAAAAGCAAGCAACAATACTGTAATGTATGCTTCATGTTTTGGCTAACTACAATGTTTTTGGGGCTATCTCGTTGTTTAGGATCATTGACCTATGCACTTTTGTAAAGCTCTCTCTTGGAAGTCGCTTTGGATAAAAGCGTCTGCTAAATAAATACATGTAAAATGTAAATGTGTATTAAACAGAAAAAAGATTACAGTAATTCAAGAGTAGCCTACAAGGTTTCACATCACATATTGCACTTACACTGCCATGGAAATTGTTACTGTAATTGCCATACATCATGGTTACAGTAAAAGGAAATGTGTACAGCACAATATACTTTCATACAATAAGCACATCAAAACTAACATTATGTATAACCTACACTAGTAGTATGAGTAACCACAGTAAGTTTCAGGCAAGTGACACTTTCCTAGTCAGAGTTAGCAGGGGGAGCATTACAGTAAGCCCGGCATGAAATGCACCTCCTCTATTGTCTGTTTTGTATATCCCAGCATCAAATGATTCCTATTGTACACTGAGGGGACTAGAATGATTAACCACAGTACTTTTCAGGCATGTGACCCCTTCCTAGTCAGAGTTGCAGAGGGTGCATTTCATGGCAAGAAGGAAACACATACAGTAAGAAAGTAAAGCAAAGCTGGAGTTTCAATAGTTGTCGTCCTCACTCTCCTGCTCATCCTCCTGTCTGTCTGGCCTCAGATTTCATTGACATCACATCTGATGTTCTCCCTTGCGATGCAACGGGAAGAATCGTTGTGCATGCCTCAACAATCCCCTCAACTGATCTGCTGTGACATCATCACAAGCAGTATCCATTGTCTGGAGCAGGGAGCTCTGGTTTTGAGCCCAATGCTCATAAACCCTTCACCTCCATGCAGAAAAAACTCCTGGATAGGACTAAGGAAAGGGGAGTCAGGTGATATGAGCACCATCAGCATTCTTGGATGGGCAGTGAACCCTGATGAGTGGGCGACGGTGGAAGCTTACATTGTCGCACACAATGACAAATGTAAAAAAGTGAGGCCCTACCAAGCCCTTCTCATGTAGAGGGATAAGATCGGAGTGCAGGCGGTCCAAGGACACCAGGAGTGTCTGGGTATTGTATGGGCCAAGACTGGGAATGTGGGTGACTACACCATTCTCTGAAATGGCAGCACAAACAGTGATGTTTCCCCCGAGCTGGCCTGGGACAAGCTCTATATATGTGATGGAAGCATTTATACTGCTGCATAGCTCCTGTCAGCAAACAAAATTTACTGTGTGATTGGTGATCGGATGTGTCTCCTTGTTTAGTAAAGTTCTAGTTGCACCTGACAATGACTGTAAGCAGATGATCCAAGAGATCCATATTACAGTATATACCATGATGTTTTTCATGGTATTATGTGCCTAAAGATTTTGACAGTGGAGTGAACTATTGTGCAGGAGATGATGTACACAAGGAAATTATGCCAATATGTTTTGCAGAGAACAACCACTTGACTGAGAAACAACAGTCAGTTTAGACCAGCAAGATATTTTCAATTGATAGTTGGCCTAATTGAAGGCAATTATACTTAACCATTTCAAAGATGTGCTAAATAATTTGAAATGTGTGCAAACTGTAGGCAATTGCACTTGTCATTTACAAGGATGTGCTAATACAATTGCAATGTGATTAAAGGAATGAAAAATTCCAATCTGTTGTGAACAAGTGCCCAGCTGTTTGGAGGTTTGCACATGTTATTTTGAGAATGTCATTTCTGTTTCGTAAAATGAGCCAAAGCAATGGAGAAAAACTGTAATACTTTTACATTTATTGTAGACTAAATTATCTTTTGAATAGATAGTCATCCTGTATCAAGCCAAGTCGATATGATTTTAGCTCCAGTGAACAAGATATTATTTTTTTGAAAGTAAAAAAATTCCCCTTGTTAGGGCCCAAGCAGCGAAGCTGCGAGGCACCTATTGTTAGTTTTTCTATTATTAGGGGCCAAGCAGCGAAGTTGGCTTGCACTCTAGCGCCACCAACGGGTCAAAGTTGGACTTGTGTTTACACACGTAACTTTTGAACCGTATGTTCCATTTTCAAAAATGAGGTACCATTCCCTGGAAATGAGGTACCATTTCCTGGATCAAACCGAGTTCAATGCACACCATGGCGTCAATTTCCGGTTATATAGATTTTCCGCTATTTCCGGTTTTATCAAAAACCTCTAAAAAAGCCTACTCCTCCTACACATTTTGTCAAATCTTCTTCAAAATTACCAGATACGCTCTTAAGACTAAGCCTCACAAAAGTTATGGTAGAAAATATTGATCTTCACAACCGTTTGTCCGTGACAGCCAATCAAATTCAGCAGAAAAGCCACCAAACAGGAAGTGAAGTCATATCTCAGCAGTTCTTTGAGGCAGTGACACCAAAGTTGGTACGCCTACTCGGAACTTTATTCTAAGGATGTCCTCCAAAAATGGTGTCATGTGACTAAAAGGGGGCGTGGCCGGAAGCATAAACTTGTTTTGGCTAATAACTGTTTAAGTGTTTACCTTAATAAAGTAATTTCTTTGTCTGTTGATGTCTTGTGAGATATCAAGCTTGGCCATCGAAAATATTTCATAACAACCGAATGGACGCGGCCGCCATTTTGGATTTAATGGAAAAGTGTAAAAACCTTTTGCACGCCCCAAATTTTGTCTAATGTTTACTAAATTTGGCACTGATGTTCAGACCAAGCTTCATAAAGGTGACGGATGTATTTTCCATTTTCAAAACCGTTTGTTGGGTAGAGCTGATCAAAAGGCGGCGGTGAAGCCGCAAAAGACACGTGAGAGCATAACTCAGCAAAATGTGTCCAATCATCACCAAACTTGGGTTCTTTCGTTCCCATGAGGAGCAGAGGAGGCCTGTGGTGTTATACCAGAAAAAAAAAAAAATTTGAACACTCAGTACTTATGAACGCAAACAGATATTTCAACTAAACTTGGTGTGTTGCATGAGTGCAACAGGTTGCTGTGACTTAATTGTTGCACAAGTGCTATGGAGGCCTTGTCCTGCTCTGGACTGCTTGGCCCCTCCATTGCTGCTTGCAGCTATATTTATTATTGCGATCGCAAACTCAGCTTTTTCCCATTATTATTGAAAGTTATTGGAAAATCGTTTTCAAAATATATTTTGATGAAGTGGGAAAATCTTTTTATTTGGGTTAATAGCACTTTAAAAGGATTCTCCTCCCTATGATCGACTTGGGTTGTTTTTGTCCTCCGACCAGGATGGACCTCTGCAGCTCTCCCTCTCGCAAGGAGCAGAAGAGGGCCCAGTACCGCCAGGTCAGAGTCCACATGCAGAAGGAGGATGGCCGGGTCCAGGCCCACGGCTGGAGTCTGCCCAGCAAGTACAAGGTGAGAGGGATGAAGCGAGAGGATGGAGGAGGAGACGGATGGGGAGGAGAAGGATGGGGAGGAGACGGATGGGGAGATGGATTGCAGTGTTTCCTCACAAAGTGCCAACCCTTACCCTATATTTCGGAGCAGGTTAATGTAACAGTCTCATAGCCAATTAATAATTGATGTAACAACTTATTGTAAATGGTCAGTAGCCTAGCCTATCGTTTAAGGGGCCACTCGGAAGCATGTACACTGTCTGCTTCATTTGATCTTGATAGGCTAAGCATTCTGTAGCTAATAATAACAATATAACCACTATTTATTAATTAAAACTACGTCAGCATAATAATGCACCTAAAATACAAACGTGAGCAAGGGCAGCAATCGCTATCGATTTGACATGTGCAATTTCGCTAGCAAGGAAAGAATAGCCTACAAACAACAAAAATCACCAGTTAACTTAATTTAAATGAGCAAGAATTATAGACTAATACAATAACAGGCTTAAATTAACTGACAACATAAGTTATAGGACTTAGCTCTACAGTTCTCAAGGAAGCACACACGCAATCTGAACTGCGCTGTGAAGCGCGTGTCCGTGCTATCCTCCGATATGCTTTCTAACTATCACTGCTGAAAGACGTCTTAAAATTTTGTACAGCCCTATTTCTGATACCAAGGCGGCAGAAATTTAGCCAGGCGGGCCGCCACTGAAAAATCAGCATAGCGGAAACACTGGATGGGGAGGAGAGGGATGGAGGAGGAGAGAGGGATGGGGAGGAGAGAGGGATGGGGAGGAGAGGGGATGGGGAGGAGAGGGGATGGGGAGGAGAGGTGTGGAGGAGAGAAGAATGGGGGAGGAGGGGTAATGGAGAGAGATGGGAAGGAGAGAGGTGGGGTGGAAAGAGATGTCGGACGAGAGGTATGGAGGAGAGAAGAATGGGGGAGGAGGGGTAATGGAGAGGGATGGGGGTCAGAGAAGGGGAGTAGAGGTATGGAGAAGAGAGGAATGGGAGAGGAAGGCTAACTGAGAAGTATGCAGAGAAGAGAGATGGGAGGAGAGGGATGGAGGAGGAGAGAGGGATAGGGAGGAGGGCTAACGCAGACGGAAAACAACCAATTGAACGAGTTTATCTTAAAATATAGGCCACAAAGCATAAAACCAAAGAGCTCTATTGATTGCACGATTTTGTAAGAGAAATAAACGTCAATTAGAGGTCACAATGAGAACATCACATATTTGAGTAAGAGACATTTAGCATAAAGCAGTTTATGCTGACATTTTAGGACAGGCGCTCGCATTAGATATGGCGAGATATAACTAAACGAAACCAGACTTTGTACGTTAGGACTGATAAGAGAGGGTTTTCTGGGGATCAGGGCAAACTGACATACACTGTTTTAGAGAGAGCTGAAGTTACCCACACAGGCGAGGGTTGAATGTACGAATGATGGGACTTCCTATCAACTGTATAAAGCTTGCTGGAAATCATGTTTAGGGAGGTTAAGGCAGGAGGACTCAGTATAGTATTTACTTGATACTTTATTCACACGGTCCAACACATCGTTGTAACAATTGATTTGGCATGATGGGTATGCTTGCATCGGCTCCCTGCCGCACCCAACGGAGACACCGTCTCGACCTCCGAGCAGAGAGCAGCGACGCATTCCCCCTACAACAGAAAACACAGAACCAAGGGTGGAGGCCGGGGAGGCGGAGGCAGCAGATTAACAGAAGCAACCTGTGTCGCACTATTAATTAAAGCAGAGTGCAGCGATATCCTGATGAAATAACCCGCCCTGCTAAGAAGGTGTGCCCCTACTGAGTGATGACGCGCTGCCAGTGACGCGCTGCCAGTGACGCTATGTCTCGCGTCCCCCTGCATGAACCAGCTCCGCTTGTTCAGGCAGGAGGACTAAGTATAGTATTTACTTGATACTTTATTCACACGGTACAACACATTGTTGTAACAATTGATTTGGCATTATGGTTCTGCTTGCATCGGCTCCCTGCCGCACCCAACGGAGACACTGTCTCGACCTCCGAGCAGAGAGCAGCGACGCATTCCCCCAACACAAAACCGCATGCCAGACGAGACAATGCATGAGACTACTGTGTGTATGTGGTGCCCCTGTTGTGCTAGAATTCAACTAGCTGAGCGTCGTGTAAGCCATACATACCCTCAGCATCGTATCAGAGCAGACTGTGCCCCTGCTGCATCTATAGTGAATTAATTAAAATCGAATGAACGCGATTACTGACTGAGGCATGGCCTCGACATCCCAACTGAGGCACGGCCTCGACTACGCAACTGATGCACGGCCTCGACTACGCAACTGAGGCACGGCCTCGACATCCCAACTGAGGCACGGCCTCGACATCCCAACTGAGGCACGGCCTCGACATCCCAACTTTCGATGGTGACTATCACCTGTCGCTCCACATGCTGCTGCATACCCGCGCCCGGCCAGCCACCAGACGAAAATTCCTTATTGCCTATTCCCTATTCGAAAACCAGCAGCCGCCACTGCCTCAGATATCTACTGGTAGCTGTGCCATCGATTAAAAGGAAACGCAGACCAATCACGGCCAACAGATACCCCTGCCGGATCCTTGCTAGCCCAAGCGACACGTCGGGCTCCTGGGAAGACATTTGCAGTAAGCACTCACTAGTGACATTGAGCAGACATTAACCCAACCATAGTTTGATCTGGTTTTAGGATAAAACCCTCGCATTGCATTACATTCATTCATGTAGCAGACTTTTATCCAAAGCGACTTCCAAGAGAGCTTTAGTGCTAGGTCAATACCATACAACGAGACATCCCCAAAACAAACGACGCACAGGCCGAGGGCACAGCCCAGTAGAACAGGGGAAACACCCGCACCAGAACACGCCAACTTACCGAGCCAAGCAATGCGCGGCTAACTACACCGGATCCAACACGGACCAGGCCAGAGTCAATGACCATATCCATACAGGTTAGATCCTGCGAAAACGCTGTGCACTCGCAGAACAGACATACCCCACGTTTACCGCCGAATCACGGCCACATTTCCACTTTAGACCAAGTGGTCCCAAAGATTCAGCCCCACACAGCGGAATCCGCCAAATAACGACCTCACCCGAAGACACAATCTGTTCCGCCAGGAACCAGATCGATCGGACACAGCGTTAGACACAAACACAGCAGATTAACAGAAGCAACCTGTGTCGCACTATTAATTAAAGCAGAGTGCAGCGATATTCTGATTAAATAGCCCGCCCTGCTAAGAAGGTGTGCCCCTACTGAGTGATGACGCGCTGCCAGTGACGCGCTGCCAGTGACGCGCTGCCAGTGACGCGCTGCTAATGAGGCGCTATGTCTTGCGTCCCCCTGCATGAACCAGCTCCGCTTGTTTCTCTCAGATGCCTAGAGACCTAGTGACTGTATCCCTGTTTGAGTGACAATAAAATAACTTTGCATCTGATCTTGGACTCAGCCTCTCCGAGCCTTTTTGCAGCCCGAGCTTCAGAGTAAGCTAGCCACCACAACGTGTAACGGAGAGGGATGCAGAGAAGAGAGATGGGGAGGAAAGGGATGAAAGAGGAGAGATAGATGGGAAGAAGAGAGAAGGGGGAGGAGAGGGATGAAGGGATAGAGAAGGATGGGGAGGAGGGGTAACGGAAAGGAAAGGGTTGGAGAGGAGGAAAAAGATGGGGAGGAGAGAGGATTGGAGGGGAGGAATGGAGGAGTAGGGTTGCAAAGAGGTGGAATATTTCCGTAAACTTTCCATGGGAATTTAAGATGGGACATTTTTGAAACTTCACAGGAATTAAAGGGAAGTCATTGGATGTAGTCTATGGGCTCAAATGCAGTATTGTTGCTTCATTAGTCCTGCTTTAGTGTGCAGGATTCTATAAATTATCTGTGCATTATCTGTGAGCAAGGTGTAGGTTGAGCTGGTGTCAATAATGGTTTTTCATTTCCATGGGCCTACTGTGAGAGGCACCACTAACTGATGGGGAGATGGGGTAGGTGTTTGGTGGGTATGGACAGAGGGTTTGGATTGGAGTATTGTATGGGTTAGAGCAGGGGTGTCAAACTCATTTTCACCGAGGGCCACATCAGCATTATGGTTGCCCTCATAGAGCATACGGTGTAACAATGTTTACAATGTAAAAATATTGTTTTAGTTGTAGCTTTTGTGTCATATTCTGCTGCGATTGCAGTCCGCCTTTTAATTTCTTAGACAATCTGCTGTTTTTTCTTGGAGGCTAAATTTGGCATATTAATATCTGTGTTTGGTGTCAAAATGCCGAGGGAGATTGTACTCTTTAACGACCGACATCGCCTCATAAGCACATTTGTGTTGTGAGTCATAATACAAAATCCATACCGTTTTTTCACCTTGAAGCATGTTTGCTTTCCCAACTTTCTTGAAACTGCCTTCCATCCAGTGCCGGATGCAGCTTGCTTTGACTGGGGGTGCAGCGAACATTTCTAGGGGTATCATGATTACGGAAAGGAATTGTATTATTTTTTATATTGTTGAGACTGCTTATTGATCCGAGTGTTAATCAGGCGTCGAGCCAGACGTTGTAAACATTCGGGGATTACCGCAGGTTTGATGTGTTGCTAGATAGGGACTTCCACAGTTAATGCAATCGTGCATAGCGCGTGAGCAAAATAGCTTTTTGAGCTTTATGTAAAATAAACATTGCCGTTTTTCAACCTTGTCAAGTGAAGGGGATGTCGTTATCATTTCTGGCTCCAAATTGTCGACAGGGGAAGCAAAAACATGCATCTAGCTTGGCTGAGTATTTTAACGAAGTTAGAGAGCGATACCAACTTGGGTTGAATGCCCGAGGACCTTGGCTGAAAATGCGCATGGGTTACGTTTGCAGAACCGGCTGCATTGGAGTGCTGTCTTTCAAACCATGCTCGCCTTCACCCTTTGCAAACTTTGCGTTAAACACTGATGTGTAAATACACTGCTTTCTAGAGACGGGATGTTGTCACTTTGCTATAACATAATCGAAATGCATTGTGAGAGGTCAAGGTCAATGCACGCTGTAAAGCAGCGTATACTTATTTTAATACACCATTTAAGCTCCTGCGGGCTTTTGTTTTCTGTTTCTGCTCATAATGGTGTAGGGTCTCTCTATCCTTCTCCATCTATTGCCCAGCCTGACCAAAGGATCAACCATAGTGACTCTTTTTCTCTCAGTTGGCTGGCCAGTTTGTGATTTATGATTTTAAGTATGAGTTTGATAACCTCTTCTTCACTGATGTCAGGCTTTCATTTCCAACACAGAGAGTGGTAACTGTAAGCAAAGTCACGGATGCTCTCCTTATCCCCCTGAACCCAGTTGCGCACTCTATCAGCCAGTTAATCAGCATAGTCCTCTTACAAGAACCCTGCCCGGAACTTGGTCTCAAAATCCGTCCAAGTGATGGTGCCGAGTCGTGCTACATCCCACCAGTCCCGCGCTGTCCCATGTAGGACATTCCTCAGAGTGGCTAGGCGTTCCCCATCACTAACACGGTTGAAGGGGTCCGCACTGTCGAACGTAAATAATTCAAGTATGATGGGCATAGAGCCCATGGGGTGCCTTTGGTGAAGTGAGGAAGCAGCAGGATGGGTGTTACGGCCAGGTGAGTAAGAAGAAACGTTATCTCTACACCAGACAGGAACGGAGAAACAAACTCCTCCCTGTTACCTGCATCATGTGTCTACAAGTATAACCAGAAATCACTGCTTCAAGTCAGCCTGCTGCAGCCGGCTGTCAGCGCAGCAGGCTCTGCATGAAGTCGAACACAAGTAAGATAATGGAGGAATGCACAGTGCATGCAGGGTGTGTGGCTTCTATAACCCTGCAGTAAGTAGTGTGCTGTGTGCATGTGATTAAGGATTGCAGTGTATAACAACAACTTAATAGGCATTAAATATGGTGGTTTTAACCAAGATTATGCTGCTAGATGGGTTTTTAACTACATTTAAGTTCCCTGTTATAGGCTAACTTTCCAGTTTATTCCCGTTAATTCCCATATTCTCGTTAATTCCAATGGAAAGTCACCCCAGGAGGGATTAAGTGTTTGTCCTGTAGAATAATGTTGGATGTTCTTCCTGTTCTCACAGGTGGCTAATGGTGGTCAAACAGAGAACAAGATGAAGAACCTGCCTGTCCCGATTTACCTGAGGCCTCTGGACCAGAAAGATGCTTCTATGAAGGTGAACACACTAACACAACTCTGTAGGGGGTTTAATATTGGCCAAACAACCAAAACAAATTCCCCTATGTTTGAAGGAAGATGGAAAATTGAACAGTGTATTATCAAAGACCAAATAATGCCAATACCAATAGAATTAGTTATTTGACTATATGGGTTAAATAAGAGCAAGAATGGTGAAAGTAAAGTTAAATGAAAATGTAATTGAAAACATTGTCAAATGTAAAACATTGCAAATGAATTAAATCAATTAATAAACATGTTACAAAATGAAGGCTTTAAAGATCCCATAAAGTGGAATTGAAAATGGGGTTTAGGTTCATCACACCACAGAAGAATGTGTTGTTTATTACCCATCCAAATAAAAATAAATAAAAAAACTCTGACAAGTATGTTACATTTTGCTTTGAAATTGTGAGAAAATCAGCAGTCTTCTCTTCTTGAGACTGGGGGGGCGCGTCTCCTGAAGGAGCTGAAGCTCCGCCCCCTTGAGTAACTCCACATTTCAGTGCAACAGTTTTTGTGCATTGCACATGCTTTCAGGAACTCATTTCACATGTAATGTACTGAGAAGCAAATCATGGAATTTGCTTTACAGGATCTTTAAGTCTTACCTACTTTACTTTGATTATTGCAAACCAGAGAGGAACCAAGAGGTGAGAAAGGAGTAGGATAAGCCAGAGCTGAGGAGATGAAGAATCCACAAAACAATGCTTCACAATTCCTTTTATACCCAAGAACAAACCAATCACACCACATATTGACCCTTACTTATCAACATATGACTAACAATGCTACAGTAAGTTAGGCAATGAGATGTGAGAGCCATCAAGTAGAGACTCCATCCAGCAACTCCATATTTTAGCATATGAGTGGTGGGGGCAGGGTGACACCCAGCCTTACAACTCTAAACATAAAATAGATTTGTAAAATAGAAGCACAATATCAATTGATGGTGTTTGTAATATTTAACTCTTCTCTCTTCTTCAGCTGTGGTGTGCTGCAGGTGTGAACCTGTCAGGGGGCTGGACCAGAGAGGGTGGGGCCATGTTGGGGGCCAGTGAAGTCTCAGGGGTGGAGCTTGAGGTAACCAAACAGAAGAAGGGCTCTCAGAACAGCCTGGACCAATTGGAGCAGGAGAACAAGGTAAGGAGGTAGTAAAGTGGCCAATCATAGGGTCCACTATAAACACTCCATACTCCAAACAAGGTGCTGCATTCAAAGACTTGGTGCTCAGGATCTCCTCTCCTCAGAACCAAGAAAAGGAGGAGCCGGAGAAGGAGCAGCGTTTTCATGATCAGGTGTCCAGCAGAGTATGGATCTGCACCAGCACTCACTCCTCCACCAAAGTCATGGTAATGGATGCCAACCATCCCTCTGACCTTCTGGACAGCTTCTATGCCTGCAACTCTCACGTCCTCTGCATCACCAGTGTACCAGGTCTGTGTGTGTGTGTGTGAGAAAAAGAGACATTGATACACAGGGCTCTAGACTGCAAATAAACGGTCACCAATTTGAGACTGCAAGTATTTTCTTAACTACTTGCACAACAACCTGCAAATTAGACTTTTTTTTTTCTTACTCGCACATGTGCAACCTGCAAGTTAGACTTTGTTTTTTCTTGTTGAAAAATTAGAAGGGAGCTTATGTAGAGAGATTTCTCAAAATTATTCGTAAATGCAAGTATTATGATCCACAAATGTTCCGCGATTTACAAATGTATTATGCCACAAAAACAAAATTCTTAATCGTGATTTGTAAGTTTGCATTTACATAAATGTGCTATGATTTGTACACATAGATGTCTATTCATAAATATATCGTTTGTAATTTCTTAAAATACAAAACATTTCGTGTGTGAATTTCTCAATGTCTGCCCCTTGTAAATCTACAATCTGCATTTGTGGATCACCCAATACACGTGTTCAATCCTTCTTCCAATTATGTAATTTTGAGAAATTCACATACATCCACACACAAATAACTCTTGATTCACACACGTAAGCCCCCCTTTCGACAGTGACATCCGGTACGGGGGAGTGTTGTTCACTGCATTGATGGCTGTGTAGTGCATTCAGGGATTTGGCTCCGTTAGGGTGCTATCTAGCTATGGCTGGACAAGAAGGATCGCTTGCTGATGGTGTGTCTTCGACAGTAAGTAAAAATCACTTGAAATTGCCTTACGTGCTTAACAGTGAGATAGCAAGCCAGCTAGCTAATAAAATGTGTAACTTTGCCAAGAAAAGTGATTGTAACTGCTCATAAAAACATTACCTTACTACTTTGGTTCTTGCTAATTAGTTATTAGTGAAAGTTACAAATTGTCTTAGCAGCTGGCTTGCTATCTCACTGTTAAGCAAGTAAGGCAATTTTAAAGGATTTTTACTTACTCTCGAAGACACACCATCAGCAGGCGACAGGTCTGGACTGGGACTCTGAAATGCAGATCGGCCCACGACCGTGTATTATTATTATTTATTTATTTTTGCATTATGCCGCGGCCGCTTGGGTTCGGGAAATCTCCCAACCCCCCTGACGACCAGTCAGACCCTGGCAGGCAATCCTTCTTGTCCAGCCAAAGCTAGATGATATCGCCCTAATGGAGCGAAATCCCTGAATACACATCCATCAATGCAGAGAACAACACTTCCCCCTACTGGATGTCACTGTCAAAAGGTGGGGGGGCTTACATGCGTGACTCAAGAGCTATTTGTGTGTGGATCGCAAAAGAGCAAAAAGAACAGGTGCGTTCAACATTGACTGCGGCTGCATGAAACGACCGGCAAGAGTTGCCGCTTGTAGTCGGGGAGGAGTTAAAAATGCCTCCTTAAAGTCGGACATTACTGCTTCTCGTGGTTTGCTGTGTTGACGTTGTCATGAAATCAATCGCCTCAGCTCAATTAAACGTAGTCTTTCCGTTAGTGAAGAGGCGGACTGAAACCCTTTCTTCAACAATTATTTAATCAATTAAACAGTTTGGTCTGGATTTGTTATTGGCGAAACTGAATGTGTCAGAATGAATAAAAAACGCTTCAAAGTTGTCGTGTGTGAGTTTGGCCAATCGTGTAATAGCTGTGTCGTCATTAGAACCCGTGCAATTGCTCTTAAGAAAATGCGCTCGGTTACACAGCCGAATCAATCTCACGGTACTTTGATGGATACGTCACAGTGACCTAGCCTCGGCGCCATCTCAAGTTGGACAAGAAGTCTAACCAGAATTCACTGCTTCAAATCAGCCGGCGCTGCATGAAGTCAAACGCACCTGTGCTCAAATTTACGTAATTGGAAGAAGGATTGAACGCGTGTATTGAGCGATCCACAAATGCAGATTCAACACTTGTTGTTGTGACAGACCATGAGAAATGTTTAGTATTTTAAGGAATTACAAACTATATATTTACGAATAGACATCAATGTGTACAAATCATAGCACATTTATGTAAATGCCAACTTACAAATCACGATTAAGGATTTTGTTTTTGTGGATCGCAAAACACATTTGTAAATCGTGGAACATTTGTGGATTATGGTACTTGCATTTACGAATAATTTTTAGACATATCTCCCTCCATACAAACAGGTCTGCCAGAGTTGGCCAACGTTTGTGAGGGGGGAGGGTAACATCATCCCCACTTGTGTGTCTCGCAAAGGGAGTGATTGGCGGCTAATATTAAATCTAAAATCGGCATGAAAGTTAAAAATCTATCAATGTAGTTTATTGGTTATGTAACGTTGGATAGAACGGTGGACTGTTCACTGTATCAGCTCACAGCAGGCACATACTACTGTGCAATTAGCGAGTATTTTGTAGAGAAATGAACACCACAACAGTAATTTACACTTGCACAAGTGCTTCTGTATGGAGTTGGAAAGACAGGATGTCGGCAAACTTCTCCCTTTTGGCACACAGCTTTGTGCATTGTTTATTCAAGTAGGCCTACAAAGATGATACTTTTTGAACATAAAACTTAGCTAACTACCCACAACATAGCCCAGACCTCAAAGGTGCAGTGTCCACTTGAGCCTGTCCAGTGAATTACGCACAAGTAGTCTGTTACACTCCCAAAAGATCTGATACAGCAGAACAGTCCCTGTCCCACCAACACTGAGTCTTGGGGGGAAACCAATGCCTTGTGTTGAGTCAGCCAAGAGCCTTGGTTTTATCCTGGACAGGCAACTGACTTTTAACGACCAAGTGGACTCCATGGTTACGAAGGCATCTAGAAGACCACACGATCTACGGCTTCTTACAAAACAGGGCACTAGTGTTGCTGATCTGATGCAAGTATACATTACTCTTGTAAGACCTCTGCTTGAGTATGGACATGTACTACTGGTGGGCTGTAGTAAAGAACATGAAAGGACCTTCGAAAGAGTACAACGGAGGGCACTCAGGATTGTCTCACCGGGGGGTAGACGCAGCGTACCACCTCTACCAACCCTGAAGGAAAGACGGGAGACGGCAGCTGTGAAATTGCTGAAAAACATGCTTGAGGAAAGCCACCCTCTGCATAACCTCGTTCCACCAACTAGGACTAGGGCCACAGGGCGGACTCTAAGAAATAACTCAGAACTCACCATCCCAACAGCCCATACAAAAAGACTCAGCAATTAATTCCTCCATCAGGCTATCCGTCTTTACAATGAGTCAAATGGCTGAGGACATATCAGTATTATCTATGTCAGTGGTTCTCAATCCTGGTCCTCGGGACCCCCTGCCCTGCATATTTTAGATATTTCCCTGCTCCAACACACCTGATTCAAATAAATGGGCTTGATAACGACCCATTAATTTGAATCAGGTGTGTTGGAGGAGGGAAACATCTAAAACATGCAAGGCAGGGGGTCCCAAGGACCAGGATTGAGAACCACTGATCTATGTGATATTCTTGTGACTTAATGGTTGGTACTTGCATGTGTATATTATTTTTGTATTAAATCCGCCCATATCTATGTACTTGTGAATTTAGTTATCACTGTTAGATTTTAATATGTACTGTAGTAATCCATGTAAAATCAACAAAATTCAGTGGTACATGCTCGATACATTGTGCACTGCGAGTTGATTCTCAATCAAATTTAATTGAAAAGTATTTATAGGTTGCACAAATTACATTTCGAGAGCATATGTGATCAAAATTGATACAATTTTGAGCCTTAAAAAAATGAGAAATCAAATATGAGTAAGTACTTTTTATTTGTGGAGTACATAATATTTTCTTTTATAAGAAATTGGCCTCCATGTGGTCATTTTATATGAACTGTGAACTGTCCAGTCTTATTAATCCCTGCGTTGTCTTTTGTGATGAGATGTTGCAATTCGGGTTGGTCTGTCCTCTTTATGGTACTGTTCTGTTCAGAGGTAAAATCAAAACAGTCTGCATCATACACGGTTTTCTGTCAGCTCTCCGTCCTGCATGTAACAGCCAGAGCGCACAAGCACAACGACAGCATTCTGTCCTAATACAACAATACATGGCATCAATATGGTAATATACAAAGAGCATACCCAACAAAACACACAGAACCCACAGCAATTAACATGAAACAATCCAAAACGCTAAAAATCCACATACCTGTTCAGAGGTAAAATAAAAAGTCTGCATCATACACGGTTTTCTGTCAGCTCTAAACAAAACAAGCGAAACACACACTGTTAACCTTTGCTAGCACAGTTGGAAATGCAACTAATTTATCAGTCGTATATCTAAGTAAATACATATGTAGCCAGTTTAAGTACCAAATAAAAATGCTAATGCACATGACATTTAATTATCTGTATTTGCTCAGTGAAGTGTTTCCTTTCAGTTAGAATATACAAAGTAAATTCTCCGGAGCATTTTAGAAAAACCGCTCACCTCCATCCTGCATGTAAGAGCAAGAGGACAAGAGGCGTCACTCCGACGCTATTACAAAGTTGCACGCGTTTCACACGCTATCAAAATAAAAGTCCTTATCTAATTTGTCATAGCATAAATACCTCAAAATAGTGGACTCTTACAACACAAACTAAAATTGTGGTGAACATACATAACAAACAAATTTACCTCGGTTACATCTACCTCTCCTGAATGTCACAAAAATTGACCCACCGCCCCTGAAAGTCATCAAAATCAGATACAACTCACATCAAGTTCAACAGAAGCCCTAGATCTAACTCGGCACAAGATAATGAGAGAATGTCATTCTCTATTTCAGCTTTGGAAGCTATCCGCATAGCAGATTCAGGAGGAACTTAGGATGATCATGCCTCAGAACCCCAGTGATAGAAGAAGAATATGACGCCGAATACGCATACCAGACTTGCCCTTATACAATCTGTCTAGTAAATGACATTGATAATGAGGTTGAACCAAAAGAAATATTCAGCATAATAGCACCCTCAAACAAAACAAAGAGAGATTGAGAACGAATGCCAAACCCCTTGTTAATCCCTTTTCTAATAGGTTTTTGTACCATTGACTCAATAAGGCTCAATAAGGCGATTCACAGTCTTAACAACTCTACCTGCCCGTGTGCTAACAGGGCTGTGTGACTGCCCAGAATATCTTGGAACAGGAACTACAGTGCCCTCCAAAAGTATTGGAACAGTGAGGCGAATTCCTTTATTTTTGCTGTAGACTGAAAACATTTGGGCTTGACATCAAATAATGAACGTGAGACCAGAGATCAACGTTTCAGCTTTTATTTCCAGGTATTTACATCAGGATCTGATGCACAACTAAGAAAATATCACATTTTGTTTGAATCCACCCATTTGTCATGTGAGCAAAAGTATTGGAACAGATATACTTAAAACATATTTAAGTGAATAAGACTTAATATTTAGTTGCAAATCCTTTGCTTTCAATAACTGCAGCAAGTCTGTGACCCATTGACGTCACCAAACTTTTGCATTCTTCCTTTTTGATGCTTTCCCAGGCTTTCACTGCAGCCTCTTTCAGTTGTTGTTTGTTTTGTGGGGTTCCTCCCTTCAGTCTCCTCTTAAGCAGGTAAAATGCATGCTCTATAGGGTTTAAGTCTGGAGATTGACTTGGCCAGTCTAATACCTTCCATTTCTTGCCCCTGATGAACTCCTTTGTTGTTTTGGCAGTGTGTTTTGGGTCGTTATCTTGCTGCATGATGAAGGCTCTGCCAATCAGTTTGGTTGCATCTTTCCTTAAATTGGCAGACAAAATGTTTCTGTAGACTTCCGAGTTCATTTTGCTGCTGCCATCATGTGTTACATCCTCAATGAAGATTAATGAGCCCGTCCTAGAAGAAGCCATGCAAGCCCAAGCC
Source organism: Hypomesus transpacificus (assembly GCF_021917145.1). Taxonomy (NCBI): domain Eukaryota; kingdom Metazoa; phylum Chordata; class Actinopteri; order Osmeriformes; family Osmeridae; genus Hypomesus; species Hypomesus transpacificus. The sequence goes on from NC_061076.1 coordinate 10,731,284, forward strand.
ATGACATTACCTCCACCGTGTTTCACAGATGAGCTTGTGTGTTGGGGATCATGAGCAGTTCCTTTCTTTCTCCAAACTTTAGCCTTTCCATCACTTTGGTAAAAGTTATTCTTTGTCTCATCAGTCCATAAAACTTTGTCCCAGAATTTTTGAGGTTCATCTCTGTACTTTTTGGCAAATTCCAGCCTGGCCTTCCTATTCTTCTTGCTAATGAGTGGTTTGCATCTTCTGGTGTAGCCCTTGTACTTTTGTTCATGAAGTCTTCTGCGAACAGTAGATAGTGATACCTTCACTCCTGCCATCTGGAGGTTGTTGCTGATCTCACTAACAGTTGTTTTAGGGTCTTTCTTTACAGCTCTCACAATGTTTCTGTCATCAACTGCTGATGTTTTCCTTGGTCTACCTGTTCGACGTCTGTTACTTAGTACACCAGTAGTTTTCTTCTTCTTCAGGACATTCCAAATGGTTGTACTGGCTATGGCCAATGTTTCTGCAATGGCTCTGATTGATTTTCCATCTTCTCTAAGACTCACAATTGCTTGTTTTTCACCCAAAGACAGTGCTCCGGTTTTCATGTTGTTTTCACCTCTGAATACAGTCTGCATAGACAAAACCTATCTTACCCAATCTGAACCTGAGTGTAGACATTCAGTGGTATTTATTGATTGAATAATGTATGTAATAGGACACACCTGGGCAACAAAACACACCTGTCAGTCATATGTTCCAATACTTTTGCTCACGTGACAAATGGGTGGGTTCGAACAAAAAGGTGATATTTTCTAATTTGTGCATCAGATCCTGATGTAAATACCTGGAAATAAAAGCTGAAACGTTGATCTCTGGTTTCACGTTCATCGTTTGATGTCAAGCCCAAATGTTTTCAGTCTACAGCAAAAATAAAGGAATTGGCCTCACTGTTCCAATACTTTTGGAGGGCACTGTATGTCAGTAGTGGAAAGGGTAGTGTCAGAGACAATGGGTGGAGAGTCCAAGACAGGGAACGGAGCAGCAGCAGGACCGACATTAGGATCGTATCCTGAGTCAAGCAGGGGGTCCTCACCAACTGTTTCCGGTTCCAACATAGAGGCTGTGTCGGTTACCGGAGCCTGGGAACCAGAGTGTAGCTCCCCATCCTCAGTTAGCAGGTCCATATCCTCCTCTTCCACACTATCAGACTGCCCTGAGCCATTGTTGGAATCAGCAACAGCATCGCTTTCCACAGCTAACAAGTCGGTGGGAAATGGCTGGAAGTTCACTTCCAACAGCAGGTTCCTGTGCACAACTTTGGCATTACCAGACACATCCTTTATCTTGTAAACATGGATGTCAGGATTTACAGCAACAACTGTGTACACCGGGGGCCCATTCTCCATACGTCGCTTATTACATCCGAGATCATAAGACACATCCAAGATGACATCATCTTGCTAATCATGATCTGGCTAATTCGGTTCTTCGAACACCCATGTTGTTTATAATTAGTATAACTGGATTGAGTTATGCGTTGGTCTAAAAGGGGTTATGTATCGATAGTAAAAACTGTTCAGCTGCTCACATAAGTCTATGGCTGCTCACCGTGGCCAAAAAGAGCACCCCGTTTTTTCCGCAACAGAGCCAACAGAGAAACAGCTTGCTTGAAGGTTACTTTCTAATCCAAGAAAGAGGGCTGGCAAAAGGTAGCAGACCAAATTAAATGTATAGTAGTGACCACGTTAGATGTTTTATTGCTTATTACAGCAAGCTAGGTTGTTTTTTAATTTTCATACTTTGTTTATAATCTTTAATGTCATATAATGTGGTTTCAACAAAAACACACCATGATGTAAAGGACACCCTCTCAAAAAAGCATAGGCTAGTAGCATATCACCCTCTGCTTAAGGATCTATCACGCAATGAGCAATTAATTCGGTTTCATGTTAAATTCTGCTTATTATTCTTGCACCTTCCACAACAGGTTGTTGTTGTAAAAATGGACAAGACATGTCTGTGACACCCTTCCTGTATCACCTCTGCTTATATAGTCGCAATCAAATCTTGTTTACATAAAATAAGCCTACTCCCGAGCAGGTTTAAGCTAAAGGACATGTTCTATTACAGTAAGTCCAGAATGAGCTTCGAAGAACCGAACAATCCTAGATAATGACAAAACATCAACAATCAAATTCAGCTAACTGAGTTAGTAACGTAAGGAGAACGGGCCCCTGGTCTTCCCACTTGTCAGCAAGCTTTTTCTTGCCCCACTCACCCTTATTTGCCACCAGCACCCGATCTCCAAGGCTGAGGTGAGTACCCTTGATCCGGTTATTTTACTGGCGGGCCTGATGCTGCTGCTCATCCGATGAATGCTGCTGAGCAATCTGTATAGCATTCCTGAGACCAGAAAGCAAAGATTTGGCATACGAGTCATAATCAACAAAGACAGGATCACGGAATTCCTGCTTGAACATGATGTCCACTGGCAGTCTTGGGACACAGCCGAACATCAGGAAGAATGGAGCATGACCCGTAGTCTCGTGCAGAGTGGCGTTATACGCAAAAGTGAGTGCCTGAATTTGCTCTGGCCAATGTTGTTTTGCCCGAAGAGGGAGGGTCCAAAGCATGTTCCCTAGGGTCCGATTAAACCTTTCCGTCCCGTCATTACCCATGGGATGGTATGCGGTAGTATGGGATTTTGCCACACCAGCCAAGTGAAGCAGCTCTGCTATCAAGTTGCTCTCAAAGTTTGCTCTGCGATCAGAATGGATCCTTTCTGGAAATCCATAGACACAAAACACACTGTCCCAGAGTTTCTTGGCTACCTGCTTAGCTGTCTGGTTGGCGCATGGGAATGCGTGGGGTAACTTTGTAAAGTGGTCCGTAACCATAAGGACATCAAGGATCGCTGTTTGTTGTCTTCAACCCGACCAGAAATCCATACAGACCAGCTGCATCGGGGCCAATGTCTTGATACTTTCCAGGGGTGCACGAGCAGACATGTGATATTGCTCTGTCCCTCAGTGCCTGGTGTAGCACATACTGAGACCTCTTCAGTTTAGTAATTGGGTCCCTTGTCAACCTATACAGGATGCCGTCTACAACCTCCAGCTTATCCCACTGCTTGAACAGCCTGAGAGCCTTTGAATCGGCACCATGGTTTTCCCTCCTCGACGGTCTTCTCCTCTGCAGAACAAAAGGCAACACCTTCCTGATGTAGGGATCCTGCTGTTGACCTTGCTGCAGCTCCTGAGAAGAGAACACCGGCAGAGTGTCCTGACCTGCCGCCAACTGTTGGACATATTGGACCAAGCTGACTGCTCTGGATTCAGCAGCTGACTCCCAACGGCAGTGGGTCTGGCAGAGAGCACCAAGGAACACTTGCATTGAGACTGACAGGTGAGCCGGAAGACATCCTGGACCGACTCGTCCGCTTTGCTTCACCAAGGAGACGATGGTACGGTTCCCCGAGCAATCTCTGACCCACTGGCTTGGCAAATAGGTCTCGGCTTTGTGTGTCAGCAACAATATTCTTGATTCCCGGTATGTGCTTAAGATCAAAGGTGTAGGATGCCAGTTTAGCAACCCAATGCTGTTCACAACAATCCTTCTTAGGCTTCGTGAGAAGGGAAGTAAGTGGATTGTTGGCAGTCCAGACAGTGAAGGTATGGCCCTTCAACCAGTGGGACAACTTCTCGCAGACGCTCCACTTCAAAGCCAAGAATTCCAGCCGGTGTGCTGGATACTTCCGTTGTGCTGCACTCAACGTCTTGCTCGCAAAAGCAATCGGCGGGCTCTGTCCTCTCCTGGTGCAACCTGAGACAGTACTGCGCCATATCCGTCCAATGAAGCATCCACAGAGAGGATGAAAGGTTCCTCGGAAGTTTGGATGGGCAAGCACAATGCACTCCAACAGCCTGTTCTTCAGCATATTGAATGCAGTTTCACATTCCGTCGTCGAGTCAGATGGAGTTAGTTTCCGAAATGTACCCGGTTTCCTCTTGTCCTTAGCGATCCAATCAGGGATGAAGTGCTGGTAATAAAATACCATCCCCAAAAACGACTTCAGTCTCCAGACAGATGGGACACAGCCACCGTCCTCCATCAGATCATGAGTCTTCATATTGGTAATCACTTCAACCTTGCCAGGATCCATGGACACACCAGTGCCATCAGCGACATGACCGAGAAATTTGACGCTCTTCTGCATCAGGTGGCATTTCTTGGGAGCCAACTTCAAATTATTCTCCCGCAACCTCTGGAACACAACGCAAAGCCTCGTCAAAGCCTGCTCTTCAGATGGTGCGTAGACCAGTAGATCGTCCAAGTAACACAGAAGCTTGGTGAAATTCAGGTCCCCAAATATCTCAAGCATCATTTTCATAAAGGAAACAGGACTATAGCATACGCCTAGGGGCATCCGGTTGTACTCATGCAATCCCAGTGGCGTCGTGAAGGCTGTGTATTTTTTATCCTCCTCACGCATAGAGATGTTACAAAAACCCGAAGTGAGGTCCATTGTACTGAACACCGTGCTGCCTCCCAGGGCTGTCAAGCAGTCTGAATAGTGTAGCAATGGGTGGGCGTCCTTTAAAGTTCTGGAATTAAGCCATCTGAAGTCCGTGCAAATTCGCAAACCACCATCCTTCTTCCAGACCATCACAAGGGGCGATGCAAAATCACTCATGGACTTTCTGATTACTCCCTTATCCTCCATCTCTGTTAGGGTCTGTCTCAACTTGTCTTATTGTTGCCACAATCCAGAGTGTCCTTTGAGAAGATATCCCGATACTCTGTCAGCAACTTAGTAAGGTCACGTCTGGTGGAATCATTTATCTGGTCTGGGTGATGTCAACATCACCAAGCCCCAATTCTGCAAGACTTTTATCTGCATGTGGAAGGTCATTGCCAGAGGTAGCAATGGAAGGGCGCGTCACTGGAGTCATATGAATGCCCTGGAACATGTCCAGATCCTCAACAGCCACACACGGAGAAACGTGCCAATTTGCTGTTTCGTTTGGGTTAACAATTGTCACGGGGACCCACCTGTCCCCCCACATGGGCTTAATGACACGACCAACCATGATGTTACGCGGCATGAATTTGGATGTATTTGAGGACCCCCTCGAAAACGAGATGCTGCATCTCAAGGGGTTATCCTCCAAACAATAAATTTCAAAAATGTGTTGGGCTTCACAACAACTGTTCTGCCTGGAGACACAGGAATATGAGCTGGCAATTTCCCCCATACCAGATGTTCATGGCGTGGCAGAAGCGTGACTGCTTGGGTTTGCTTGACGGCCCCAATTTGATCAGGCACCACATCTCCCCTCCAACGGTGGATACCGGACATCATGTCAAGGAACTGGTCAACCTTTGTGTTGCATTGTCTGTTCTGCCTCGAGGTAAGATCCCAGTATTCACTAGAACTCCTCATTGAACGGAGCAGGTACTTTATCACATTAGACCCCACAATGAGGTCCAGTGATTGACCTGCCACCACCAGGGTGGGTACAATGCAACGAGTGCCGTACAACTCCAATTCCAGATCATAGATGCCTGCAGGTTGTGTAAGCTGACCCCCACAGCCGATCAATACAATGTTCTCCTCTGATTGACGTTTGTGGTAGAACGCCTGCAGCCGTTCTACATACGTGTTGCTAATTGTAGAAGACATTGAACCCGAGTCGAGCATTCCCAGGAGTGTCTCTTTACCATTGACCTTAACTGCCACGTAAAACAACTTACTGAAAACTCCAACCCCATCATTACCCTGTACAATTATCCTGTTACCTACTCGCGTGACGGCACAGTGTTGCTGGTATAAAGTCTCCCAATCACGGTCCTCTTTGTTGAGGGAGTCTTGAACTTCACCCACATAGCCCCTCTTCAAGTGCGATTGACACTGTTTCCCTGTGGTCCAGGCCCCTGAGGATCACCACTGTACTGGGCGCAGTTCCATTTCTGCGCACTACTCGGGCAATCTTTCTTAAAATGTCCAGGAGTAAGGCACCCCAGACACAAATTGTCCTGTCTGCAATGTGACAGAGTAGAATGGTCCTGACTTCCACAGACTCTGCATGACTTATCCAGTCTGGCATGAGGTGCTGTAGACATGCCAGGGGGCTTCACAGGAACCTGCATCTGTTGCATCAACAGCCGATCCAACAAGCTCACCAGACTGTTCATGCAGGCGGCATCAGCCGAAGCAGGATCTGGAGGCGCCTGGGCAGGCAATGGAGCCATTGAACTCACAGACACATCAGTCAAAGGCTGTGACAACGACACACAAGAATGTGAGGGATGCTTCTCCACTTCTGGCCTATACCGCAGAAGTGCCGCGCAAGTCCTCTTCTGCACTGAGTCATCGATTTAATCCTGAATCTCATTCGCCGACCGGTGCTCAGCTGACTTCAACTGAAAGATGTTAGCTAGAGACGGATCAGGACAGTGTTAAATGAACATCAGACAGACTTCATGGCTAGGGTCACTAATGGCATGGCCCCGCTTTCGCAAACATACATCCACCATATCCATGGCTTTATTGACACAAATCCAGTAATCCATTGCAGACTCTCCTGGTGCAGCATATGTGTCGTAAAAGTCTGCCAATGGCATATTTGAGCAGCTCATCCCGCCAAAGTGTTTCTTCAAACTATCATATACTATTGAAGGAGTCTGGACATGCTTGATAGAAGAATCATTGCGAAGTCTGATATTGACAACGTCGCTCACCTTACCTAGGAGCCTTGACATTATTTCCTGTGAATGCTCATGACTTGGAAACCCCCTCTTCCTCAGGTAAGTAGTCATAATGTGAATCTCCCATTCACAGACTGTGAAATTGTCACTGCCATCCACCCTGAACAGGGGAGGTACCTTGGCTTCAGACTGCATGACCAATTTGACATTGGACATTGACATCTCCAAAGGTTGGTTAACCTTAGGTCTTTCAGGTGAGTCAGTGTTGCGACTGTCGTTAGCTTCAGGCTGAAGTTCAGCTGCTATAGACTGGCCTATCTGGTCAGCTAAATGCGTGATTAGAGCACTTATATCTTGGCCCTGCTCATACTTACTAAACCTTGCACGCGTTTCACACGCTATCAAAATAAATGTCCTTATATCTAATATGAGATAAAATAACTTAAAATACCTCAAAATAGTGGATTATTACAACACAAACTCAAATTTTGGTGAACATACATAACAAACAAATTTACCTCTGTTACATGTTCATTGAATTTAAAGAAATTGTGCCATATTGTGATATGTATCGTTATCGGGATATGACAGGATCTACCGTATTTTTCTGAAAATAAGCCACATTTTCTATAAACCGCACCTCACCAGAATGGGAGCTTTGTGTTTGTAAATCTGAGTATAAACCGCACTGGAATATACGCCGCACTTGATACGGGAACAATGATACCAAGCAATGCACGAGTAGCCTATATGCGATCTTACAGCATGCCGTTGCAACACACTTTGAAAACGAAAGTGCCTAATGCATGTTTTCTTTTGCCCGGGAATTAACTAATATTTACCTTTAGACGCGTGAGTTCTAAGACAGTCCCCAAAAGCGCAAGTAATTTTTCAGAAACTGTGGCTAGCTAGCTTTAGTTAGCTTTCAGGCTAAGTTAGCTAGCATAATACTCGTAGCAATGCTACTATGCTAGCCCTTGTGCTGCCTTCAGGTCACTTGACCCAAAGGTTCATATTGAACCATCGTTGTGTTTACCCAATACAAAAACAAATACAAATTAATTTATTTTAACCTTCGCAATGTGGGGGGTCTGAAACAGCCCAACGGTTAAAAGAAAACGCTTCACTTTGTTTTTGTATGCTTTTTGTATTCCTTTTGTAGGAATGCTTGGCTGGACCTGATGTTAGTTTCCTCCAGGATCACAATGACTCCTATTGAGTGACTTGTTGCTCTTGTAGGTTAGTTATAACGAAGTTAAGTCTTGTACTCGCTGTGAAATATTTTACTGTTGATTGTTCTTCTACAGGTACAGTCCTGCACGTTTTGTGGTTCATGTTGTTTTAATTTGTAACTTGTATAACTGCATGCTCTTATGGGTCTTCCCTTTTGGCACTTGTTTAGTTTTTTCACAATGTAGGCTTCATGTTTTGGCTGCTTGCAATATTTGGGACTACCTTGTTGTTATGATCAGTGACCTATGCTCTTTTGTAAAGCTCTCTCTTGGAAGTCTCTTTGGATAAAAGCGTCTGCTAAATGCATTAATGTAAATGTATGCGGTAAAGTTGTGGCAATACGACAGTGGGTCACAATGACTGATGGGCCAGAATGACCCGAAGATAACACAAAGGCTGGTGTTACTTGTTAACCTACTCATTAGGACATTTTGAAGCCTGTTTTGTTATAAAACATTCTATAAACCGCTTCGGAATATAAGCCTCACCACCACAAGAAAAATCTAAAATCGGGTTATAAACTGCAGCTTTATTTCCGAAAAATACGGTATATCAGGATATTAGATTTTGGTCATATCGCACAGCCCAACTGTGAACTAAAATAAAACTGCACATTATCAGTAATACATTTAAAATGGGGAACATGCAGTGCAGGTTGATTTAAGTTGTGTGCCCCTAAATGTTCTGCCTATGCCCCTAAATCTTTCAGTTAGGGGCTATAGTACTAGTAAAAAAAAGTTAGTCTGGAGCCCTGATACACTTTATCCATGTTTCAATGTTGTACAACACACACAATGGTTGCACCTTTATAATGGAGTCTGTCTCACTTTGTGTGTGTGTGTGTGTATATATATATATATTTTTTTTTTACATTTAATCTTTTTTTTGTGTGTGTGTTCCTGTGTGTGTGTGTGCCTCTTCCTGTGTGTGTGTGTGCATCTCAGGTGTCCTGGAGTCAGACTTCCCTGCTGGGGAGGAGGGGCTCCAGGACCAGGAGTCAGGACAAGGGGACAGCGTGTCGTTGGCGGGCAGCGTGGCCAGCATGGGCTCGACGGGCAGCGACGGCGCCATGGCAACGGAAGGGACCACCGCCACCCCACAGACAGCCCATCAGGGTGTCAGCGACCTCCCGGCCGAGCACAGCGCCATCTCCGGCTCAGGTAAGAGCCACGACGCAGGCTCACGATGAACATCTAACAGCAGTGGTATTCAGCCCTAGTCTTCAGGGCCCACTGTCCTACATATTTGAGATGTTTCCCTCCTCCAACACTGCAAAACCTCAACATCTTGTTTTGGGATTTGAAATCTAGCTGGACTTGTTTCTACTATAAATGGCTTATCCAGTGACTTAATTTAAGTAAACGACACGTGATTTACATTTACATGTATTCATTTAGCAGACGCTTTTATCCAAAGCGACTTCCAAGAGAGAGCTTTACAAAGTGCATAGGTCACTGATAATAAGAACAAGATAGCCCCAAAGCATTGCGGGTAGCCAAAAACAAGAAGCACACATTGTGAACAACCCAAAAATAAGTGCCAAAGGGAAGACCATAAGAGCATGTAGTTAAGCAAGTTACAATTAAACAACATAAATCTGTAAGTGCAAGGGTACCTGTAGAAAAAGCAAGCAATAGAACAAATAAAAATAAGATGAACTAAAATATAATATTCTTTCAGCAAATACAACAGTTTAAATCAGTTACCACTAACCAACAAGAGCAACAAGTCTATAAGCAAGAGTCATTGTGATCCTTGAGGAAACTAACATTGGGTTCAGCAAACCATTCCTAAGTACCGTTATACTCCCGGAACAAATGCGTCTTGAGCCTTCTCTTGAAGGTGGAGAGACAGTCTGTGTCTCTGATGGAGGTGGGGTGTTGATTCCACCACTGGGGGGCCAGGCAGAGGAAGAGCTTGTGTTGGGACAGGGCAGTCTTGAGCGGTGGGACCACCAGGCGGTTGTCTGAAGACGACCATAGGTGGCGGGTGGGGGTGTAAGGCTGCAGGAGAGACTTGATGGAGTCGGGTGCAGTCCCGTTCACTGCTCGGAAGGTCAGTACCAGGGTTTTGAATGTGATGCTGGCCGTGATGGGTAGCCAGTGGAGGGAAATGAGGAGCGGAGTAATGTGGGAGCGTCTGGATAGATTGTAGACCAGGCGTGACGCTGCGTTCTGAATCCTCTGAAGAGGGCAGGTTGCGCATGCTGGGAGACCGGCGAGCAGCGAGTTGCAGTAGTCCAACTTGGAGAGGACAAGTGCTTGGACAAGCAGCTGGGTGGAGTGCTCAGACAAGTATCTCCTATTTAAATTGTGATCGTTCGAAAGCGGGCACAATAGTGTAGCGTCGACGTGTGTGATTTTGAACATTCTAGCTGACTATTTTCCGATAAAAACTATATAACAAACGCTACAGTATGGCTTCAAAATGTACAATGAGGAAGCTAACAAGTAACCGTAGCAGGTAGTAGCATTGCTACGAGTGTTATGCTAGGTTGCTAGGTAACGGAAGCTAACTAAAGCTGGCTAGCTGCCATTTCGAAAAATAACTCACTCTGGTGGGAGCGTTGGAAATATTTAGAACTCGGGCATCTAAAGGTTAAGAATTCCTATCAAGTGAAATTGCCTTACTTCAGTGGCAGTTTGAGGCATAAGCCATATTAACAAATATTTTTGCACCTAAATATGATGGGGTATTTTTGCAGTGAACGCCTGATTCAAATGAAAGGGCATTATCAGGCTTCAGATTTTGATAACAGCCATTCATTTGAATCCAGGGGGGTATTCCAGATAGAGGGTTCAACAAACTCTGACCCTAACCCTGAACTCTGAGTTGAGTTACTTTGAAATGGGAATTTCAGAAAACTCGGTTCCAGAACAGCTAATGGCCGCATTTCCCAGATTCGTTAAGAAGCTCTCAAGCCCTAAGAGTTTCTTAGGAACACTCTTAAGAGCGCTGTGAAAGAAGGACGTGTTTCCCAGAGTCGTTCTTAGCTTTGCAAATTCTGACAACAGGCATGGATGCTGTGAGATGTTCGTTTAATGACAGGTGAATTATTCATGTGGAACTGTGAAATGTTATGTAATCTCATGTATTCCCAGTTACAAGTAAATCAGTTGTACAAACTGCATCTCATAAAAAAAGTGTCAAAAACTGACCAAGAGATGGTGTAGGCCTATTTAGGGTAGAAGAATAAAGGCTAATCTTGAAAAAGATTTATTGTAACACCAGTTACAGGAGAATGCATGGTCACAGGTGATGTTAATAGAAGGAACAATAACCTATATGAATATTAATTGTTGAATTTTCTGAATTTCTATTTTGACCAAGAGAGGCTGATCTTGTAAGGCTATCAACCTGCCCCCACCTCTCTTATGGTAAAATATGGAGTTACTGGATGGAGTCTCATGTGAGATTGCTCTCACACATCATTGTGTAACTTACTGTAGCATTGCCAGTCATGTTGATAAGTAAGGCTCAAGATTGTGGTGTGATTGTAGTTGTTCTTGGGTATAAAAGGAATTGTGAAGCATTGTTCTGTGGATTCTCGATTTCCTGAGACCTTCCTCCTCACCTCTTGCTTTCTATCTCTGGTTTACAATAATCATGGTAGTGTAGGTAAGAGTTAACCTTCATTGATTTAATTCATTTGCAATATGATTCAATTATATTATTTAACCTTAATTTGACCATTCTGGCTCTGATTTAACCCATAGAGTCAAATAACTGTAATTCCATTGGTATTGGTAAAATAAATTGCAGATTGTGACAGGAAACGGTAACGTTAACTTATGTATTCATCAGGGAATTAAAGCACATCAAATCTTAGTCTTAATATCGTCTCCCGGCGTATAACTAAGCAAATTTTGTTTGAGATCACTCGGCTGAACCAGGAAAGGATATCCCATGTCTGCCAATGCTTGCAGGCTCAGAAAGTGGGAGGGGATAGGTAGAAACGCAGAGTTTGGCATGGAAAAGCTGCAGGTTAGTTTCACCAGAAAATGTCTAAAATAGGGAGAACTGCCATTCTTGGGAAACGTCCGGGTTCTGAACTGGTTGCAGTTCTATGTGAGGGCGCTAACGAGCGAGTGCAGAATGAATGGAGGTCTATGGAGCTATACCCCTCAAAATCCACTTTTCTCAGGATATCATTTTTTGTCTAGTAATTTAAAGTCGCCTTTCTGTTCTAAAAAGCCTTTGAAATTGTAATTGACGTCATACACATCGTATGACCAGAGCTACTGCTTTTCGGCAAGCCCTGGTCACTTCTCACACAATTCTCATCGACAACACAGCTGACAGGTTAGGCTCTCCCGGTAAATACACATGCTAGAAATAGTTTTGGCTTGCTAATGTTGTTGCAAATGTTGCTAATGCTCTGACATTCTGATTCCGCTTCGGATTCCATCAAGCAGGAGCTCTGGTCGTATCAGTCCTTCTCTAACCAATCAGCATTCATTAGCAGAATGCTAGCGTGTTATTTGCAACAACGAGTCACCCTGTAAGAAATCAAAAGGACATAAGTACTCGTTCATTCAACTTTCGACCTATAATCCATGTTAAACATGCAAAAACTACAATCAAATTGGAGATTTCTCAACGACAATCAGGTGAAAGAGACAAATTTAGCCGTTTAGCTCCATAGACTCCCATTCAACATGCACTTGCTCACGGTCACCCCCAGTGGAACTCTGGTGGAACTGCAGCCAAATTCGTTACAATGGGGTTTAATAGGGAGTGGCAAGGCTCTCCTTTAACAGGCTCTGGTTTCACGGAGTAAGTTACCATGGAAACTTACCAAAAGATTTCGTTACCTCTCTTTCTGGAACGGAATCCTTGGAGTAAGCCTCTTTTCAGGATTAAACAACTCACTTTTCACTAAACCCTCTACCTGGAATCAGTATGGACTGGCCATCGGGAGCACCGGGAGAATTCACGATGGGCCAAAGCACTTCTGGCCTTATACATTTTTTACTACTAATACAAATTTCGGCAGAAGATTGAGCGACACGGTTGGCCAGCAACACGGTTAGCCGGCCCCCCTTACCCCCAGGACGGTTGGTCTATTCCAAATTAACTTCTATGCAGCCCTTAGAGCCACAACAGTGACACTGACAGATAAAAAGCTAGCTAGTAGAGACAATATAAAGATGGAAAACCAGGCTAAGAAACGTAAACGTAATTACCTTCACTAGACAATGTTTTATCACTTGAAAAAACGGCTGTTTGTTTGTTTTACATAAAGCTCCCAAAAAATAGTTTTCGCTCAAATCAGCGAATCAGCTATGCGCTCTCGCATTAAACGTGAAAGTCCCTAACTAGCATCACATCAGGCACAGAATTTGCATGCATTAGCAGGGTGCTCGCTGTGGTGGCGTATACGGGACCGGTTCTGGTGGGCCGGTCTGGATCAAAGTCCAGGGCCTATATTTACTCCCAGTCCATCCCTGCCTGGAATACCCCCCAGGTGTGTTACAGGAGGGAAACATCTAGAACATACAGGATAGTGGTCCCTGAAAACCAGGGCTGAAGACCACTGCTATACAGCACCCACCCTGATTAATTCCCCTTTGACATCTCTTCCCCCCTCTGCCTTCCTTGCCTTCCCTCCACCAGTGGACCTGTCCAGAGAGACCAGCCCGCTGGAGGACGGGGTCCCCACAGCAGAAGAGGCCACCGAGGCTACGGAGGCCAATGCGGGGGTGGGCGAGGAGGGTGAGGAGGGGCAGGGTCAGCCTGGTATCTACACAGAGCACGTGTTTACGGACCCTCTGGGAGCTCAGCCCTCCGACCCTGCCAGCACAGAAATGGCGAGGTGAGAAGGAGGACGAACAGAGAATCACCACCATGATTGTTAGCTTGTTTGTCAATTAGTCCAACTGGATGTTAGAAGTTCGTGGATTTCAGCTCTCTCTTTGGGTGTGTGTGTGTTTGTGTGCATGCCTCAGGAGTGCAGACCAGGACGATGTGACATCCCAACCTGAGGATAGTGACCCTGCAGGGGAGGAGGTGGTGAGGATGAGCAGCTCTCTGCCCACCATGTGGCTGGGGGCCCAGAACGGATGGTGAGTAGGAGGGGGATTACTGTTGTAAAATGTTAGTCTTGGTGTTTTAGACATGAAAGTGTTTTAGAATAGAAGAATTTGTTACTTGTAGTTAGTAATGTCTGTTTGGACTAATTTCCAGTTGATTCGGTTCCATAAAGCCAGTTTAATGTAGTTCGAACTCAGTCACCATGGCAACTTATCCTGCTAAACTAACCTGGTCTTGGGCAGCCTAACTGTCAGGCTTAGCACGTGTTGTTGCTTGACCAGACATTCCTGTAACACTGACCCAAAGGGAAAACAATGATTCGCCACAAATTCTCTGGCCTGATGCCATATTTTACTTTTTGTTTACCTATCAGTTACGTTTCTACAAAATCTACTTCTATAAAACAACTAAATTAAATCATTTAGGCTAATGAATTAAACACTGATTGACAATCATTTCAGAATTATACAAACCTACGTTTTACTATGGTCTTTGGCAGATCTAAGGGGTGGCAAGGGGTGGCAGCTGCCACCCCAATAAAAAAAAAAAAAATTTTTTATGCATTTAGCAGACGCTTTTATCCAAAGCGACTTCCAAGAGAGAGCTTTACAAAAGTGCATAGGTCTCTGATCATAACAACGAGATAGCCCCAAACATTGTGGGTAGCCAAAACATGAAGCATACATTGTGAAAAAACTGTCCCAAAAGGAAGAACCATAAGAGCATGTAGTGAAACAAGTTACAAATATAGCTGCAAGCAGCGATGCGGGTTCCTCCGCAAAATGGCAAAATATTATACAAATTTACATTGTAGAAGGTCAAGAGTTGGACAACAAGAGAGCAAAACTATTTAATGTAGGGCCAACTTCATAGGCTGAATGGGGATTTGAACTCATGAGCATAAGGTTACCACGCAGCCTCTCTATCCTCTCTGCTACACACCAACTGTTGAGAATGTATGAGTAGAAAGGGCAGAGTATTAGCTTTGGTCAGCTTTGGGACAAATGTTAAGAAACGGTTTACATTTCAAAGTGGAATTGAACTAAACATATATTCAAATTTAAGACAGGCTAAAAGACTGCTGCTGGATTAAAACCTACAACCGTATACTTTGCCGGTCACTGTCCCAGTCCATTGAGCTATTCTCAGTGTTGAATATTGTCATGTTCAGTTACTGTATAAAAAAGTAAGCTGTTTCTTCTGTGGTAAGAGTTGTTAGATTCAGCCAAAGTTTAAACATATTTTGACATACCAAGGTGAAATTGTTGATGGTACTTACCCAGAGTGATGTCACCTTGAACCCAATAAGGTTTGAAAACCATCAGTCAAAATGATATTTGATTTATTGACACAAAGATATTGAGGCAATGTGTACATTAACATAAATACAGCCCTTTCAGACATTTTGTATTACATTTCTCATTCCATTTCACCCTATATAAAAACACACCTGCCCGCACACTATCCCAATCCATGCCGTTTACCTCCCTCCCAGCGCAAGTCACGCCAAAGCAGAAATGCTGTAGCGGACGCATGAGGTTTAGATGTCGACCAAAAATAGCCTCCCTCAATCAAAACACGTTGATCACAACACTGTTTCCAGAATTTCTCAAAGATGACCTGAAGACTGCTCTCCAGAACCACAGTCAATTTACAATCAAGAATTCCCTCATTGGCAATAGGTCTGTGGCCCAGCCCATGAGCAAATCTTTGCAAATATTAATATACAATGGCCGACTCTCACTTCCAATGAAACCACACAACATGCACTCTCAGGGTGACCAACAAGATTATTTTACCTAACAAACAACAATATTACAAAAATCTAACTGAACGAACGCAACAACTTAAATCCCCTGCATAGCTGTTGTAACCAAACTATTTTCCACAAGTCTTGGCGTTTTTTGACATGCCGCACTGCATGTTGAGCGCTGACGTTGATGATCTAGCAGTGCTCTGACTGCGTGATATGACGAGATGCTAGTGACGCGCTAAGGTCTTGGAGTCTTCTGAAATGGAACACGTCTTTCTGCCTTGAAGCTGCGTGCGCATCATCAAGACCCCATGTATATGTAAGATACATCCAAGCTAACAATTTTGCCAAATCTGACTGCAGCTTTGTATACCATATGTACTGTGTTATGGTTGTTTGAGTTAAACAACTTGCTTTTTTCTTCTTTTTTTTTGTCATTTTAGCAGACGCTCTTATCCAGAGCGATAATCCCTCACCGCTCAGCCATCTGACTCCATGCTTAATGAATTAAATGGCTATTAAATGTAAAATCCAACTATAAATGTATAAAAGAGAGAGTTCCAATCAAATCTGATTTCTTTTTATACCTAGAGGTTTAAAATACAACCTTTGCCTAAACTGACACGCACCAATTCAGAGAACTGAGTTTCAACATCCATTTACACAATTAGTCTCTATTTTTTACTGTAATCTTAAGGTATAACTATGTTTAACTTCATGTCTGCACCTCTCTGTCACCAACTCTTTCTGCGGTGGGGGGTGGGGGGCTTCACATGGTGTCTACAGGTGTAAACAAGTTAAATGTAAGACTTTTTAAGACCTTATAATACCACTTCCAATTGAAATTAAAGACCACATTTTGATGGAAATACAAATCAAAAGTGGAAATATACAGTAATCTTCCCAAACACTGATGTCTGTTCAATATGAACAGTATGGTAAAATGACAACAATCGGTTGAGTTTAAGAACATGACTAATCATTGGATTTGTGTCAAAAGTCTATCACTTGAACTGGTTTCATTACTTAAGACACTAAAAGTCAGCAACTTGGCATGCTGGGACATGGAAAGGATTACAAATTTAGACTTTCATCAAAGTAAAGAATGCTGGTTTGTCCTTTTTCATCAATGTCCTCAAAAAAGCAGTCTGCAGAGCTGCTGTGTCTGTGGGGTGACTGTCTGTCTCTGGAGGGCTGGCAGGCAGGGGCATGCAGGGCCTGCAGGCAGGCAGTCAGGTTAGGCCAGCTGGATGAAGCTGTCCTGGGGTCAGGGCTGAAGAGAAGCGGTCCAGCTAGAGGGGGGGTAGTCCAGCAAGGAATCTGTTTTTTCTCAGCATCCTCTGTTGAACTCTGTTGAGCAGGCCTCTGCATGACCCTCCAGACCTGTAAAAGTGAAGGATCCATGTCAGTTGTGAAAAATGAAGCTTTTTACATCTACACTTGACATAAACTACAGTTTTGACTGTGAAATGCAATGGCATTACTTGAACCAGAATCCAAATGTGTTGAACTGATGGAGACCCGGCCATGCAAAGTCACTCCAAACATTTGGCTCGATTCCAGGCTCTGGCAAGAGTATTAAGCTCTAAACTGGTCAATATACACATCTGACCAAAGACCAGCTCAACCTTTGCCTCTAAACAGTGATTCTGACTGTCAGAGACCTTTAAATAGGCTGACGGAGTGAAACTAGCCTGGCTAACGTAGGTCGCTTTCTCAGGAAAATTAGAAATTAAATAGGCTTGTTTTGAAAGATCCTATATACTGGCTATTTTCAGCAGACTCTTGTCTACAAAAAGCAGCCCTGCCTGACGTTTTAGGACTAAAATTCAGTGAATTACGATATTGTTTACACACTGCCAGTGAGTGAGCGAGCCGAGTCTGTCTCTGAGGCTAAGTCAAAACAATGTACCCCGGGACGCAGTCTCTCTCCACTTGCAAGTTTTCCACAAATCAAAAAATAATCGGAGCATTTGGCTAGAAGCACAATTCCCACATCTCCTAAAGGCTACCCTCCTCGACATTTTTGGTGTCGACTGAACTGTGAAATGGTGAACTTATGAACATGACGCGGCCAAAACATGGCTGCCGCCTAAGCCTATGCGTTCTCCCTGGCGCATAGGCTTACTACAAACATTTTCACGTCCCAAATCAAAATTCTGAGCTGACTGCTCTGTGGGGAATCGCTTGTTCTCCTAAAAGCTGCCCTCCTCTACCTTTTTGATGAATTCGCCGAGATGCTACATGATTCACTAATTACGCAGAGGGAAAAAGCTAGCTACTTTTCGAGTTCGGTTTTCCGTCACTTCAAACTCATGATCTAAAGGTCTCAAAGTGCTCATGCCTTCACCATAATTCAAGAGTAGTGTAGGCCTACTTTCACAAACCCAGTAATTGATTTTAGCTTAAAATGTGTAAAAATAGGACTTACCGAACGTGGCTGCCTCCAACACGGCTATTAGGCGATTCCAGTTAAAAACAATATTGGCCGCTTAAAAATTGTTTATATTCGTACTGGCGAGCTGCGATTGGAAGCGAAATGAAACAGGAGCTAAAGACCAAGGGTGGGGGCTTGGTCAGCACACCATTTCCAGAAAGCATGTGTGTGCGTCTCGCCAAGCTTGCGTGTGTCAAGTAGGTTGACCACCTGTCCCTCTTTGCGCTGTATCGCACAGCATATTCAATATGCGACGTGCGGGACAAGGGGTGAAAATGCGGTGCGACACAATGCAAAGCGGGACAGGTGGTCACCCTAGTGTCAAGGAGCAGGATGAGCCTGTGAGAATTTGGAGCGCGCGCTGTGGAGCAATTCAATTTAATTCAATCATATATAGACATACCAAGGTGAAATTGTTTATGGTACTTCAAAGTGATGTCGTCTTGAACCCTATTAGGTTTGAAAAACAATCAGTCAAAATTATATTTGATTTATTAACACAAAGATATTAAGGCAATGTGGACATTTACATAAATACACTTCTTTCAGCCATTTTGTATAGCATTTCTTATTCAATTTGACCATTTATAAAAACATGTATTCCACACATCTGTAACAAATTTCAAGTCGATTGGATCTATGGTTCATGAGGAGAAGGGTTTTGAAGGTTGTACCAAATTTGGAGTCTGACAATATATGTCCTTGAGGCTTTTTTGTTCCCCATGAGAAATAAGGGATGTATACCAATTTTCAGGCATTTTGGAGTAATGGGGCGCTGGGGAAATCACTTTGACTTTGGGCGTGTTTTATAGCACCACCTATGGGTGTACATGGGCCACTAGCCGTCTGGGAGTAATGAGTGACCTGTTGAATCATTGGGCCAAATTGGAAAAAATCTGGTCCTATTGGGCCATTTAGCAGAGAAATATAATGAGAAGAAGAAGAAGAAGAATACTAACAAAACAATGTTTCCTCCTACTGGAGGAACCCTAATAATAAGAATACTAACATAAACAATAGGTTTACTCCTACTGGAGGAACCCTAATTAAACAACATGAACCTCAATCTTCCCATGGAAAAATATTATTTGTACATTACAGAACATTTCAATAAATAATATGAATGTTACTGTTTAATTTAAACTACAATGTTCTAGCCTAATCATTTACCATAGGGAGTACTGTACCCCCCTACTTTGGGTTTGATTCGCCTCCAGGAGTTCACCCAGCAACTTCCTTCTGCCACCCCATTGCCACCCGGAATGAAAATCTCTAGATCCGCCCCTGACTATGGCAGAGTGAAATCAAACATTTAGGCTGATCTACGATACCCCAATAGAATGATCATAGCTACATAAATCATGTACAATTGCAAAAACAAACCTAAATACATGCCTCTATCCTCCATTTTCCCAATACAAAAACCATGTTAAAAAAGTTATAATTGGTTAATTGTAGGCTATTTATCTCTCTAATAATGCCAGGAATCGGTGTGTGTGTGTGTGTGTGTGTACACAAGTTAGAATGGGTTTAGTCTCCCAAGATCAGCTTAATAACCGGGCACTCTGCAAAGTTCATATTTGGCATGTGTCCTCTTTATAATCCAACAGTGCAGTGCCACGATTGACGTTGTTTGGATAAGCATTTTGACATAAAATAATGAAATTATTCGCCTCCACTTTGGCTTGCTCTCTTCGCGTCCCTGCCCTTATTGGTCCTCTGGTCTGCAGCGAGTTTTCTACAGAGATCTTGAGAACCAGGCACACAGCAAAGTTCATATTTTGCAGGTGTCCTTTTTATAATCCAACGGAGTGCAGTACCAGGATTGAACTAATGCGATTAATAAAGGCATCCGCAATTAAATGAAACTAAGCGTAGTAAGGAAAAAAGGGAAATTCTGTTTAGTTATTTAGAAGCAAATTCGCTTTTACAACTGAAAGTCAGCTGCTTTCAAAGGGACTGGCTAGCTAACAGAATGACAATATAAAGTGGATATACTTTCAGTATAGAATTTTGTTACATAAATTCATGTGTTAACTAATATCAAAACTGCCTGCACATTGCAAATGTACAAGCGCTGTTTGGTGAATTTTGCCTACAATTATTACAGCTGGCTCAACCATTGTGCATGTAATGACTTCTGTTTTGAAATAAATGTTTAGGTGTGTGTGGTGGTAAGACAATTTAACAGAAGCAATATAGTACATTTTGATCAACCTAACGTAATTTATAACGTAGGAAGCAGCAGACAAATGAAGGCTACATAATCATTTGCATGAATGTAGGCCACCACAGCATTGGCAATTTGACTAGAATAGATACGGAGGTTGAACAAGTTGGTTACTTCAGAGATGACAGAGAATTTCAATTGTGTTCTGAGAAATAGGAACAAAACCACTGAGAAGAACTGTCCCCAGGCACTGTGCCCTATCTATAATTCCAGGAATCTCTGTGTGTACCACCATTTTATCACAGGCACTATGCACTATCTAAGTTCAAGGAATTTGTTTTTGTGTGTTTCACTGACATCTTAATCACCGACTGCATCACTGGCATTGTGCATTAGTATGAACTTAAATGTGTTTAGTGGTACTATGGTTTTTGTAATCAATGATGTAAAGGTCTTTGAAAAAGTACCTCAACCTATGTATCGTTCATGTCAATCATGGTGTGTAATTTTATTTTGATGAGGTGGTGGATGAGCAAGCTGTCAGTACGCGGCTTAAAGAGAACGTTCTTTCCTGGAGAAGTCACAGGCCGTGAAAATTGCGTTGGATCGACATGATCTATGTTCAACCTCTCCGGCTGCTTAAGAATATGGCGCATTCACAATTGTTTTGACTATATGAATTTGACTCAAATTAGTCAGATTGTGTGAACTAGAATTGGCCTTTATGGAACCTCTTTAGCCCCGACTGACTTGTTAGGTTAATTCAAGTCAGGTTTAAGACTTTAATCCCAGCTTTTTTGAGCAGCCTTTATGAAACAGTTATCATTCTGATTCTTTTTCTCTGTCTCTTATCTCTTCTAGTCTCTATGTCCACTCGTCTGTGTACAGGTGGAGGAAATGTCTCCACGCCATCAAGCTCAAAGATTCCATCTTGAACATAGTGTATGTAGCTTTCTGGCAGTTTGTTTAGCTGAAACACGACAGACATTACCTCAGCGTTGCATTCATCCACACACATCTCTCCACAGACACGTCAAAGGAAGAATTCTGGTAGCTTTGGCCGATGGAACACTAGCTATCTTCCACAGAGGCCTGGGTGAGAACTTTAATATCCCCCCCCCCATCCCATATTCAACTGCCATTTTGTGATGACATTCCGGTGGCCATTTTGTTCCTGGAGCTGGCAGTTTCACAGCACTGTGTGTTTCTCCCTTTACAGATGGCCAGTGGGACCTGACCAACTACCACCTGCTGGACCTGGGCCGGCCGCACCACTCCATCCGCTGCATGACAGTGGTCCACGACAAGGTGTGGTGTGGCTACAGGAACAAAATCTACGTTATACAGCCCAAGGCCATGAGGATAGAGGTAACAGCCGATGGATACCATATTTTTTGGAAAATGTGCCGCATTTTTTATAAGCCGCATCCCACCAGAATGGGAGCTTTGTGTTTGTAAATCGGAATATTAGCTGCACTGGAATATAGGCCGCGCTTGATACGGGAAGAATGATACTGTAGCACCAGCTAGCGTTGACAATTGAAGACGAGGAATAATGCTCACGACTGTTTATTTACCCAGGAACACTTTCACATTGGACAGCTTGGATAGCCATCTAACTACACACCATTCACAATCAGGGTGAACACTCAAATTATCTAAACTACAGAACAAACACAACAATAGAACTCCAAACAATGCTTATCTGACTAAGCTAAGGCCCTTAACTTCGTAGCTTTTCAGCTTGCTGCGGGGTATTCTGGGTACCAAGAGCATTGTTGCTACAATATCAAGCAATGCACGAGTATAGGCAATGTGTAACACACTTTGGTTGTGGATAGTATGTCCAGAAATAAAGCCAAGTCACTCATTTAGTGTCAAAATCCATTATTATGTCTACAAAATTATTTTTGATATAGTATAAGTTTAGCTAGCTTGCAAATCCTGAGGATAGCCTACCGAAGTTGAATTTGCCAATGTCGTTAGTGATGCTAGATCACGTTAGTTTGCTAGCTATATATAACATTTCAATGGGTCTTGCAGCTGTTTGATTTGCTGAAATGATTATGAAATGTTATGTTCTACTAGCCATTTGCCTACTTTAGCAAGTCACTGTATTTCCAAGCCCTGATAGTTTAACTGAGACAACACAGTAAATAATTCCTCTTTCAAGTAATAAGCCCCCATTCAAGTTTTGAGCATTAAATTAGCTGAACAGTCTGTAGAGATCTTGGGGCAAAGCCACTTTTTTTAATCTGAAACAGGGTTATAAGCCGCTTCGAAATATAAGCCATACAACCACAAGAAAACCTACCAAAAAAAAATATGGTAGTCATATTGTACACATTTTATAGTCTTGATTAGAATTTAATTGTCAGATTTTCTAATATGCCTTTTACTTACAGTCAGTAGCGAACCGTGACTCTTAGACCTTGGCCCTCTGACCCCAATTACTCGTCGGTAAAAAACACGTTACAGCGCACACAGCATTGCTACAATTCAACTGCTAGAGTTGAAATGCCGCTCAACGGCTTTGGTTTTCTGCACAAAATGTTGTTCCTCATCAGCGGGAACGTTACTCACAGATTCCATTGTGAAGTGAACGAACAAGTCAACGTTATTACCTTGTGATTCCTTTCCCCACAGCGGGCGGAACTTGTCATTAAGTTAGCGATAACAAAGCCCACCCATTTAGAGGAAAGATATGATTGGTAAATTTACTGTCAATGGAAATTAGTCTTTAATTGAATTACTATTAAGCGGCCCTCTGTAAATTCATAGCTGGACCACAAACCAGAGCTGCATAGCATTTTCCTTCCAACAACGGAGGCAGCTAAATTCTGTTAGGGTGACAAAGGGAGATTTTTTCATTTAACTCTTCACATTCCAACACAAACTGAATAGGCAGGATTTTGAAGGGTTTATGTCAGAAACATTGTTGTTAGATTGTCAAATTATATAAATAAAATTTAAACAGATTACTTTAAAAAATAGCGGGGAATAATAATGATGGCTGAGCGGTTAGGGAATCAGGCTATTACTCAGAAGGTTGCCGGCCGTGACAAATGACGTTGTGTCCTTGGGCAAGGCACTTCACCCTACTTGCCTCGGGGGGAATGTCCCTGTATTTACTGTAAGTCACTCTGGATAAGAGCGTCGGCAAAATGACTGAATGTAAAATATATATTTTTAGAATATAGTAGGTCCTCTTTGAGGGGCTAGAGGGCCCTGACAGTTGCCCATTGCTTACTGCTTCTTTTTTTTTTTCATTATAGTACAATTTACTATGTTTATTGTTATGCACCAACCTACCAATGCAAGTTTGTCATATGTGTAAACTTACTTGGCAATAATCCAGATTCTGATTCTGGAGGGAAGCAGTTTGGCCTCGGTGATCCTGACACTGCCTGTGTGATTTCTTTAGGACCTGCTAATAGTTCAATTTCACAATCATAAAAAATGTTCTTTCCTTGTTTAGCATGGATATCTTCTTCTTTGCTGTGTGTGTTTGTAGAAGTCCTTTGACGCCCACCCTCGTAAGGAGAGCCAGGTGCGCCAGCTGGCATGGGTGGGTGATGGGATCTGGGTGTCCATCCGTCTGGACTCCACTCTCAGGCTGTTCCACGCCCACACCTACCAGCACCTCCAGGATGTGGATATAGAGCCCTACGTCAGCAAAATGCTGGGTACCCCAATCTCTCTCCATTAAAGGGAAAGCACACCTAAAAGTGTTGACGTGATTATACATTTTAGGGACTACATACTTTCATTTCATCTGAATGAAAGCCAGAAATCAAAGGATAAGAAATCTCTCCTTCAAGTGTTATGTACTTTAGCAGTATATACTTAGTTTAAGAAATTAAGTTTAAGAATACTATCAGTTTTCTACACATAAACAGTATTGCTGGTATACTGTTGAAGTTCACTTTGATTGATTAATCAGTTAGTCAGATTTTGCATGTAGCGCACGCAGATATCAGGCCAGGGCTATGACCCCTCCCTCCCGGTCACATGACAGGTACGGGGAAGCTGGGGTTCTCATTCGTCAGGATCACCGCCCTCCTAGTGTCCTGCTCTCGCCTCTGGGTCGGAACAGGAAATGGTGTCATAATCTCCATCCCGCTATCTGAAGGTAAACTTTCTTCTCCTTCCTCTTCTTCCCCTTAAAGGTCCCATGACATGAAATGTTGACTTTAGGAGGTTATTTAACATTAATATGAGTTCCCCTAGACTGCCTTTGGTTCCCCAGTGGCCAGAAATTTCGAAAGGTGTAAAGCGTGTTTCGATAGGTGTAAACCAAGCCCTGGGTATTCTTCTCCGCCTTTGAGAAAATGAAAGCTCAGTTTTTAAAATGTCCCTATTGTGATGTCACAATACGGAAGGTTACCTCCCCTTTCTCTGCTTTGCCCACTCAGAGAATTTGGCCCACCAATTAAAAAATTAGCTACGACCGTGCAAGCGTGATATTGCTATTTCCTCGAGACATCATGGCTTCCAAACGACCGAAGCATGGCAGTCAGCCCCGCCTCTTTCTTCCTCATAGCATTTTAAGCTACAGACACAGAAACGGCACGTCCTGAGGAAAGCTCATTGTGGGACTGGTAGTGGCTGTAATTTTGCACTAAGGCTGAATTTCGGGAAAAATACTTCAGATACAGTATTAGGGGACCACTAAGGCCTATAAAAAAGCATCCAATAACAGCATGTCATGGGATCTTTAAACGACTAGGACTGTGTCTGGCTGGGTAAACTGTCAGACTCAAACTTCATCTCATGATTGTGGGTTTTTCAAAAATCTTTTTCACATAAGCTGTCAGTAGGAAACGGTGGGTTCTTATTAAGACTCTTTACTCCTTTGCTGCTCTATCCATCCCTCCTTCACCTCCTCCCTCTTTCATTGAAGCCATAGGCTCCCAACCCGGACCCTCCCTAGGAGGACTGAGAGGTGAGTGACCATCATTACATCAGCAACCCCCCTCTCTCTTCCTCCTCTACCTTTCTGTCCTTAAAATCAGCCCGATACCAGCCTTGACCCAGGCCTGCTAGGTCCGGATGAGACCTGCTTGGTCCTGCTCCCTTCCACAGCTGATATTTTTCCTTTCCAGTCTAGTTATTGTGCACCTTCCTGGCTTGTTTAAGTCCTGGGTTCTCCCTTTTCTCTACCCAGTATAACACACAAAGAGGGACTCGATCTGTGCAGCATGCATCAAGCTGCTGTCTATGTCTTTTCGTGTGTGTCCATCACAGATAGTTTGGTCCAAACTGGCGTTTACAAGGCAGCACTGGTCTCATTGAATGTCTTCTTCACTCGTTAATTAAAGCTTTCAGCGGTGTCCACATTCAGCATTTTAATGACCATTACTGACCAGACAGCAAAACCTACTCTCTCCATAAACCTCCATCTCTTTTGCTGCTGCAGTACAGAGCTCATCTCTGGCATTTATGTATTTATTCCTCCTTCCACAACAGTGTGAGTGTGTCATCATTGTGCAGGGCGATGTGAGGGGGGTCAACCTCAGTCAACTATGGTGTCATTGTGCACCGATTGACTTGTATTTCAGCCATCGCACAATATGCTTGCATCTTTGTTTATAACATGACTAGTCTGTAATAACACAACTTTTACCATTCACCATTCTGTTCTCTCTTCCAACTGCAGCCAACAAAACAACCGGTATTGTGACCAACCGTCCAGGTGGTGCGGTGCGGGTGTACGGCGAGGAGGGCTCCGATAGTGTGGCGTCAGGCGGCGCTGTGCCCTACTGCTCCATGGCCCACGCCCAGCTCTGTTTCCACGGTCACCGAGACGCAGTCAAGTTCTTTGCGGCGGTGCCAGGTAAGAATGTCAGTTGGAGGAAGGAAGACTGAAGTAAAGGAAGAGCTGTGTTTTTTTCAGTTCTGAGTGTACAGTATGAAGAAGAGTGTTTAGTTAAATTCAATCAATCGACTTCCTGCTCCAGGTCAGGTGATCCAGCCCCCCGTTGCTGCCGGGGATTCTGGGTTGGAGGACCCGGCCTCTGAATCGTCAGACACGGCGACCTCTGAACCTGCCAGAACCTTCCTCGTCATGAGTGGAGGAGAGGGCTATATAGACTTCAGACAGGGTGAGTCAGCCCTAGTTGAGGGGTACTAGGGGAGTAGAAGGTGAAGGTGTGTGTTTGTGTGGTCTTTTTAAACTACCCTTGTAGGGACCAAATGTCCTTACAAGGATAGTGAAACATAAAAAACTTGACCTTGTGGAGCGCTTATGCTGGGCCCCACACCTTCCAATTTTTTTTTCAGGGGGTTTTAGGGGCTTTAGGGGTTTTGTGTTCGAATTACATTAGGGTTATGGTTCGCGTTAGGGGTTAATGGTTAGAGAGAACACAATTTTGAATGGGAGTGAATGGTCGGGCCCCACTAGTATGTCTGAGTATTTCACCCAGCTGCTAGTCCAAGCACTTGTCCCCTCCAAGTTGGACTACTGCAACTCGCTGCTCGCCGGTCTCCCAGCATGCGCAACCGCCCACTCCAGAGGATTCAGAATGCAGCAGCCCGCCTGGTCTTCAAGCTACCCAGACGCTTCCATGTTACCCCGCTCCTCATCTCCCTCCACTGGCTTCCCATCACGGCCCGTATCAGATTCAAGATCCTGGTACTGACCTTCCGAGCGGTGAACGGGACTGCACCCGACTACATCTCTCTAAGTCTCTCCTCCAGCCTTACACCCCCATCCACCACCTACGGTCTTTCTCTGACAACCATCTTGTGGTCCCACCGCTCAAGAGTGCCCGGTCCTAACACAAGCTCTTCTCCCGTCTAGCCCCCCAATGGTGGGATCAACTCCCCACCTCCATCAGAGACACTGACTGTCTCCCCACCTTCAAGAAAAGGTTTAAGGTGCACTTCTTGGGAGTACAACGGTACTTAGGAATGATTTGCTGGACCTGATGTTTACTCCAGGATCACAAATGACTCTTATTGAGAGACTTGTTGCTCTTGATGGTTAGTTGTAACTGATTTAAAATTATTGTACTCGCCATGAAATCTATTATTGTTGCTTGCTTTTTTTTACAGGTACACTCTTGCATTTTTGAGGTTCATGTAGTTTAATTGTAGCTTGTTTAACTACATGTTCTTGTGGGTCTGGCCTTTGGCACTTATTTGGTTTTTCACAATGTATGCTTCATGTTTTGGCTACCCGCAATGTTTGGGGCTACCTCGTTATGATCAGTGACCTATGCACTTTTGTAAAGCTCTCTCTTGGAAGTCGCTTTGGATAAAAGCGTCTGCTAAATGAATAAATGTAAATGTAGTATATTAAAACAGACTAGTGTGTGAAACTAAAACACCTGTGAATCTCCTGTGTATGTCCATGTGTGTGACACTCACTGACCTGACCCTCTGTCCTCCTCAGGGGATGACGTTGGTGAGATGGACGTTGTTTCAGAACCCACCATGAAGCTCCAGCCGGCCCCCACCAAAGCCGAGCGCAGCCACATCATCGTCTGGCAGGTCATTTCCTGTCAGGAGTGAACCAATCACAGACTGTCACATCGCCACCTAGTCGCCCTACCTCCCTGCATGCCTGTCTCCTTATATTTAAGTTGCTATTACTGATATCCTCAAAATAATTACCTCAGTGGGTAACTGCATTGCTCCTAACTGTTATTTTAGGTGTATTGTTTTTGTATAGATTCATTTTGAAAGAATCCTGTATACTAAGGTGGACTGGATGAGGTTGAAAAGGAAGTGCCCGATGTTCTCTCCCTTATGTTTGGTAGCAGATATTCAGACCGCTACTAATGCTCATGGCAACATTTCGTGTTCCAAAGGGACAAGTTCCTGCTGCGTCCTTTACCTTAAACTAGAGGAGGATGTAGGGGGGAAGGATTGTAAAGGACTTCTGCACATAGTTGGGGGGGTGTCACTCGTCACCTGTTGTTGTGATCTGCAGTTCTAACTTCTCTCTCTTGGAAGTCGCTTTGGATAAAAGCTTCTGCTAAATGCATAAATGTAAATGTAAACCTTACAACATAACTATTTTAGCTACCTTTATTGGGTAAGTACTGTATACAGCAATGTTTGAGCACATGAAGGTTTACTGTATGTAGAGAAGAGGGGGGCGCTGGGGTAAGTCAGCTTTAGCCTGCATGGGGAAGTCCTGTCATGTCCGTCCATGTGTGTTGGGGGCCAAAGTGCTTGTGACACCATGTTGGGGCTTCCCTGATGCTAGAGCTTGTTGGAACTTTACAGTCATGGCTTAAAATATTTGCGGTGACAAATTATGTGTTTTGCAAAGTTTGCTGCTTCAGAATTAGTAAATTAGTCTTTCGCGTTTCTATTGTATATCCTACAGGAAAACAATGTCAGTGATAAGCGTTTCATACGTTTTAAAGGGGTAATTTTAGGGGATTTTATAGGGGTATTTCACACCGTTCCTTAAGGTCTCCGAATAGGGTATGTAACATTGGTTGGGCTGAAAATGGCCCGGGTGCTGTTCCGGGTGCTGATGTGCCCTAATGCAACCTGTGAAATAGCCCTAGAATGAAATGAGGTTTTCTCCCTTTTATGGTATGCTCATGAATATTTAGATCTGCGCGCTGATTGGTTGGCCACATAGCCAAACACGCATCGTAAATTGTAGATTTACATGACAACACAGCTTATGTATTCGAATGAAACATAGTCAGGAAAATTAAACATTAGCTCCATTGCCAATAAACTAAATCATCACACATTCTACCTATGCTAGATACAGGAGATGTTAGAATTGCCAATAACTGTTAGCGACAAAATCATACTTACAGCTTGCGGTTGTGATGACCATACGGTCGGAACAGCATCTCTTTTCAGCAACAGCTTCATAGCAAATCCTGCTTTAAATTGTCCCAGGTTTTCAAAACTGTCCTCTGTGAAATGGTTGGAGCAAATGAATAATTGAGCGTCGAACTTCACAGGGATCTTCTTATAGACCATCAGCCATGCCCGTCGAGTGTTTAGTTCCTTGGGAAGATTATGAAAAGTGTCAGCATTCCCTGTACAGCCTGGAACACTGCATTTATGACCGTGGTCCATTTTCAATATCCTTGGAAAAACGTTCATCTTTTTAATTCCTGTGAAAGTACACAGAGCAGCGCGCAGCTAAACTAGTGTCTGAGATCTACGCAACCTCCATTTATGTTCCTGGGCCAGAACACCAGTGGGTAAATTTGGGGGCATGACAAAGGTACATACCAGAGCCTAAAAAGGTGGAGCCACCTTTGTGAAGTCACAAAGGTGGCTTTTTGGAAAGTTTTACAGCGGCAGTTTCAAATTGTGAGATTAGCATAGGAAAGAGGTGTCAATGGACTTTGAGGTTCACTGTATGTCCATTCTACCCACCAAACTGTTGTTATTCAACTATGACAAGGTAAACTCGGTTTTGCAGTCAATGGCCCCTTTTAAAGACTTTTATTGGCAAATAAATTAAATAAATGCAAAGAGTCCCTCCTTTCAAAGCAATCAGTCTGCTCTTATAATCCAGTCAGAATGGTAATGATTTAGCCCGACTAGTACTCGTTTACACTTTCCCATGTGAGTCAGACTGGGACACCTTCACATGTGAGTCAAACTGGGCAGGAATATTATTAGTGACATGATGTTATCGGGTCATTTTGTGCCAGGGCCCAAAAACATTGAAATGTGTTTTTGTGATTAAGATCTGATCACTGCACAAACTGTGAATCAACACCACAAGAACTGAACCAGCAAACTCTGTGAAATAAAATGTGGCACTGCCAATACTTTAGACCATGATCTGTAGATTAGAAGTGTACAGTTGCTTGAAGTATGATAAACATCCATTGTAATGTACACACCACTAAAATATGCTAACCTTTTATGGGAACAACGTGAAATTTGAATATTTATTGCCACGAAAGGTGTCATCCAGTTACCAAAGGAAAAAGAACATTCAATAAAATGTTTGAAGCATTACCACTAGAAATTATAACCAGTCTGCATTTCCCAGGGCAGAAAAATTCTTGTCAAATAACAATTTGATGGATCTATATTTTAAAGCTTTGTGTTAGATACTGCCTTCTCCACACGGGACAACAAACTTAATTTTATTACATTGCCAAGTTAATCAATTTTCAGACAGCACTAGACGAGGGCCTTACTGGTTTGTCTTGTGATGTGTTTTAAAATGCATTTTTGAGTTTTTTTCAGTTTATTCATTATTATTGTTTTTACTTTGTTTTTTTTGTGCTGTTTTTGTACTTTTATTAAATAATAGTTATTTGAGCTTCTGAAACATAATAGCAGAATACCAATAGTGGGGTATATTGATTATTTTTTATTTTATATATATTTCAATACTGGGTCAAAATTCTGCCTCTGTCCATCTCTTCCATTTCTGAAGAAATAACTTAATACCGTATTGTGTTGTAGCCATTCCAGTATTATTTTAATTTATTGAGCCCACAGCTCAGAATGTAACTTTTTACATGAACAGAACATAAAAAAGGCATATTTTAAACCAGTAGGTTGACATGATGGTTGATTATGGTTAATTAAATGAAATAGTTATGTTGTGATTGACAAACTTAACTTCCAAGAATCAAAGCAGTCCAGACAAACTATTTTGATCCATCAAACGACACACCCATTGTACTAAGCTATGCATGTTTGTTTTAAGAGAACACTGCTATGTTTTGGTTCAAAATCCCGGTTTTGTTGCCACCGTTTTGGGTGGGGTGTTGTCTTGTGTGTTTGGGTTCTGTATGTACAGTGTGAAAGTATGTGTGAGCAATTGCATTCAGTTTGGCGTGAGTGTGTGTGTGTTTAAATGGTGTCTGATAGGGCATACAATTGTAGATTGAGTGTGTGGTGTGTATCACTTGTACCCCAGAGTAAAGTCTGTAGTGATAAAGATCAGACTTCTGTCTCTGGGCCTCAAAATATGTTCTTGCAGACATATCGGTTAGCCTCTTGGTAAATGTGTGCTAAAAAGCATCATAGCCTTATTTTTAACAATCTATAAAAATTTGATGGGATACTCTCTGGCTTTGTGTCTGATTGATTGTACATCCCTCACATTCAGACTTACTTGATATTCACAGTTTAGGAGCCCTCCCTGGATTTTTGCTTCTCTCCACAGGGTCCTGCTGCACCTCTATCCATTATTTTCACGTCAACTTTTCGAAATATTTATCGTAAATTATGTTGCTCATACCTTCACCAAAATAGGTTGCAGTAACTGTCTCTTGGTGGCAGTATACACTCTTTC
Organism: Hypomesus transpacificus; assembly: GCF_021917145.1. Taxonomy (NCBI): domain Eukaryota; kingdom Metazoa; phylum Chordata; class Actinopteri; order Osmeriformes; family Osmeridae; genus Hypomesus; species Hypomesus transpacificus. The sequence continues at coordinate 10,762,839 of NC_061076.1, forward strand.
CCCATGCTAGGACAGTACAGGAGCTAACTTGATTAGGTCTAGGTTATGTGGACTACGTTATTAGGGATGATTATTGCCGATTATCTTCCACATTTTGCATTTCTGTATAAGACTGAAGCATGATTGCAGAGTGATAGTATCAAAGTGTTGTCTAGCCTTTTATAACTGCAAACACAAGACATGATGATGCAATTTACAGGAATAAACATGACCTATGCATCTGACCTCAGTGGCCAGTTGTTAAATTACATTCAAAACTAGTCATCAAGGACAAACAACCAATCTTGACCGTGTACCACATTTACACTACACACATGTTAATTTAGCAGATGCCTTTATTCAAATTTCATGGTGTTTCACTGGTTAAATATGTTCCATATTTGTTTATGGAAAACTTAATGTATAATGTGTGATGGACATAGTATAACTTGAATGAATATGGTAATTTTGGTAATGAGACAGGATCTGAGAACTATTGATCTCCAGCGGATCTCCTGACGTCACTGTGTGCGTTGCAGGTTGTAGAGGGGATTCTGAGGTAGGACCATGGCTATCTTCTGCTTTGCCTCAGCTGTGCAGCACTTCTAGAGATGAGAACACTGCAACAAAAAAAACTCCCCTCCACACACACAAGATAAAAGAACACCCACTGGCACGACATGCACCACTGCAACCTACGTTTTAAATAAAGTGTTTACAAGGAGACAGGCTGACATCTGTGATGCTGTAGTTCCAGTACCTAACCGTAGTTTGGTAAAAAATAAATTTAAAAAAGTATGTGTATATGAGCAGGGCCCACCTCTTCACACCTTCTACATTTCCCAGCTCTCAACCCCCAATACCCAGACAGGAGAGTGAAATTGAGAGTGTAGGTTTGTCTGTAGATGAGGCAGCCACCTCAGTCTCCCATACTCAGTGGATGGAGCTCTTACATAATCAACACAGCTGCTTTATTTTTCTTTATTCTCTGTTTCTATTATCTGTCCATGTATCTCTATCCTTTTCTGTCCCTCTTTATCCCTCTATAAACAGGAGATGAGGTGGAATGGGCCTCAGGGTTTTTCCTGTGCATACCCCAGACATAGTATCCCCATCCTTCTGTATCTTCCACCCCTCCAGCATTGCCAGCTCTGGTGTGAAGGTCAGTGGTTGGTCATTGCATAGGAAAGCTAAGGTATTTTTGTCTGAACAGGAGCCATGTGTTCATGCTAGTTGCCTTAGAAAAAACTGTAACCATGTTTTTCACCAACAGGCTCACACTGAAAGAATGCCCTGACGTCTCAGTAAATGGGCACTCAACAATGTGGATAAATTTAAGTACTTGGGCGTTACCCTTGACCAAACACTTAGCTTTAAATACCATGTTAAAAAACTGAGAAACACTGAAATTTAATTTGGCTAACTTCAGATACATAAGGTATTCACTAACAGTTGAGGCTTCCAGTATGTATCTGAATTCTATGATTATACCAATTTTTTTATATTGTATTACAAGCTGGTCCCATGATAAAAAGCCACAGCGCTACCATCATTGTCCTCCGTCTGTCCGTCCGTCATCTGCCGCTTGTCCGGCGATCGGGTCGCGGGGGCAGAGACCTAAGCAGGGAGGCCCAGACTTCCCTCTCCCCGGCCACTTCCACCAGCTCTTCCTGGGGGACCCCGAGGCGTTCCCAGGCCAGCCGAGAGACATAGTCCCTCCAGCGTGTCCTGGGTCTTCCCCGGGGCCTCTTCCCAGTGGGACGTGCCCGGAACACCTCACCAGGGAGGCGTCCAGGAGGCATCCTAATCAGATGCCCGAGCCACCTCAGCTGGCTCCTCTCGACGCGGAGGAGCAGCGGTTCTACTCTGAGCCCCTTCCGGATGACCGAGCTTCTCACCCTATCTCTAAGGGAGAGCCCGGACACCCTGCGGAGAAAGCTCATTTCGGCCGCTTGTATTCGCGATCTCGTTCTTTCGGTCACTACCCATAGTTCGTGACCATAGGTGAGGGTAGGAACGTAGATCGACTGGTAAATAGAGAGCTTCGCCTTTCGACTCAGCTCCTTCTTCACCACGACGGACCGATGCAGAGCCCGCATCACTGCGGACGCCGCACCGATCCGCCTGTTGACCTCGCGCTCCATTCTTCCCTCACTCGTGAACAAGACCCCGAGATACTTGAACTCCTCCGCTTGGTTCAGGATCTCCTCCCCGACCCGGAGATGGCACTCCACCCTTTTCCTGTCGATTACCATGGCCTCAGATTTGGAGGTGCTGATTCGCATCCCAGCCGCTTCACATTCGGTTGCGAACTGCTCCAGTGAGAGCTGAAGGTCACGGCCCGATGAAGCCAACAGGACCACGTCATCCGCAAAAAGCAGCGACCCGATCCTGAGGTCACCAAACCGGACCCCCTCAACACCCTGGTTGCGCCTAGAAATTCTGTCCATATAGGTAATGAACAGAATCGGTGACATAGGGCAGCCCTGGCGGAGTCGAACCCTCACCGGAAACAAGTTCGACTTACTACCGGCAATGCGGACCAAACTCTGGCACCGCTCGTACAGGGACCGGTGAGCCCCCGACGGACACGGTCGAACGCCTTTTCCAAATCCACAAAACATGTGTAGACTGGTTGGGAGAACTCCCATGTACCCTCCAGGACTCCGCGGAGGGTATAAAGCTGGTCCACTGTTCCACGGCCAGGACGAAAAGCACATTGCTCCTCCTGAATCCGAGGTTCGACAATCGGACGGACCCTCCTCTCCAGGACCCCTGAATAGACTTTCCCAGGGAGGCTGAGGAGTGTGATCCCCCTAAAGTTGGAGCACACCCTCCGGTCCCCCTTTTTAAAGAGGGGAACCACCACCCCGGTCTGTCAGTCCAGAGGCACTGTCCCAGATGTCCACGCGATGTTGCAGAGTCGTGTCAACCAAGACAGCCCTACAACATCCAGAGCCTTAAGGAACTCCGGGCGGACCTCATCCACCCCAGTAGTTGTCCTATACTTAATAAATATTACATTTTTAACTTTGAGAATCTGTTAAAACACTTAAATGTCAGGTTACTTTTTAAAATTATTCACAATGCTGCAGCTCCCCCCTTGAAAAAATCTGTTGTACTTTGCTCTGAAAAGTCATCAAGACAACAAGATCTGTTACAAGGGGTGAATGTAGTATACCCCGACACAAAACTGCATTTGGGAAGTCATCATTTTCTTGCACTGCCATGACTCAATGGAATACTCTGCCAACAGACATTATTTCATGTAGAACTCCCCATGACTTTTCACATCTTGCAAAGTATTGGCCACTGTCAAGACAAAGAGTGTACACATTTATGAATTATTGAATTTGTGACAGTGTTTGTGTGTGTGTGTGTGTTGGGGGGCAGCTTGACTTGTCTTGTTGAATCTGCTTCCATGTTTTTATTTATCTATTTCAACTGCTCCCATGTTACCCCACTCCTCATCTCTCTCCACTGGCTACCCATCAACGCCCGTATCAGATTCAAGACCCTGGTACTGACCTTCCGAGCAGTGAACGGGACTGCACCCGACTACATAAAGTCTCTCCTGCAACCTTACACCCCCACCCGTCACCTACGGTCTTCTTCGGACAACCGCCTGGTGGTCCCACCGCTCAAGACTGCCCGGTCCCAACACAAGCTCTTCTCCTGCCTGGCCCCCCAATGGTGGAACCAGCTCCCCACCTCCATCAGGGACACTGACTGTCTCCCCACCTTCAAGAAAAGGCTCAAGATGCTCTTGTTCCGGGAGTACAACGGCCCTTAGGAATGCTTGGCTGGACCTGATGTTAGTTTCCTCCAGGATCACAATGACTCTTATTGAGTGACTTGTTGCTCTTGCAGGTTAGTTATAACGAAGTTAAGTCTTGTACTCGCTGTGAAATATTTTACTGTTGATTGTTCTTCTACAGGTACAGTCCTGCACTTTTTGTGGTTCATGTTGTTTTAATTTATAACTTGTGTAACTGCATGCTCTTATGGGTCTTCCCTTTGGCACTTGTTTAGTATTTTCACAATGTATGCTTCATGTTTTGGCTGCTTGCAATGTTTGGGACTACCTCGTTGTTATGATCAGTGACCTATGCTCTTTTGTAAAGCTCTCCCTTGGAAGTCGCTTTGGATAAAAGCGTCTGCTAAATGCGTTAATGTAATGTATTTTATATATTGCCTCTATCATTATTGTCCTTATTCTGTAATTTGACTTAATAATTTATTTTCTCTTCAAATTACTATTATTATTTTTTTTCCTATACTCATTTTTCTATGTACCATTCCATCAACCTACCCAGGGACTACAGGTGGAAGATAGCAATCTGCTACAACCTGGCACAACGCATATTCTCTTGTCGTACAAGATTAATGTTTTATTGTGCGCTGTCCCTGTCTTGAAATGAATAAATAAATACAAATACAAATGTGCAAATTGTATGTCAACCTTTATTTTTGTCAGTAAAAGAAAGGCCTAGTTTGGAGAAAGAAGAGAGGAGAAGGAGTGTGACAAACACAGCCTAGGCACGGCCAATGTAGATAGCAGAGGTGCAGCGTGGAAGGGGGCATGAGAGGAAGAGGCAGGATGGGGGGATGAGAGGAACAGGGAAAGAGTGAAAGAGATAAGGAAGAGGAGGGTTGGGGAGACAGTGATGAAGAAAGAGGATTGTGAAAAATGAGAGGGAAGGGAAGAGGCTGGGCAGATGAGAGAGGAATGAAGGATTTTGCAGGGAAGACAGGGATCGGAGAGGGGAGGAGATGAGAGGGAGGCGTTTGGCATCTGTCAGTACTCCTCCTAATAAGAGTAAGGAAACAAGTGTGTGTGTGTGTGTGTATGTATGTGTGTGTGTCTGTCTGTTTGTCTGTGTCTGACCAGCCATTAATATGGTGAACATTACTCAATGAGTCATTGTATTCAGCTTTCGTATTTGCATGTGTCTTGCCAGTCCTGTCCACTCTGCCCCGGCTGCTGGGTCACCAGCCCTCAGTCCCACGACTGCCCTTCTCAGCCTGGTTCAAGCATGCTTACCAATGCAGCCAGTTTCCCCTGCCAACAGCGTGCAGCAGCAGCAGCGTCGAGACGTGACAACCGATGGCGAGGACAGCAACAACAGCCAGGAGGGCGTGGCTAGCTGAGTTCCCTGCGTTGACTAATTATAGAAGGTGACTGAAGGGCTAGGGTGCTGGGGAGGGAGGTGTTTAGCGTGGAGGCATGGGGGTTGCAGGGATGTAGGGAGTGCAGTAACAACCATAAAGGTTCCGCAGTTCTGTTCTTCTTTATATGTAGGAGCAGCTGGAGATCATAAAGAGTTTTCAGGGCTGTCCTGTAACGTGCAGCATGGTCTTTCTGGCTCTGGGGACGTTTATCACTGTGGAAATGCAAAACCTGCTATCTTAATACTAGCAAACTCCATATGGCCCACTCCACAAAAACTCCCACGCACACAAACACACACACACACACCAATGCTCTGTTTTTGTCCCATAGAAGATGTGATAGTAAAATGTGAGGTTTGATAGTGGCCAAGAAAGGACCAGCAGTGTGGATGAGTAAAAAACCAGCTTGCAAGCAGTGAAACCAGTCCAGTCACTGAAGGAGAGGAGGAAAACCAAGTTGAATAGACAAGGAAAAGTGAAGGTATGGGTTACTGTATTCCTTGTGTGGGTTTGTTACTAGAAGAGAGAGAGAGAGACATTTAAGGGTGCTGTATAGATAGAATCAAAACACAATAGTGTAGAAATGTGTTAGTGTGTGTGTACATGTTGGCATCTGCCCATGCACATAGCCATTGTATGTGTATGTGTAAGTCTGTGTGTGAGGGGAAGGAGGGGCGAAGTGTTGGAGATAGCGAGACTTCTTCTCTACAGCCTGAGTGACATCAGCACTCAGCAAAGCGTGATGGGCGGCCAGGGGCAGCAGGGGCACGTGGGTAATATTACACACGCTCCTCTCCTTTATTTATCCTCTCTGTCCCAAGGGCCAGGCTAGAGTTACACTGATGATGAACACAGAACACATCTACCTCCTCTCCCTTTTTCTTTCTGACACATATAACTTTCTATTCTACACACACCCTTCCTTCTTCCCTCTAACACCTCAAGTGTGTATGTGTGTGTGTGTTTAAGTTTTTGTGTGGGGTGTGAGATAGTGGCCTGGAGATAACAGTGAGATTGTTTGTGTTTGTGGGCCACAGCATATAAAGTGCATTTTGAAGTCTCTACATTTGTCATAGAAAGTCTAACATGTGTTGACAACAGGTGAGACTCTTTGCCAGAAGCTGCTCCTCTCCTCTCCATTCCCTGTCCCAGTCCTTTGCTGTGTCCCAGTGTGTTGTCCTTCTGTAGGCCCACAGCTCCATCTTTGATCATGGTTGTTGCATTTGAACTGCTCACAGAACAGCCATCCTGACCTTTTACTGCAGCCCGCCCACACTCTGATCTGAGACTCCCTGGAGTGGAGTAAGTTCCATCACTCAGCCAACCAGACATCACACGTGTGTGTGTGTGTTTGTGTGTGTGAAAATCCTTCCCTCAATTTATTTTTACCTAACCTGTCTTGTGTCCTGAGTCTGAATTACATTTTGGCGTGTTTTTGTGCACATACTGTATGTGAGTCTGAGGTGTTATATTCTCGTGTTTGTGTTCCTTGTATCTAGCAGATCTTCTTGTTGATGAAAAGATGACATGAAAGCTCTAACTTTTAATTTCTGACCTGTGTTGTGTGCACATCCGTGTGCCATGCCTTGGCTTACAGCTGGAGAGGGCCTTTGAAGTCAAAGAGCTATGAGCCTCTGCAAAAGGATATCCAGATGGTGTGTGTGTCTGTGTATGGTGAGTGTGTGTGTGTTAAAGGGTGGACAGGGGTGTGCTGATTAGACTGGACCTTACATAGGTGCTATTGTCTTAGGGTAGAAAGCATTCCTGTCAGTTGACCTTTGGGGGGGAGGCAGGTTGGCTAGAAAAGAGAGAGGCCACATTTGGATAGAGATTCACACAGTGTGGACTTTTCTGTCGAGCAAGAAGACTGAAAGATACAGTTCTGTTGTGTGTATGACTGTTCCTGTTCCTCACACGCCAATTTAGTAGGCCATAACACATGACTACAAACTGGTTACAGAGCAGACAGTGCAAATAGATGTACGTACATGTACACATATGCGTTCAAATTAGGGCTGCAACTAACGATTATTTTAATAATCGATTAATCTGTAGATTATTTTTTCGATTAATCCTTGAATCGTATAAAAAAACAAAAATGTAAAAGAAAATTCTAGCTGGACTGTGTATATTTGAATAGTCGGAGATGGCGGTTTCAATTCAATTTATTTAGACTATACAATTACATATGATTAAACAAAGTACTTTGTGATCAGTCATTACGAAGGGTGTGCTAGCCACAAATCGTTCGCAAGAGTGATCCCGAACTATCACACATGCACTTCCTTATATAAACTTTAGATCAAATGGCATTCTATAAGGTCAATCAATCAATGTAGCAAACTCTGTGATTGGCTAACTCAACTTAGTGACAGCTTGAAACAATACATCTCCAGTGTGTCCCAAAGTTCTTTGATGTCACAGCTCTTTTCAGAGCAGTAGATAATAAAGTCACAGGAGTTGATCAGTCAAATGGTCAACTGTCCTTTGTGTGACCATCTTCATACAATACCTTTAACACAAACAATGAAACAGGACACAGTCCTTCTCTAGCCAAAGTTCAGAGCAACTGCCTTACTGACCCCTTACACTAACCAGAGGACAGAAGGCCATATAAGATGCTTCACCCATCCCCCAGGGCAAGCTGCCCACAGAGCCATCAGCACCTCACATTCTTTTGAACTTAACTTAATTATCTTCCCTTCCAGTCTCTTACCAATGAACATAGAAGATTATAGATTTCATACACATACATCTATGCATATGACCGAAATGTCCACTACATTCCATTATTTTTTCTTTCTTTTTTGAAACAACACCATAACTCAAACAGTACATTGAGAAAAATAAAAATCAACATCAAAATAAGTATGCAATGCAACTCAGTAAAAAACATCCATACTGAATACAATCATACACAAAGCAAATGTATTCCCATCAATCTAAACATACCCTTATATTTAAAACATAAGAAGAAAACACATTAATATCTTCTTCTGTAAATCTGATTTCATACTATCATTCATATTGACATCTTCTTCCATCTTCAGTTGGCTATAGGCAATCTTCTTTCAGGCAGTGTAGTCTAGTCGAACCAATTGCAAACGACGATCAAATTGCTCTCAGCAACTTTCAAAGACCTGCACTATACGCACAGACTGAGTTTTCCTTGGTACTACGCAGAACGCGCATCCTCTCCTTCCGTCTCCAGGCAAGGCGCATGCTCACAATGGCTAGCGTGTATCCACGTTGCTCTCCCTTCGATCCTAACCGCCGAATTAGTCATCAGGAGATTCTGGTATGGCACCAGGACTTGCGTTTCAGGTCCTTCACCACGATCCAGTCCCCTGGTATCAAATTATGCAGCGGTCCAGTCACCGGAAGAAGAATAGCCTCCACCTGCCTGTGAATCTCACACAAACTACACTACAAAGGGTTGCACAGTGATAAACAAGCACATTCTCACAAAGGTCAGTTAATAGGTAACTGACCTCTTGTCGTCTGACTTCATCTTAAAAATTCTGTTCTCTCATTCAACTGAAGTAATTAACACAATGTTGACCCCTATCAACACCAAAATAACTTCCTTAACCAAGTGTGACCCATTATCATTATATATCCTCAAAGAAAAACCTGCTAGAGACGTCTAAACTTACCATCTAACAATCATTACAATATCACATCTCCAAAATTTAACTCTAAAAAATCCATCTATCAATACTCAAATAGTTTCTCAAACCTTAACTTTTAAGCTTAACGTGTTTATTTCCTTTTCCCATATTACTTGTTCCACATATGAGTCTAACAAAATGAATATGCAATCATTACAAATCCCATTGTGTGTTCAAATTAATATATCACACAAACTGTAGAGGTATAATTTTTCCATGTGTTAACTGAGCAAAATTTCAAGATAAATGTGTTATGCAGACCATACAACCTCCATTTCATTCTCATATCCTTCCTTTTTCCAAAACGCATTTTCTTGTGGTTTATTCCAAATTCAAATCTCCATTCCACCATTCATTTCTCCATCTGTCTGCTGCATTCTGTAATTCTTGTAAAATAGACTCAAACAAAAACAAAATTCTCACTCTGGGTTAAATACAGTCAAACATTTTAAACTTAGCAGTATTTCATCAAACCCCCACAATCTTACCACAGAGCCAAACTTCTGACGCTAAAGTCATAAAACCATAAAACCCCCATAGTCACTTTCTGTTTGGATCAGTCAGTCATCAGTCAGTCATAAATTACTAAACGTCATCTCTTCCTCTCTAAGAAGCCTGCGCTTCCCTTAAAGAATCTGTGACAAATATTGCAACAAAGTCACACAACAATTTTTCTCAAAAGACTCCTGTAAACCCAAATTTGTTAAGTTAAGCTTATCAGGACAATGACAACACCATGTCAGCACTTCCTGTAAACCTATGTCAACATCAAAAACGTATTCTAGTTAGTTCATCATTGCTTGCAGGCAATCTAGAAACCTTCTCCAGCTAGTTTCAGCACTAGCATTTCTCTGTGAAATAATCATCATTGTTAGAGTGAATCCCACATTTGCATACAGCAAGTTGTTCTACAGGTGAAAATAAGAAACTCTCTGTTACCATACCTTTCCCAAATTCATATACAGCACCAATGATGTATTTAACCATCAGCTAATGTGTTTAACTCTTTTCCCTTTTATGAATTGACAAGCTTACACTGAAGCAACCAACTTTTGAACCAATCTTTAGAGAATCAAACTATTTTAGAAAACAACCAAATTAAGAATAACCTCAAATTTTAATCTCTTATTATCTTTTCTTAAAAACACTTTAGGAACCGTTCAAATTACTACCTTTATATTTTAGATTCTCTTCTTTTTTTGTATTTAATTTCACCAAATCAAATCTCTCTTTGTCCAAGACATTAGGAAAACCATCCACTACCCCAAATCAGAATTTAATCTGCATGATTCCAAAATGAAACATAAACCAAAAAAATTTCTTAATGTAGCCATTTAACCAAACTTATACCCCCTCTATATTTCTATATAGGTTAGATAGGTAGAACTTCATAACTTGCTTTGGCTGCAGTCCAAAACAGGCTAATTAGCACAAACCATCAAAACCACACTTTATCAGACATAATGAGTCTTCCCAAATAATTTCAAACCCAAAAGTTATAATAACCCTCTTTATGCAGCAATACCGAAACAACTTCATCACAGCCTACCTTTTCATCCCAAAACATTGTGACAGGCTCTGATAAAACACCCAAATAAAACTTTAAACAATATTACAATCAAACTCAAATAAAAGTACATTGTAATAATTTTCTCTTTCTCATTTCATAACCAAATTAGATCCAATACCTCTATCAAACTCTTAAAAACCTTAGATTTTACTTCTTTGACTTAAAATGTTTGCCCATATACTTCTTCAAAGCATATGCATAGTTCCTTTTTCTTTTTTAAACCTTTAAATTCACAATTTGACAAGAGTAACATAACCCCATAAAACAAAACCTTGTTCTTTAACTTCTGAAATGTCTTATCAAAGCATGTAATACAGAATATTCCTTTGAATATTCTTATGTTTACCAGCCATTACACCCTTAGCATGCGTAATGCACGGATCTCAAATTTCAAATTGGCGGACCAAAAACCCCAAAATGAAAATATTTAACTTGACTATTTTGTAGTTTGTATATGGTTTAATGTAACACTTCTCACTTTTACTCTTAGTGTTTACTCAATGAATCAACTCAAATAAACATAGTCTATCTATCAGCGCGCGTTTTAAACTCGAATCAAACAAGCGCTCTGGGACAGAGCAAAACTTTTTTCTTTTGACAACACAGATGGTTGGCGCTTACCTTCTCTTCACTTATCACCTCTGTAAGATTTCAACGTAACGGGACTCTGTTTTAGCTTCCACGTTTCTCCATTTCTCCCCCATTTCTTCCAACTCATAAAATGTACTCAAACAAACAAAAACCTTGTTAACAAATGTATCAAAATACTCATCACGTAACATTTCAAAAGTAACCAAATCAGTATGTAAAACTTGCTCCAAATTACTCTTTTACTCTAAATTTGCGTCATTGTCAATTTCTCAAATTTACATCTGCACATGCGTCATACGCTTCCCATCCTGGATCTCAAATGTCAAGCTGTAATTCCTTTACTAGCCTGTACCCGCCGCAATCGCTGTTGAGTCTGTCTGTAAGTTTGTTAGCTACAAATGTCGTTACCACAGTTGCAAATTCAACTTCCTGGACTCTCCTCAGTCTCAGGACAGCAAAATGCACTTTCTCCACGTTTTCATTGTTAGCCATTAGCTAGCTAACAAAGTCACAGCTTTGATCTTTTCCTCTCAGATCCCAAAGCTAACCCTAACAATTTGTAACAGACTTCATTCAACAGACTGGCCTAAGACGGAACTAAAATCATATTAACCTTTCTAATCACGTCTTCATAACCCTTTACATATTTCTTTAAACAACCATAACATCTGTGAACTTCCCACACAAATGAAAATAAAAACCATCGCTTGCTTCCATGCCAATGGATATGTAGTACGCACATGTTGAAATCAAACGTAGATATTACAGTAACCTCATTCACACAACACAAAACCGAAGCAACATTTCCAGATCAATGCAATACGTAGGCCTAAAAACGTTTGAACACAAAAACTTTCTATAAACGTTTCAATAACCTTGGATTGTAATTCTTCGAATGAATATCGCTTTCATTGCCAAAACTGGCCTTTACCAATTATCTGACCCAAGAACCGAAATTTAGCAGCGCAATAGCCTACTGTATTGTCCAATATCGAATCAAGCTCATAAGATAGAAAATCGGTCTGTACATGATTTCCAAATCAAAAGTATGCCAACTCACAATATTTCTTAACTTTGACAAAGAAACAGAAACACACGTGTTTTCAAACCAATACATTTCTCTTTTCAACGTCAAATTCTCTTTAGATGAGTGTCTTTTTTCTTTTTCTCATTTTTTTTAATCACTCATGATGCTGTGGGCCACTGCACGCAGAATAAGCCGTTAGACTCAAGCGCATGCGCCTCTTTTCAAATGGAGAATTCAGCCAAAGAATTAACATTAGCATTTTCAAAAACAGACTGTCTTCATCCTCAAAATAAATCAGACAGATCTAACATCAAATATCGAACGGTTAACACACAGTTGTAAAACAATATAACAAGTCAATTGTCTCTCCTCTACCAACAATGTCATAACCGATAAACATCCATAAGAATCTGAAGAGAATATAACAAAGTCTCCCCCAAGTGTTTCATCTGTGTACGTGTCAACATAGTACGTCCCAGTTCGGACCTCAACTTCCGGTCACGAATTTGCGAGTTTGCCCCCAATTTCCAGAAAACTTTCAACAGTGATGACACATCTCCGTACATTCACGTCCATAATGCTCAAATACACCCAGTCAAACCACACATTTTGCGCTCAACATAGATTGACCATTCCTATCCAATCGTGTTGGCCTAACTTTGTGTCTTTGACTTTCCTAGGCTACATGTTTTCCAACCACATTTAAACATGTTCTGCATTCACTTTGATCAATCGTAACTCAGTGCTGTCCCTCGAGACAGAAGCAATGCCACCCAAGCCTATAACATTCTTAAACTCGTTCAGGGACTCAAACCCTTTTGTACCGGAGAGGACTATAACTTCTCCTCCTTTTGAATAAGTAGGCTATAGGCAATAGTGCAAGTCAAAGCACAAGCCGCAATCTTTGCGGGAATCCAAAGCAAATCTATAAACAAATTCCAGGATCCTGCTTTCTTGACTCATCTTAGACAACCGTCTGTCAGAAAACAGACGGTTTTCAAGACAAACGTCTGACCTCACATTCGTAGTTTGTTCTCGCTTTGCCAGCAAAACCTCCTGCGCATCCACCCGCTAACCACTACGGGCTACGGATGAATACCCACCGCAAAGTTTGTCTGCGGAACAGCCATACAATTTGAATCGTGGATCTGTGTGGAAATAGATGAAAATTTCCCCACACTATTCTGTTCTAATTTCTCTTTGACTACCTGCCTCCATACAATTCTGAAAAGCCATCCAATCAGGCTTACATCTAGTATTTTCCAAATCGTGTAACAATTTCTCTCTGCACAAGCTTTTCATAATTTCACAACAAAACCCCACACTCTGAAATCCACATATATCAATCCATATTTGCATTTGCAATAAACTATCGTTACCATACTTTTGCTTCATGTAATCGATGTTTGGACAGGTTAATTCTGCCTCCAGACCATCTTTAGCCCTATTCATTTTCGAATTACAATCCATATTTGAACAAATTGAACCAACAATAACCAACGAAGGAACATAAAGACACAATTACCCCCTTCCTTTCTTTTTTTTACTCTCAAATTCCGATTTCACAACTTGTCAATGAACATATACCCTTACCGAATAGCCTACAATGGTAAATTACAAACGTTCGAACCAAAAATAAAAAATAATTTAAAATTTAGATTTTTGTAATTTGTAGATATAGCTTTTACGTTGACACCATTAATTACTACCCATACTTCTTTTAACCTCAAAAAACATAACTTGCAAGTAAAACAAACACGCGCGTTTACAAACTCTTTGAAATTTCATAGGCCTATACTTCCTAACTTCTTTTCTTTTTCTTAAAACTCAGCTGGTTACCAATTCTCACAAGTATACTTTTCCACTTCTCTTCTGGACTTAGAATCATGTAACGCCTTAGTAATAAATGAGAACTGTTATGACCACCATAAGCCAATACAACTTCTCAAACTATCACCAATCCAACATATTCTAATCCTAGGGTCTCAAACAGACACATAACACGATATCACATGTGAATTTATCACCCTTTAGTGTGTACGTCTACACACTTGCCCTGCATGCTTTTTTACGACTTGACACGTAAAGGATGAGTTTTCCTCTGGCCTCACCCTATTAATTCGTATGACTTGCACATACTGGACACAGTTTTCCTCCGACCTCTGCCCAATTATTTGTATGACTTGCACATACAGGACACAGTTCTCCTCCAGCCTCTGCCCAATTATTAACTTAACCGAATTATTGGCAGTAGCCTAAACCACACACATTTTGACAATTCAATCACACAGAAGCCAACAGAATATCTCACCTGTTCATTTAAGATCCCGCGTCAGCAACAGCGCAACCAGTAAAACTCCCCTAGAATCGGCCCCGCTGTCTCCGTCAAATTTTGGAGGTTAAGGCAGCTGTTCCAGCCGGAATGATCAAATCGCCATCAGAGGGAGAAGTCTGTTAAACGCTGAGCAGACGAGGATCCCGGGTTTCAGCACCAAATGTTAAGGAAGAATTCGAGTGGCACTGTGTAGATCTGAATAGTCAAGGGACATGGTTTCAATTCAATTTATTTAGACTATACAATTACATATGATTAAACAAAGTACTTTGTGATCAGTCATTACGAAGGGTGTGCTAGCCACAAATCGTTCGCAAGAGTGATCCCGAACTATCACACATGCACTTCCTTATATAAACTTTAGATCAAATGGCATTCTATAAGGTCAATCAATCACTCTGTGATTGGCTAACTCAACTTAGTGACAGTTTGAAACAATACATCTCCAGTGTGTCCCAAAGTTCTTTGATGTCACAGCTCTCTCCAGAGCAGTAGATAATAAAGTCACAGGAGTTGATCAGTCAAAACTGTCCTTTGTGTGACCATCTTCAAACAATATCTTTAATTTACACAAACAATGAAACATGACACAGTCCTTCTCTAGCCAAAGTTCAGAGCAACTGCCTTATTGACCCCTTACACTAACCAGAGGTCAGAAGGCCATATAAGATGCTTCACCCATCCCCTTGGGCAAGCTGCCTACAGAGCCATCAGCACCTCACATTCTTTTGAAATCAACTTAATTATCTTCCCTTCCTGTCTCTTACCAATGAACATAGAAGATTATAGATTTCATACACATCTATGCATATTACCAAAATTTCCACAAAAAAAAAGCATTAATTTCCAACCCTTAGTTCAAAAACAGAACTGACAGTGCAAATAATCTTCAGAATGTGCACAAACAGGCACACCATTTTGAAGTTATTAATATTAGCATGGATTTAATGCTATTTTACAAGATGAGCAATGTATTTGAGTTTTATTTAAACCATTCAAAATTGAAAGGTTGTGGAAGTAGGCCAGACTTTATTAGAATAATCTGGTGTATATTTAAGAAATCTTTGACACCATTTCACCAAAAGTTAAGATTTGTGAGGATTAAGCTATTTTCAAAGATTAGTGATTTTCTATCATTTTATTTGAAACTTAATTGAAAAAGTAAAGGCTGTGGAAGTATACCAGACATTGTTAAGATACTCTGGTGTCTGTTTGAGGTTTTATATTCCAAAAAATATTATAAGTCAAAATTTTTCAAAATGGTATGGGTTGTTTTCACCTGGTCCCTTGCGCGATGCTGCAAAGTAGCGTCTTCCGAATGTGAGACGAATGTCGAATATGAAACTAACTTCACCTCGGTCAATTATTTTGAATGATTTATTCGATTTGTTGTTGCAGCCCTAGTTCAAATACGACTCCATAAGGCTAAAACAACCAATATCCATACTTCTATAAAAGCGATTATGAATGTTTAGTGTGTTGCTGAGACTAAGTAACTTGCTGAGCCAAACTATGGTCCTTTATCCTGAAATCTGACATACATATGCCATTTGTATTCTTTATGGTGTAGCTACGTACTTACTGATGTATATTTACATGTTTGTGGGCCTTATTTAGTAATTTACATGTTCGGGGATGCCGTGAGCTGGTTATACTACATACACCCAACACACTCTACATACATCTCAACTCCTCATGTAACTTTTAAAGGTCACATGACATAAAAACTTCACTTTAGGAGGTTATTTAACAGTAATATGAGTTCCCCTAGCCTGCCTTTGGTCCCCCAGTGGCTAGAATTTTCCATAGGTGTAAACCAAGCCCTGGGTGTTCTCCGCCTTTGAGAAAATGAAGGCTCTAACGCTCTGTTTGAAAATCTGCTCCTTGTGAAGTCACAATGAGCCTCTCTGCACACTCAGTATCTTAATTTTATTTTCGCTGGAAATGTGCCGATACAACTTCTCAAAGTTTTGCATGTCTGCGCCAAACATTTTTGCCACCACTGTTTCCTTACCTTGAGCCAATACAAAGTTGGCCTTGCTGACGGTCCTTTACTCCTTGGTCCAGCTACAAACCTCGGACAAGTAAGTCAACTAACGCTATATCATTTTGTTGCTTACTATATGGTTACCTAGCTTGCTACCCTTAGAATCTGGCTTTAACATTAGTTCTGCAGCTATCAGCTGAGGTACTGTCGCTAATGTGAAGGTAGATAGCATCAAGTATGTGTGTGAATACACATTCTGTAACGCAGTGTTTTACGCTTCGTTGTTATGTGGATAACCTTCTGCTGTTGGTGTTATGGCGCACGCGATATCCGCCTTTCCCCACATTGAAATGACTGTGCGGCTCTGCAAACCAGGGTTATCAGATGAGAATGGGCAAATTCATCTTACATCGGGCATCTTACAGCAACGGGTCTACGTGCCATTGGGATAAATCCACTGTAAACATTAGCGCCTCTCTCCTCCTCATTTAGCATTTAAAGCTACAGACACAGAAACAGCGCGTTCTGAAGAAAGCTCATTGTGGGACTACTCTTAGTGGCTATAATTTTGCACCAAGGCTGAATTTTGGGAAAGAGACTTCATATACAGTATTAGAGGACCACTGAGGCCTACATAAAAACACCCAAAAACAGCATTTGATGTGACCTTTAATACAACGTGGTTGAATCAATCTTGTCTCCTCATTGAATCATCTGTGCACCTCTCCTGCCCTGAAGATCCTGGCCCCAAAGCCGTGTTCTGGCCAACACTCCAGATTGTGTGTGATGACAAAATATGAACAGTTCCTAAACAGGCTTACCCCATATACAATTCTACCCAACTACTAAACCTCACTCACAACAAGTCTGGCCATTACAACTGTCCTTGAATGTCACCTTTTGAATGAGGCCACATCATTGGCAACCACCAACCATAAAACATATTCAGATCTGAGGTTGATCTGAACATATTATTTGGTCAGGGCAACCGAGAAATGATAAGCTGTATCATGTTGAAAAAAAGGTTGTTTTATGAAAGTCTTCTTAAGTTTGGTGTGAATACTAAATGTTAAGTGTGCTAGCTTTGCTCAATGCTTATGCATACTTATGCTCAAGTTTAAGATGCTAACTAATACCAATTAAATACTATTCACACATTATAAGAGGCAGAGTTAGTCCATGGGCCCAGGCATATATCGGTACCATCTGAGGAGTCCAAACTTTAGGGCTACTAAGTTATTGGTAGGGACTATATGATTATTGGGTGGGTTTTGCCTTTGGCAAGGGCACAACCATTGTTCTCTTACATATATATTTATTATTGTGAGAATGCTGTTAAGCATTCTCACTATTGTTTTTCTATTTCTCTTTATTATTATTATTGTTGGAATGCTGCTTCAGCATTCCAAGTATTGTTCTTTGAATCTTTATTCAACTTCTTCATATTCTTCTTCTATTTCTTCCGCGACACCTTTCAGCGCCTTCAAATCTTCAGCTATTAAAACCGTTCAGCTGTCAAAAAATTCCGCAGTTTCAGGTCATGGGCGCTATGACTTTTTAGCTTTGTACCTCTTATGCTTCAATTAATATAAATCAATATTCATAATATTTTTCTATAGTTTTCTTTCAAATCCTCTCAAACTTCTTAAAACTTCTTCAACTTCCAAATCCTTCTTCTTCCTCAATCTTTCAGCTAGAGCCACCATTTAAACTGTAAAACGACAAAAACATAAACTATTTTTAAATAATTATTGATTATTAATTGATTAATTATTATTTAATAATAATTAAATAATCAACTTTTTTCAATATCACTGATTATTACACGGCTGTTCTTAACGCTGTAGAAAGCTCCATTCACTTGAATGGGGCTTCCCAACGTTCTGCAGTCTGATATCTTCTGACCGTTGCTATGAATAACAGACTGCTGTCAAGGAAAGTGGCCTTTTTGCTTCTGATTCACGTCTTTCATAGCACTCCGCAAGTAGTCCGGTAACTTTTCAACCCCAGCGTACTCCGTTGCTTAGCGACGTCAGCTGATTTGAAGCCTAAAGAATGTTCAACGTCTATAAAGTTCAACGTCTTTGGCGAACTATTTCTCTGCTGATCAACACTATGAATGGTAACAACATTTTTTTAAGAATTCATTGTGTTAAGTAATTTTGTTGGCAAGTAGCCGTGTAATACGCTTCGCGTCGGGGTGCTGTTCGCCTTGTCGGGGCTTATTTTCCCGATAATGACCGGCGTTCTATACATTATCCCTTACTTATGTTTCATGACTTTTTCAAACCGTTTCTGAGATTTACATAGGTGTACAGGGGCACGTTCAAACTTATTCTCCCGCATTGTATTTAAGCACTTAGCTTTGTGAGATGATGCAGTTCAGCTACCACACTGCCTCTTTAGAATGAGTCACACATTTTTACAAATAATTTCAGCTTGCAGGTATTTTCTGATTTCTGGTTTTTCAGCCATTTAAAAAAATAATTTCAGATTTCAGCATTCCAACGCATTTTCAGCAGGAAATGCCTTTTTCTAGTTATTATTGTGAGAATGCTGTTAAGCATTGTTTCTAATCTATTGTTTTTCTGTTTCTCTTTATTAGGGTTCCTCCGTCAGGAGGACCCTATTGTAAATGTTGGTATTATTATTAGGGGCCAAGCAGCAGCGAAGCTGCTGTGGCACCTATTGTTTTTGTTATTTTGACAAAGAGGACGCCAAAGAGGACGCCAAAGCGGACGTGAGGCCTTGACTCTGTGACGGTTTACCGTATGGAGACGAAACTTTGATAATGTCATCACGAGCATGTCATGTAATCATCTTCCTACCACAATCACCTTGATACGTCAAAATATGACTGAATTACAGCTGTTTATTCTTGGTTCAAATCTGACAAAGCTCGCCACGGGAGAAACGGCTTCCTTTTTTTTATAATGTAACTGAACACAGCATTTTCCAGCAGCGAGAATAGCTCACTGGGATAAGACATGCTGCTTCGGAACGCAAGGTCGTAGGATTGAATCCAGTCACAGTCGTCAAGCATGTCGTGACACTGGATTATCTGTTTAGCGAAACCAGGTATGCCACAGTAGCTGTCTAACAGTATAATCATAATGGTAACGATAATGTTTCATTGTCAGGGGATTTATATTTATACTTAGGACTAGGAGTCTATGGCAGCCCACAGAACAGATTGGTGCGAAGTTTTGAAATTTGGCACACTGATTTGGAACGGTCTCCTGATTATCTTCAGCAAAGTTTCATGTCGATCCTTGAAGCTCTATAGCGCCACCAAGGCGTCAAAGTTGGAGGTGCGTTTACGCTCACAACGTTTGAACCCTGAGACAGTTTTTCTTAATTGAGGTATCATTGGATTCCATGGATGCAGACGATTCGATTGAACCCTGTGACGTCATTGTCGTCATAATGGTCTTTCCGTCATTTGTATTTTAAGAAATGCCAACTTTTTCAAACTCCTCCAAGGCCGTTGCTCCGATTTTCATAGAAATTGCAACAGATCATCTTCAGACCATGCCGACAAAAAGTTATTAAAATGTTATCGATGAGTCAAACCGTTCACGAGTAACGCTCAAACGATTTTGACAAAGAGCACGCCAAAGCAGACGTGAGGCCTTGTCTCTGCGACGGTTTACCGTATGGAGACAAAACTTTGATAATGTCATCACGAGCATGTCATCTAATCATCTTCCGACCGCAATCACCTAGATATGTCAAAATATGACTGAATTACAGCTGTTTATACTTGGGTCAAATCTGACAAAGCGTGCCACGGGAGAAACGGCTTCCTTTTTTTATAAAGTAACCAAATACAGCATTTCCCAGCAGACAGAATAGCTCACTGGGATAAGCGAATCCAGCCACAGTCATCAATCATGTCGTGACAATGGATTATCTGTTTAGCGAAGCCAGGTATATCACAGTAGCTGTCTAGCAGTATAATCATAATGTTAACGATAACGTTTCATTGTCAGGGGATTTATAGTCAAGAAGCAGCGGATTTATTGTGCTTTGTAGATATAACGCTGCTACATGTAGCCAGCACATCGGATTTCTTGCATCATAAATTCTACACGGTTTTGACCCCAAATCACAAGCTCGGACTCTTAACATTACAGACTTGAAAAATATATTATTTCAACTCAAGTGGTGAGTGGTACACGTTCTTGAATAGCAACAGTGTTGACAATATACAAGTTGTTAATGCAAAGTTACATAGTGGATCATTTTGTTTGGCTGAGTGGCTGGCTGGCTGGCAGGAAGGCATTGATCCCATAGGGAAATTGACATGTTACAGCAGAAATGTTTAAGCAAAAACATTACATTTAGCAGATACTTTTATCCAAAGCGACTTACAAGGAAGAGCAAAAGGTGCATAGGTCAATGATCATAAACAACGAGATAGTCCCCCAAAAATGTGGGAGCCAAAACATGAAGCATACATTGTGAAAATAAAATAAGAGCCAATGGGTAGAACATAAGAGCATGTAGTTAGCAAGTTACAATTAAACAACATGATCCTTGAAAGTGCCCAGATTCAGATTATCTTTATTTGTCATTGTCACACAGGTACAACAAAATTAAAATGCTTCCGGTCAGGGCTTAAAAATCTATAAAAAGGATAAAATTACTAAAACAAATAAGAATAAATATACTTAAAACAGTACCATAAACAAACACACACAGTCATACACCCACAGTCATAACATAATATTGTGTACAATGTCATGTTATGTATTATGTTATGACTGTGGGTGTGTGACTGTGTGTGTGTGCCCAGAGTGTACCTGGAGGAAAGCAAGCAACAATAATATAATTGCGGGTACAAGTAGTTAAATCAGTTACAACTAACCAACAAGTGCAACAAGTCCCTCAATAAGGGTCCTTGTGTTTCTGGAGAAAAGAAACAAATTTTATTACACCAACCAGCTTCTTCTGCCTATTGCATCCCTTTAAATCACACAAGACAGAATTTCACAGACACAAAGTATTCCCATCACAGATATTTTCCATATCAACAGATTTACAGTATTCACGACTGCCTTTCTCTATGACGAGTAACCAGCCAATCCTAGTGGGCTTAAAAAAATAACGACCAATCAGAGTTAACAATCCAAGCCCTCCTGAAACCCCTAAAAACCTACAAGTCTTTCCGAAAGACTGTTGTACTCCCGGAACTCCCGTGTGTCTTTAGCCTTTTCTTGAAGGTGGAGAGACAGTCAGTATCTCTGATGGAGGTGGGGAGATGATTCCAACATTGAGGGGCCAGACAGGAGAAGAGCTTGGGTTGGGAGCGGGTGCTCTTGAGAGATGGCACCTCCAGACGGTTATCAGAAGAAGACAGTAGGTGCCGGGTGGGGGGTGTAAGGCCGGACGAGAGACTGGATGTAGTTGAAGATCAGGTTGAAGATCAGGCGGGCTGCTGCGTTCTGAATCCTCTGGAGAGGGTGGGTTGCACATGCTGGGAGACCGGCGAGAAGCGAGTTGCAGTAGTCCAACTTGGAGAGGACAAGTGCTTGGACTAGCAACTGGGTGGAATGCTCACATGTCTCACGACAGGTATCTCCTGATCTTCTGGATGTTGTAAAGGGTGAATATACATGACCGGGAGACTGCAGTAATGTGGGCCGTGAGAGTGTGCTGGTCATCCATGGTAACCCCTAGGTTCCTGGCAGAGGATGAAGGAGTCAGACAAAAACACACATCAGAATAGACAAAAAGTTATATCAAATTAATAGATACAAATTAATAAATAGGTGTGTGAAAAATATGATGATCATAATCACTGTAAAACCAATGTGTGTAAAATGTGATTAGATTTATACAGATTGATCCAAAATGTAGCAACGGAGCAACACGCTGTCCATACACGAGCAAATGAAGGGCTACCAGTCCTAGTGTAGGGCAGCATTACACACCCTGACAGTTGCCGGGAAAAAAGACCTTGGGAATTTTCACTTGAACACTGTAGCTGGAGCAGTGCTCCACTGCCCAGGAACAGTCCCATGAAGTGGATGAGAGGCATTGTTCATGATGGATGGTCAGCATTTTCCTCTCAGTCATCACCTCCAGGGGGTCAAGACTCAGCTGTAACACAGAGCCAGCTTAATTAATTTACTGCACTTATTTGGATCATTGCAAATAAGCGCATCATTGTTATGATCAGTGATCTATGCACTTTTGTAAACCTCTCTCTTGGAAGTTGCTTTGGATAAAAGTGTCTGCTAAATGCATAAATGTAATTCGTACTGGTAGTACTGCACCCCCTCTGTCCTCACCATGGATGGAAACAGGGTTCAGCAGAGTCTTATTCCTTCTGAAGTCCAAGACCAAGTCTTTGGTCTTGCTGGTGTTAACCTGGATTTGGTTAACATAATCCACTCTGTAGTAATCTCTTGTCTAAAGCTGGAGCTATGATGTGGTCTCCTGTTGTGAAATAATGCAAAAAGCATTTATCCATCAAATGTGTAATTAGTATATTTTTGGGTGATACATATCATGTTTGAGTTTGAAATTACTTACTGTGTCTTTAACCATCCTTACAGTAAATGGTTTATTTGACTTTGTGCTGAGAGCAAGTTTGGTTGGTGGCATTCCAACCATGTATTATATTCTTCTGACTGCAGTTCAGCTTCTGTTTCTCCTGACAAGTAGGTGCAGGCTTCATAGCTGCTGTTTTATATTTTACATGTTGTTGTTCATTTGCTCTATAATATACGCATGAAGGTTTCATAGGTGGTTTTCATTCTGAGGATTTGTGCACTTCTCACAGATTGTGCTTAGAAATACCAAAAAGTTTGGTCTCATGTTAATGACAACAAATAAACAGATAAACTGACTCTACTTGGCTATACACTCAAACATATAAATAAATACACTAGACATACATACAAGTGGACAAGTACACACAAATACATATACATGAAGATGAACATAAATATCCCTCTTGTCAGCAATCTTGGGTGAGCTATTAAAATAATGCTTATTTAAATGATTACCTAATAAATAGATTAAACACAAAGACAGAAAGCCTTGTACCAGCAACCATAGTAATTCCTGCTGCTAGCAAATGTAAAAATTATTTCACAACAGATTTGAAATTGTGGCATAAAGAGACAGACAGCTGGTTTTAAAGGCATTGTGGATATTTACAAGATTTTGTGAACTGCTCTAAAATAAATAAAAACAACATGGTGGCAAAGTGGTTAACCTCAACAAATAAACAGATTCTACCTGGCAAAAAACTCAAACAAATAATTAAATACATAAATGAATAATTTAATATCAGTATTCTAAATGATTAATTAATTGATCAAGGTAAATTATAATTGCTCTTTAAATATACATAGTTAATTAATGAGTATTGTTACCAAGGGTGAATTCGGGTAATCTGGGATAATGGGTAATGTGGGACACCTAAACTCCAGAGCGTTTTCTTCTCTGCTATGACAATGTCTAGTCCACAGAACTTTGACTCTAGGTTTAGCATGGATGTTATGTGACCAAAATCACAAAACTTGATTGGTGTGGTGTCACAGAAAGGGTCAGGGCAGTAGTTAATCTTAATATGTTTTGGAAACTGCAGAGGCAGCTTGGGTCTAAGACGGATTCGAGAGACCGCAGATAGAATGCGGCTAGTGTAGAATGCGGCTAGTGTGGTTTGTTATATGTTTTAGATTTATATTGGGAAATCACAAAGACTGTGGCTTGAGATACCGCAAAGACTGCGGCTTGTGTGTTTTGGATTCCCGCAAAGACTGCAGCTTGTATTTTGTTACAAGTTACATTGATTTATTTTTTTTATTATTACTTTTATTATTATTTGTATTGATTTATGTAAAGCACCTTTGAGCTGCAATTCTTGTATGAAATGTGCTATATAAATAAATAAAGTCTTATTAATCAGGAAGCTCCGATGAGAAAATGCATGCAAAAAATGTCCCAGATTACCCGAATTCACCCTGTGTTGAGATTGCCGGCTACCCTGCAGAGAGCCGTCCAGTTATATGCTACCTCCCTGCATCCCCCCACCCCCCACATTAGCGGACGGACAGTGTCAATATCATAACAGAATGTGCAAATTTAGTCGATTGAAATAATGATTGCATCATGAAAGCTGTAGTATGTCTGCACCACTTCAACAGTGAAATCATTTCCATCTTTCACATACACATGATCAATTAACGTACCTTTCTCTGTTGTGGCTTTCTGTACACACTGGCTGTATCCATTTTGTTCCATGAAATTAACGATGGTAGATGATGTGAAGATATCCTCATTGAAGTCTCCCATAATAACTTTTATACCAGGATATTTCTCTAGTTCTGAAATTATATTCAGCAACTGTTGTCGAAAAATATTAATTGTGTAAGAATTAGGTCTGTACAAAACAGCAGCAGTACAACCAACATGTGGTACAGCAAGAAATAAACACTCTACATTACAAGTCCCTGGAACCAAAACATTAGCCTTACTTTTTTCAGAATAATATATTCCAACTCCACCTCTTGTCTGTTCTTGTAATTTGGCAAATATGGGTTGACTGTTATCATAACAATGATGTCTTGGGTTGTTCTTAAACAAAAAACCTTCCAACTGTGGTGCATTGTCTGCATTGTCAGAACTTAACCATGTTTCTGTTAAACAAATGCAATCTGCACCTATCAACCGCTTATGTGTTTTAAGATCCAGAAAGTGAGCATTTAGACTCTGGACATTGTGAAGCACGATAGTGAATTTAGATGGCTTAGTGAATATGGTGACTTCCAAAATGAATGCAGGCATGGTGTTAATAGCCTTTTCAATTTTTTCATTGGAAAATATGGCAGACTCTTTGAAATCCTCAATTATTAGTCCACTGAGGCTTTTTACCCTACTCAATGCAACATATGCTTGGCCTGCAGCAAAGATTTTTGCAAGTGAAACAACAGCTTTGTCTACTGTCAGCCCTTGTACTTTGTGAACTGTGCAAGCCCATGCTAATCTAAGTGGAAATTGACGTCGAATGCCACCATCATTTGTCACCTGATCTTCCTGTAGTTCTATTACTGTAGCATTTTGGGATGACATTTGGTGTGTTTTTGACCGTTTAAGTTTTCCAACCCCTGCATCATCAAACACCACATGAATAGCAGAGGGGAAGCCAACATCACAATTTGATTTAGTTGATATCTGTGTAACTGTTCCAAATGCTCCATTAACAAGACCATCAGAGACATCAGCATTTTTCTTAAGCATAACTCCAGCACCAATATCCAGTGAAAGTGATTTTGACAAACAGGAATTGAAAACCTTTTTATGATGTCCAACTTTCCTTTCCATCCTTCCAGTTTTGGGATTTCTGTTATAATCTTGAGCATCTATAGTGATGACCTCATGGCAACACTCATGTAGTCTCTCAATGTTGTATAGATCAACCTCATTGTTGGTGGCAAATATGTGAAGTGCTGTGGATGGCTCTCCAGTTTCACACCGTCTCAGCATTAGGACATCGCAGGCACTTAGTTTCTCATTCTTTTGATGTACCCTAAGGCGATACAGCATCTCTGCAAAGATTGCATCATTCTGTTGTCTGACAATTTTAGTTAACAGGGCCATTTCAAAATGATTTCCCCACAAGTTAACTGTTTCATCACTATACAGAGCAGTTCCTTTCACAGGTGGCAACTGATAAAAATCACCGACTGCAATAATGCTCACTTGCCAAACAGGGAGTAGTCTCCAGTCTGTTTAATTTGACGCAATCTCCCATGAATGTAGGCTAAAAGGTGATGGTGCACCATGGACATTTCATCAATGATTAAGATCTGTAAATCAGAGAATTTAGCCCGCAAAGAGTTGATTTTCTAATCATCAAGAGGTTGGTATGGCAATCTTGTATTTGCACCGATTGAAAAAGTGTTGTGAATGGTTGCAGTACCAATGTTATATGCAGCCACACCAGTTGGAGCTGTTAAAGCCACTGTGATGTCATCAGGGCTTTCTGACATTTGAGACAAAAGTCTGATTGATTCATATTGTATTGCTTTAATTAAGTGACTTTTCCCTGTACCTGCTCCACCAGTGACAAACACTCTAAATGGTTGAGGATTTTCATTCCAAATTCTTTTCAGACACCACTCACGGATCTTATAGAAAATGTTGGATGGCTCTTCATTTAAAGATTGCAGTAAGTGCAATGCATCTTCTCTTGACATTGTTGCATTATTACTTTCAATAGTGCAAGCAGTTTGAGGTTTTCCTGTGAGATCAGGGATGTTTTCATCAGCATCATGGTCATCCATTATCATCTCATCTCTTAGTTCAAGACACTCGAGACGTTCTTTTTCTGTCTCAGGACATATCAGAGCCCATGCATCATCCAGTTCACCAATTTCTGTCATCAGTTGTTGAGCTTCATCTATTTTCTCACTTTCCTTTTCAAAAATGGCTTTATTGGCCTTAACAATTGATTCTACAGTTTGTAAGTCTCCACCACATGTTACATCTCCGTGCTTGTAGAAATCCTCAAATGACTGAAAGGGATGTGGTTTCAATTGACAGTCCTGAAAGTATGGCAAGAAAAGTTGTAAGAGGGAGTGAAAGTATTTCTCAGGATCTTTTTGGAGTGAAAACCGTGGATATCTGACCACAGCAGGTTTTGTTCGTGTCCTCCGTTTTACAAATCCAAAATTGTTTCTCAGTTGAATTATTCCACTTTCTTTTGCTCCTTTTGTTGCAGGGATCTCTGACTTGCACAATACTCTGTATTCTGAACAAAAGCTTGCTAGACATATGTTTTCAAATGCATCTGTACATGGCCTGTTCTTACATCTGTCCACAAGACTTATCATCCACAAATGTGTGTCTTCATCAGATTCATATTGAGCTTTCTTTTTGAGAACATTCAAAGGCAAACTCATTTTAATTGGATTTAGTCCAACAGGAATAAACTGTACCTTTCGAGAGCATTCCTTCAAGTGCATGTTTGTTAACCGATACACAGCCTCTTGTGCACAGATTTCTCTGTTGTGTAGATAAACACTACCGAACTGTTTCATTGCCTCTTTAGCATCCATGTTACCATTATAGCTCTCCTTCTGAGCTCGTTCAAGCAACAGTCCCATTTCTCTCTCTGCTTTTGTAACATAACTTAGAATGTAAACAACACAGCTGAAGGCATCAGTCACAAACTGAATATCCATGTTTGCATTCCATGCGCGCAACAAGTGTGGATTATATTGGTTAAGCCAAACGTCATTTGGATTCCTTTTAAGAACAATGGTTGTTTTTTTGCAACATGCCTGTATGCAAATTCAAATAAACTCTGAGTTATTCCAATAGAAGAAAATTGTTCATCCGTTGAATTGAAACTGATGTCACCATTTAAAATGGTTTGTTTGACCTTTTCCAAAATTTGCTTTGCAAGTTCATTGGCGCCTTCATCTTTCGATTCTTCTTTATCTACTGATCTGGTTATAAATGTTTGAGAAGAAACCGGACGTGGGAAATTGAATCTGCATACAGTTTTCTTCTTTCTGCATGTCTTTGAATGTCTTGTACTGTGCTTTTGTACACCATCAACAATGTCATTAAGTTCTTCATCATCTTGAGACTGTTTTCCACATGTGATGTAACGATCAATGAATTCAGTAACTTCTTCATCTGTGTCTTTATCAATCTGAGGAGCATCCTCTACCCAAAAGAGACAATAAACATGGGGAGAGCCTCGCTGTTGAAATTCAACACGATAGAAGTAATCTTTTATTTTACCAATGGGTTCTGCTGGAGACATGATTACACCCTTCAGAAAGCAATGCCATCTGTGGTCGAACATTCTTGCTGCTGTAACAGGGTTTTGCTGCAAAAGTCTACATTTGTCTGACCAGTCAAGGTCTTCAACGTTGATTTGCTTCTGTTCATGTCTGATAATTGAATTAAGCATTTCTGGCCATCTTAAGTCAGCAGATGAAAAGCTACAGAAAAATGTTGGTATAGACAACTGTCGTATCATGGAAAAAATATCTTTCTGAGCACATTGCCAAAATGGTGGTGTGCCACGAATAGGTTTTAAGAACTTATAACCCTCATCAAAGTTCAGCAAGTTTCTTAAAGATGTTAGGTCTGTTAACATATTATGTGTCATGTTTCGGGTACCCTTGTTATCTGATCCTTTTCTAAGTGCTATTGAAATATTAGACACAATTTGATCAAGTTCTGATAAATACTGAGAATAAAATATAAAATCTGTACTTTTGGCAAATCGTCCATTGGCATTAAGTATCCTAGCATTTAAAAATCGAGACAGCGTTATTTTTTCCTTTCGATCATCATGAAAAGTCGGACCTCCGGTTGGATACAAAACTCGGAAACACTTTGCTTCATTTGTTTTGTCCATTAACAATCTCACAGGACTGTTACCTTCAGCAGGAGCAAAAGACATTATGCTATCAAAATGCTGATTCAGCACTTCAGAGGCAATGTCAACAGGCTGTAATGATGTGTCTGAAAAGAGGCCACCTTGGTCTTTGATGTACGTCAAATCACCCTCTGTTTCTTGCACTTCATCCTCATCTGTTTCATTCTGCTTTGTCGAATCATGCTCATGCACGGCATCTGAATCATCTCCTGTGTCATCTGTGTGATTCAGAGGGTTTTCCCATTTTTCATTAAATTCCACATCATTGTACCACTTATTAAACTTAAGCAGGTACGTAAGGGCATTTCTAACATGGTCTGTTTTAACATATTGGTACTCATAATGACTCTTGTATGTGAGTTTTCTTTTCAGTTTGATTTTCATCATCTTGTCATCACACTCATTTCTTGGAAGAAGGTTTGTAACATTATTGGGATGTACTGGTACACATACAACAGGTCCAAGGCAACCATTTTGTTTCCCGGCAGAGCAGTTTCATGAAAGGATGTCGAGCAATAAGATGACTCTCTAGAGAGTTCAGACATTTTAGCTCATGAGATATAGGATCTAAGTGTAGGTTGTTTAGGACAGCTTCTCCTGGCATTTTGCCTGCAAGCATTTTCCGATGACATGTATAACAAACCCACAGTGTTGATTTTGGACAATTAGTTCTACACTGGTTGACACAAGTGTGCAAATAGGATAATGTAATGCACTGTTCAGCCAAATTAAAAGGACCATCACCTTTTTCAGATAATCTTTTTTTTACATTCTATGACTTGCTTTCTGAACAGAAGCCAATGACACACAGCACAAACATACTCAGGGCCAACATTGGTTTGATGATGGAAAACATTAATTGCTCAATCAATTTGATGCTTTAGTTTTTTCCTTTCTACATACGTTTGACATGCTAAGCGTTTTACATCTGCTTGAAATATTTCATCTTCATGGTATTTCCTTTTTGAATACTCACGCACAGATTGTTGAAACTCAGTATCCGTCTCATATTTGCTCTTTGAATACTCGCGCACAGATTGTTGAAACTCAGGATTTGTCTTATATTTTACCTTGGAATATTCTTTCACAGTTTGCTGAAAACATTGATTTGTCTCATATTTGTCTTTGCTTACTTTGCATCTATAATTCCTGTAGGTTTCATCATTATTGTATTCAAACCTTTCAGTCTCAACTTTAATTGTATTAGCTGTCATGTACTGTTCTTTTTGTTTGTCAGCTTTGGCCATTTTAAAGTTCTTTGTGGTGTCAGTCACCTTATATCTTTTCCGTAAATCCATTGAGGTTTTCTGTTGTTTCTCAACATTTTTACAACAACGTTCTGCACAAACACTTAAATCCTCTTTGCTCTTCACACATATGACAACTTCATAATGGTTTCCATTGCAGTGGTTCAAGTAAATTGCATTAGAAGTTTGAACAAATAACTCGGTGTCAGTAGGGAGATAACAACTTGGGTGTGCATTCCATCTATCACCATGGAAAGTCATGATGGTTGTCTGTAAAAGGTCAGCTGCAGCAAAGATCTCCAATTTTTGTAGCCCAAGTCCCTGAGTAATACATACGTGATGTTGATAAATATTGCTGTACTGATAGGTGTCCATCTCTCAAATAACTGGCAAATCTTGTAGGGTTGCGCTTTAGGTGTTCAACTACAGAACGACGAATGCTTATTTTCATTACCACATACAGCGTATGCCAATGATCTGAAAAAGCAGTTGCCATCTGCTTGAATAGTTTTGGTCTGACAGGGACATCCAATGGGGCCAAAGTCAATGGTTTCATTTAATACCTCTGGATTTTCATTAGATGCTTTCAAACGTGTACACAATGTTATCTTATCTGTTGTTAATAGAGGGTTAAAACAAAAACCTGTATTTTTTGTGTAAACAATTATGACATCATCTGTTATTAATTCTTGTGTTCCAGTACATTAATTGTTCTGGTGTTTATTGTGGCACATCCTGGCTTCTTCAAAACACATTGAAGTATGATTTCCTTGCTCTAGCTTAGATCCATTAATTACTTCATGAACTTTATCGCCACAGGCTTGTCGTTTACCTTGAAACAGTGGATTACACTCGTCACTTAACCTTCGTTTAGATTGTTGCCCAACCTGGTTGGCTGCCAAAACACAGTTTAGGGTAGTTGCTTTAGGCTTACCTTTCAGAACCGAGCTGTAGAGTCGAGGTGTGTCGCAGGATGTTGATTGGCTACATGAAGCACTAGTGACGTCAGGGGTACTTGCTTTCGAGTTACCTTTCAACCCAGAGCTGTAGAGTCGAGGTGTTTCACCAGATGTTGGTTGGCTAGATGAAGTACTTGTCAAGGTTACATTAACACCAGTGACCTCAAATAGAGTTCTTCCTGTATTTAAAGAACCAGCAAGGTTAACAACATGTGTGTACAGCATTTGAATGTCATCATAATAAGCCACAATGCTTGTTCCTGTACCAAATTCATACACACCATGACCAATGCACTGATGAGGGTCCACAACTGCAAACCAAAAACCTTGTCTTATAACTGCACAGATGTTTTCATTCATATTTAGCAAACATGCATCACACTGGAGAAGCGCTCTCTGGAATGCTTCATTAAGAGGCATGAAAACATCTTGCAATGCATGATCATACACTTCAAGTCCAACATACCCACTGTAGGATTCAGAATATGTTATTGAAAAGTGTGTGTTACAAAACGTTTGCATTGTGGGCAATTCAGCAACAGCAATGTAACCTCGGCGGGTTGGATCGTTAATCTTTCCCAGTCGTCTCATGCTAGTATACAATTGATCTCCATGCAAAAGAACAGCATCCAGATCATCTCTTGTCCATGTCAATACATTCTTTAACTTACTCATCATTAATGCAGTTAAACTATTCAGTGCACATTGCCTGTTTCTGTTGTAACCAAAGTGCATGTTTCATCACCCTGATGAAAGGAGCCTCTGATTACATTTTTCTGTGGAAAGTCAATAGAGTCAGTTACATGCATATCATCTTCCCACATTTCCTCAGACTTGATGCCAGACAAAGGACATTGTTTTGCACCAGGGTTCTTTGTGGTAGACTTATAGTATTTTGCAACAGGGTTCTTTGTGGTAGACTTAGTAGAGTATTTTGCAACAGGGTTCTTTGTGCTTGATTTGTGGTAGTTTTTTTGTGTTGAGTTTCGTATGTCAAAATTCTTTGCGTCAGATATAGCCTTTTTTTCCAGAGGAGACAGAACCTCGTCAGGCCTTTTAACATCAGTCACGTCAGTCACGTCAGTTTGAACCGTTTCTTCATGAGGAGGCTTAACCTCATTAGTCAAGTCAATTGAGGAATTGAACAAGTAATGCTCAGCCATCCGCCTCTTAGCAGCCTGGGACTGACGGAAATTCTTTCTACGTGGCATCTGCAATTACATTAACATACAGAGAAACCAATTTACTACAGTGCTTATTAAATGTAATCTTAAATACACACTAGCCTGTTTCACAAGCACACACACTATACAAATAGTTAATACAATTAAATGAATTAGGCTACTTAAAAGTTGTCTTTCCAAAACACAGAGGTATTAAATGAAACCCTTGACTTTAGCCCGTCAGACCAAAACGATTCAAGCAGATGGCAACAGCTTTTTCAGATCATTGGCATGTTAAATGTAGTAATTAAATTAGCATTTGAAAATCTGCCGTTCTGTAGTTGAACACCTAAAGTGCAGAAATGGAGATCTTTGCTGCAGCTGACCTTTTACAGACAATCATCAAAACTTTCAATGGTGATAGATGAAATGCATACCCAAGTTGTTATCTCCCTACTTCTAATGCAATTTAATTGAACCAATGCGATGTAAACCATTAAGAAGTTGTCATAAGCTACATAGGAGAAAGTATGTAAATGAAAAGTCATAGCCTATACTCTAAAGCAAGAATGTTGCCCACACAATATAATTATTTTAACAAAGTTTATCAACAACAACCTTTTCAGATAAAAAAAAAATGTAGACTACCCTTTTGATAGTTCAATGAATGTTGTCTGGAATAACCCCAGCATTGCTCCATTTGCTCAATTTTTCACATACAAATCAGACAAATAAATCAAGATGATATAGGTAGTCCACTTAAACATACCCTTCAAATGCATATCATATTCCCTTATACAATCTAATTTCACACAAAACATGTCTAGCACTGATCCTGTCAAGTCAACTATCATTTATCATCCTGACAAGTATCAGCTAAATAATTACAAATAATATGCAGTAACTCTGCACACTTATACTAATGATACTCAGCAAATACACCAGTAAACATGATGCACATAAATGCATTGTCAAAACAAATATCAGTATCAAAAATTACAATCAAAGACCACAGAAATCAAATCAAAATCCCACCAAAATTAGGCTACCTTCAAAATTGTCGTGACATCCGATCTGGTCAATCTTTTTGACTGTTCTGCACGCAATAATTAGGCTAGCTACATATCAATCTGTTCCTCACCAAATCCCTATCGTATGCCTCCGCGCATCACTTGAACTACATGGCAAAAGAGTTGCAGAACAGTTTTGCTTTGCAGCTTTTATTACGGCAGTACTATAATGACACCAGATAAAACAAACATAAGTAGACTATAGCTAGCTAGCACACACGTAACTCGGCCTTGGATTTAATCTATAAAAACAATGCCTTGATAGGCTACACTTGTTTCCCAATTATTAGGCTACCAACAATTAGCCCACCAATATTAGAAATGCTATGGGTGAGAAGTCATATGTCATTAATAAGATTAGAGACAAAGCATGGACAGCGACTCTTACCTTCTTTGTCGAAACAAGACTAAAGGGCTTTTTGCCAACGGATCTTCATATACGTCACAGATCCTCTTGTAATTAGGAGTAATCTGGTATCCTTCATGCACATTAGTAGATACATGTATTTAATATAAATCGCACGTTGTAGCCTACAAATTGAACAGAATATTCACAATTAAAAAACGAACATTCTTATGATGGAAATTAGCCTATTGGTCTACTTCATTTCACCCTCCCGCCCAGGTGGTGCCGGACATGCACCTGTAGACTAGCCTATATAAAGGCTCAGGTCACACTACGGAACTAGAAGAAGAAGAAGACGAGCAACAAGAAGAAGACGAGCAACAAGAAGAAGACGAGCAACAAGAAGAAGACGAGCAACAAGAAGAAGACGAGCAACACTAGCCGAACAACACTTAACGAACAACACTAGACGAACAACACTAGACGAAAAAGAATAGACGAACAAAAACAGACGAACAACAACAACAAGAAGACGAAAAGGAACGCAAAGATGAGTTCTCGACCGCCGTATAAAAAGAGTAAACAGCAGCAGGAGGAAGAAACGCTAACAAACATTTCTGGATATGTACATAATGTTTCACCTATTAAAATAGCAACAAACAGCAAATACTTCAACGCAACATTTCAAACTGACAAAGACGAGTACCGCCGAACAATTGTGTTTTCTGCAGAGAAGCACGTGTCCTTTGTTCAAACCGCGGAGAAAGCAACACGGATTCAGCTGACTCATGTTAGAAAGATTTTAAGTAAGTAGTTAGCCTAATGCACTGTTAACTATTTACAAAATATTTTGTGTTTGCATTGTAAACTCATTTCATTTAACGTTCCTATTTTCTTATATTATATATATATTTATATTCTGATTCCGTGACAAATGTTATGCAGTTATATGAATGCAAACTTGGTATGTAAAGCAGCTGTGGCCTAAACATTTATCAGTAAATTGTTTCATTCATAGGTTTTGTGGACAAAGATGGCTTTGACATCAAGGTAACAAGAGGATCAACTCTACAGGTGACTGAACTACCCTTTCGATGCAAACAACGAAACAACAAAGTGAGCTCTGTCGCTGAACTGAAAAATCTTGGACCAGCACAACAGGTGATACTACAAACAGACAAATTGTTTACATGATGCATATAACTTCTCTAATTTTGCGTTGCCTATTTGCATATTGTGTCCAGCATCAAACTGGACAATAGTAAATTCTCAAGTAGCTGACACTTGGTAGAGTTGATAACACCCTGTTAATGTGCACACATGCACGTGTACCATTTAACCTTTTAGATGTGTGGGTTCTAAATATTTCCGACGGTCCCCACAGCACAAGTTATTTTTCCGAACCGGTAGCTAGCTAGGTTTAGTTAGCTTCCGGGCTAAGATGCCTAACATAATACTCTTACCAATACTACTACCATGCTAGCGTTACTTGTTAGCTTTCTCATTAGTAAATTTTGAAGCTGTACTAAAGCGTTTGTCGCATAGTTTGTCTATTGTAAAATATTCAATTGGAATGTTCGAAATCACATGTGATGTTACGCTGTAGGACCCACATTCAAACCATCACATATTTGTGAAGCTCCTCCTTAACGGGTTATCTGAATAATTTTGGTAATTTTTCCAAGAATCAGTCTAAGTGGTGATTATGCAGTGTTTTACATTTTGATTACTTAATTCAAATTGTTTAGTATTTCTTGAATGATACTTGTAAATTGACTTGGCCTCAAAAAGGATTGGATTGTACCGCAAGCTAGAAATCTTATCTAAGCATGTGCCTGCCTTGCTTTTTCAGCATTTCTATTCAGGTGTATGTGTGTTTGCAACATTTGTAACTTGAAGGATAAAGCCAAATTAAACTAATTGACAAGCTGATGTTTTTAAAGCAAGATAATGAATACACCTCGTCACCATATTCTGCAATAACTCTCAAAAGTTATTGCTAATATGATCCCCAATTCAGATGCCTTTCTGATTTTTAGTGTCCACTGTTTGCTGAAGTAATGCATGTTCTTTGCTGATACTGATGTATTTCCTTGTACTACTTTTCTCCTTTTAGGTGCCGATGGTCAACGTCAAAATCATTGCAGTAAGGCCAACACAGAGACTATCAATGTACGAGGAGTGGACATGGAGTTGAGCAAAGCATACGGCAGTGATGGAACAGGAACAGTAAAGATCAACTTGTGGAATGACACCATAACAGCTGTCGACTTGAACGCCACATACAAATTCACAAATCTCACCACAAGAAATGCCAACAGAAAGGTTTGGCTGAACACAACCAAAACCACAGTCATTACAAAAATAGCTGACATTGAATAAGTTGACATTAATTACTTGAATGAAATGCCTGACGAGGAGGAAACCTACCAGACCACCAATGCTCAAATAACAGCCTTTGAAATCTCACAGACATGGGAATGTCCAATGTGTCGCAAACCACAAATCGAGTTTCATAGTAAAAATCCTACACATCGTTGTGGAAACTGCAGACTACGACAAAAATCATCCTCTTACAAAACAATTTCAAGGGGACAACGATGTGTCTGGATCACACCACAAAAGTTTCTGTTTCTAATGCTACAATTTCCACATATCTGAAGAAACAAAATCTCATACATTTCAGTTTAGATGCTGACATTTTGGA
The DNA here is from genome assembly GCF_021917145.1 of Hypomesus transpacificus. Lineage (NCBI taxonomy): Eukaryota > Metazoa > Chordata > Actinopteri > Osmeriformes > Osmeridae > Hypomesus > Hypomesus transpacificus. The sequence goes on from NC_061076.1 coordinate 10,799,078, forward strand.
AGACCATTTCTCACAAAATGGACCATTTCAAGTCATACACACAAATCAGTTTGCCGTTATTGACATCTGTCAAACAGTAGGATCTGCCTTGCAAACCACTTCAAAGCTACCCAGTATTATACACCACTCTTTTTGCACTTCCCCACATGCTGGTGGTAAAGACAACAATTCTGACAGCCTTTCAACTTCCGAAAACAACATTGCAAGTTCAAATGCAAATGATTGATGGTTTTTCATTTTTTTGTAAATGCTCTTGAGAATGCTTGTGTATTGGAACCAATGGTTCAAGAAATATATATTTTTTTAAATTGTGAAGAGAAATATTCAAAAGATGTTGCTACTTTAAATATACTGTGTGAAGAGATCTTTAAAAAATGTGACAAGAAATATTTTCTTTAAATGTGTGAAGAGAAATATTAGTGATGAGAAATAATTTCTTTGAAAGTGTGAAGAGAAATCTTAAAAAATGTGACAAGAAATATTGTTTAAATGTGTGAAGAGAAGTCTTTAAAATGTGTAAAGAGAAATGTTTTCTTTAAATGGGAAGAGATCTATTTTTTTGTAAATGCTCTCAAATTCTTTGAGTATTGGAACAAATGGTTCAAAAGATTGATACGTTAAATAGTCATATATATTAATAGAAGAGATCTTTTAAAAAAGCTACAAGAAATATTCTTTAAAATATGTGAAGAGAAATATTAATGTGATGAGAAATATTTTCTTTGAAAGTGTGAAGAGAAATCTTAAAACATATGACAATGTTTTCTTTAAATGTGTGAAGAGAAATCTTTAATGTGACAAGAAATGTTGTTTAAATGTGTGGAGAGAAATCAATTTTTTTAGATGCTCTCAAATTCTTTGAGTATTGGAACAAATGGTTCAAAAGATATTGCTACTTTAAAGTGTCAAGAATTTTCTTTAAAATGTGTGAAGAGAAATATTTTCTTTGAAAGTGTGAAGAGTAATCTTTAAAAATGTGACAATATTGTTTAAATGTGTGAAGAGAAGTCTTTAAAATGTGTAAAGAGAAATGTTTTCTTTAACTGTGAAGAGATCTATTTTTTTGTAAATGCTCTCAAATTCTTTGAATATTGGAACAAATGGTTCAAAAGATTTTGCTACTTTAAAGTGTCACAAATTTTCTTTAAAATGTATTAAATATTCTTTGAAAGAAAATGAAGAAATGTTGTTTAATGTGTGAAGAGAAATCTTTAAAAATGTTATTTAAATGTGTGGAGAGATATATATTTCTTTTTTATTGTAGATGTGCTCAAATTCTTTGAGTATTGGAACAAATGGTTCAAAATATATTCCTACTTTAAATAGAGTCAAAGTTTCTTTAAAATATGTGAAGAGATCTTTAACAAATGTGACAAAAAAATATTCTTTAAATGTGTTAAGAGAAATATTGTGATGAGAAATATTCTGTAAAAGTGTGAAGAGAAATCTTAAATGTGGAGTATTAGAAAAAAGGGTGCAAATTTGTTTTGTGATGACATGCAAAACTGCTGTTATGAGATGCATCATTTCTTTAAAATAAAAATGTACTGTGAATGGAGACAGTAAAAATCGGATCTGTTACTTAGTGCTACTTTATTTACCAGTCGTCGGTGAGTGACAGTTGTGGATATTATATGACATAGCTACCAGCAACTAGTCAATGTTCTTGAGTTATTTGATAAAACAGACAATTTCTGTTACTCAATATATTTTTGAACTAATCACAATTTTCCACCATTTAGACTTTTCAGCTACACCAAATTTAAGCTACAAAAACCAAGACATTTGTATATACTTAAAAAACAGCATTATCACAAGGCCTTGGAAGTATTTTAAATGCTAAGAGACAAGTGGTCATCAAATTATGATGCAATTTTTAAAAGTAAAAAAACGTAAAAAAATATGTATTTGCTTTAGCTACTGAATTTCCATATCGAATGATGCTTGGCCCCTTTGATTGCTGCTTGCAGCTATATTTAGGGGCCAAGCAGCAGCGAAGCTGCTGTGGCACCTATTGTTTTTGTTAGTTTTATTATTATTATTATACTTAGGACTAGGAGTCTATGGCAGCCCATAGAACCGATTGGTGCGAAGTTTTGAAATTTGGCACACTGATTTGGAACGGTCTCCTGATTATCGTCACCAAGTTTCATGTTGATCCCTGAAGCTCTATAGCGCCACCAAGGCGTCAAAGTTGGAGGTGCGTTTACGCCCACAACTTTTGAATTGTGTGACCGTTTTTCTTAATTGAGGTATCATTGGATTCCTTGGATGCAGACGATTCGATTGAACCCTGTGACGTAATTGTCGTCATGATGGTTTTTCAAGTCATTTGTATTTTAAGAAATTGCTACCTTTTCAAACTCGTCCTAGGCCGTTGCTCCGATTTTCATGAAAATTGCAACAGATCATCTTCAGACCATGCCGACAAAAAGTTATCAAAAAGTTATCGATGAGTCAAACCGTTTACGAATAACGCGCAAACGATTTTGACAAAGAGGACGCCAAAGCGGACGTGAGGCCTTGACTCGGTTTACCGTATGGAGTTGAAACTTTGGAAATGTCATCACGAGCATGCAATCTAATCATCTTCTTACCACAATAACCTTGATATGTCAAAATATGACTGAATTACAGCTGTTTATACTTGGGTCAAATCTGACAAAGCTCGCCACGGGAGAAACGGCTTCCTTTTTTTTATAACGTAACTGAACACAGACTTTTCCAGCAGCGAGAATAGCGCACTGGGATAAGACGTGCTCCTTTGAAATGCAAGGTCGTAGGATCGAATCCAGCCACAGTCATCAAGTATGTCATGACACTGGATTATCTGTTTAGCGAAGCCAGGTATGCCACAGCAGTTGTCTAGCAGTATAATCATAATGGTAACGGTAACGTTTCATTGTCACGGGATTTATAGTCAAGAAGAAGCTGATTTATTGTGCTTTGTAGATATAACGCTGCTACATTTACATTTAGTCATTTAGCAGACGCTCTTATCCAGAGCGACTTACAGTAAGTACAGGGACATTCCGCCCGAGGCAAGTAGGGTGAAGTGCCTTGCCCAAGGACACAATGTCATTTGGCACGGTGGGGAATTGATCCGGCAACCTTCTGATTACTAGCCCGACTCCCTCACCGCTCAGCCATCTGACTACCATACTACATGTAGCCAGCGCATTTTGTCTCAAAACGACATGAATGTTTTTTATGAAAAGTTTTGCTTTGCTGCTTTAGCTACTGAATTTCCATATCGAATGATGCTTGGCCCCTTTGATTGCTGCTTGCAGCTATATTTATTATTATTATTATACTTAGGACTAGGAGTCTATGGCAGCCCATAGAACCGATTGTTGCGAAGTTTTGAAATTTGGCACACTGATTTGAAACGGTCTCCTGATTATCGTCACCAAGTTTCATGTTGATCCCTGAAGCTCTATAGCGCCACCAAGGCGTCAAAGTTGGAGGTGCGTTTACGCCCACAACTTTTGAACTGTGAGACCGTTTTTCTTAATTGAATTATCATTGGATTCCTTGGATGCAGACGATTCGATTGAACCATGTGACGTCATTGTCGTCATGATGGTTTTTACGTCATTTGTATTTTAAGAAATTGCTACTTTTTCGAACTCGTCCTAGGCCGTTTCTCCGATTTTCATGAAAATTGCAACAGATCATCTTCAGACCATGCCGACAAAAAGTTATTAAAACGTTATCGATGAGTCAAACCGTTCACGAGTAACGCGTAAACGATTTTGACAAAGAGGACGCCAAAGCGGACGTGAGGCCTGTCTCTGCGACGGTTTACCGTATGGAGACGAAACTTTGAGAATGTCATCACGAGCATGTTATCTAATCATCTTCCTACCACAGTCACCTTGATATGTCAAAATATGACTGAATTACAGCTGTTTATACTTGGGTCAAATCTGACAAAGCTCGCCACGGGAGAAACGGCTTCCTTTTTTTATAAAGTAACCAAATACAGCATTTCCCAGCAGACAGAATAGCTCACTGGGATAAAACGTGCTCCTTTGAAACGCAAGGTCGTAGCATCGAATCCAGCCACAGTCATCAATCATGTTGTGACAATGGATTATCTGTTTAGCGAAGCTAGGTATATCACAGTAGCTGTCTAGCAGTATAATCATAATGTTAACGATAACGTTTCATAGTCAGGGGATTTATAGTCAAGAAGCAGCGGATTTATTGTGCTTTGTAGATATAACGCTGCTACATGTAGCCAGCGCATTCCATCTCAAAATGACATGAATGTTTTTTATGAATATTTTGCTTTTTAGCTACTGAATTTCCATATCGAATGATGCTTGGCCCCTTTGATTGCTGCTTGCAGCTATATTTATTATTATTATTGTAATTTATCTCATGAACACATTGGTAAAAAGTTTTGAAATTTGGCATATTGATACAACATGCCACAGCTACGGCCCAAACACAGACTGGCCCACATCAGACCATAGGGGGCGCCACAGGCCACTCCCAAATGTCCACTTTTCAGAGTGATTGCATTTCCACCACATTGCTCCAATTCTTCTGAAACTTGGTGTGCATGCCTCATTTTTCATGCGGAACAAAAAAGCCTCAAGGACCCATAAGGTCCGCCATGATGGATTTTCCTGAACAGTGATGATTTGGGAAAACATTCAAAATTCCTCTTTCTTGAACCAAAGGTCTAATTGACTTGAAATTTGGTACATATATGTATCATTGACGTATTTAAAAATTGTAATTAAGGCAATTGAATCAAGTACAAAATGGCTGAAAGGGGTATATTCATGTAAATGTCCACTTTGCCTCAATATTTTTGTGTCACTAAATCGAATGTCATTTGAATGATGGTTTTTCAAACCCAATAGGCTTTAAGATGACACCACCCTGAAATACCCTGCAAAGTATCACCTTGATATGTAAAAATATGACTGAATTACAGCTGTTTGAGCTTGGACCAAATCTGACAATGCTTGCCATTGGAGAAACATCTTATTTTATTATCCAGTTGATGACTGAACATGGCAAAGTCCAGGTCTGGCAATGGCTCTATTGGCTGAGATGTTGTGCTGATAAACAAAGGGTTGTAGGTTCAAAACCAGTCAGAGGCCATCCTTCTTTTTGTGGACAGAACGGTTTCTAGTGTTCCGGTCAGTCCTCCGGTTGTAAAACATAGCCATGAGTATTTATTTGAGCCCATAACAACACTTCGATCATCTGTTAAGCAAGACTTTGTAAACCACTGCAAAACAAGCCAGGTTTACAACAGTAGCTAGCTACTTGGAGTCTACATATGGTAGTGTCAGATTTACAACCAAATTAGCTCGAATGAAGTATATTGATTATCAGACATCTCTCTGAAGTACCATAAACAATTTCACCTTGGTATGTCAAAATATGATTGAATTAGAGCTGTTTCAACCTTGGCTGAATCTAACAACGCTTACCACAGGAGAAACAACTTACTTTTTTGTACAGTAACTGAACATGACAATATTCAACACTGAGAATAGCTCAACGAGTTGGAACGGTGACCTGCAAAGTATAAGGTCATAGGTTCGAATCCAGCCATACTGTTTGAGTCTGTCTTAAATTTGAGTAGCTGTTTACTTAAACAGGATACATTACATTACATTTATGCATTTAGCAGACGCTTTTTTCCAAAGCGACTTCCAAGAGAGAGCTTTACAAAAGATTATAGGTCACTGATCATAACAACGAGGTAATCCCAAACATTGCAAGCAGCCAAAACATGAAGCATACATTGTGAAAAAACTAAACAAGTGCCAAAAGGGAAGACCCATAAGAGCATTCAGTTATACAAGTTACAAATTAAAACAACATGGACCACAAAAAAGTGCGGGACTGTACCTGTAGAAGAACAATCAATAGTAAAATATTTCACAGCGAGTAAAAGACTTAACTTCGTTATAACTAACCTACAAGAGCAACAAGTCACTCAATAAGAGTCATTGTGATCCTGGAGGAAACTAACAACAGGTCCAGCCAAGCATTCCTAAGTGCCGTTGTACTCCCGGAACAAGTGCGTCTTGAGCCTTTTCTTGAAGGTGGGGAGACAGTCAGTGTCCCTGATGGAGGTGGGGAGCTGGTTCCACCATTGGGGGGCCAGGCAGGAGAAGAGCTTGTGTTGGGACCGGGCACTCTTGAGCGGTGGGACCACCAGGCCGTTGTCTGAGGAAGACCGTAGGTGACGGGTGGGGGTGATAAGGTTGCAGGAGAGACTTAATGTAGTCGGGTGCAGTCCCGTTCACCGCTCGGAAGGTCAGTACCAGGGTCTTGAATCTGATACGGGCGTTGATGGGTAGCCAGTGGAGAGAGATGAGGAGCGGGGTAACATGGGAGCGTCTGGGTAGATTGTAGACCAGGCGGGCCGCTGCGTTCTGAATCCTCTAAAAAGGGCGGGTTGCACATGCTGGGAGACCAGCGAGCAGCGAGTTGCAGTAGTCCAATTTGGAGAGGACCAGTGCTTGGACTAGCAGCTGGGTGGAGTGCTCAGACAGGTATCTCCTGATCTTCCGGACGTTGTAGACGGCAGGGTTAAGGGAGGGTTTTTTGAGTAGAGGGGTAACTCTGGCCTGTTTGAAGGCAGAGGGAAAGGTGCCGGAGGTAAGAGAGGAGTTGAGGACATGGAGATGAAAAGTTATGATGGAGGGGGAGATGGTTTGAAAGAGAGGGGAGGGGATAGGATCAAGGGGACAGGAGATGGGGCGATGAGAGAGAATGAGGTCAGAGATCTCTGCCTCGGACAGAGGAGAGAAAGAGTTTTGACATTTAGTTGGGTCAATCGTGGAGGGTGAGAGGGTAGGAAAGGTGGGTTTAGGGAACCGAATGCTAATGTCAGCGACTTTTTTCTCAAAGAAGGAGGAGAAGTCGTCTGCTGTCAGGGTGGAGGGAGGGGGTGGGGGAGGTGGGTTAAGAAGTTTGGAGAAGGTAGAAAAAAGCTTGTGGGGGTTTGAAGCAGAGTTAATTTTATACAGAAAGTAGATGGTTTTAGCACCAGTTATGTGAGAAGAGAAAGATTTAAGGATGGAGTGATACTTATCAAGGTCCAGACAGTCTTTGGACTTGCGCCATCTCCTCTCAGCTGCCCTAAGGGTGGACCGCTCTTCACGAATAAAATCCGTAAGCCACGGGCAGGAGAGAGAAGATCGCGCAGGCCTGGTTGACAGGGGACAAAGAGAGTCAAGTGATGCAGTTAGAGTGGTTAACAAGGAGTCGGTGGCAGTGTTAGTGAGGTGGGACGAGAACTCGCCTATGGGAGGGAGGGAGGATGTTACAATAGAGGAGAAATGGGAGGGGGATAGTTACATGGGAGGTTGCGGCGGAAAGTTACAAGGGGAGGGGACGTAGGAGGGGTTGGAGGGAGAGAGACAGAGAATTGGATAAAGTAGTGATCAGAAGTGTGCAGTGGGGTTACAGAGGTTAAGTCAGTGATACAGTTAAGTGTCAGGACGAGGTCTAGCTGTTTGCCTGCCTTGTGGGTCGCCGGTGTGCTCAGCAGCGTCAGGTCAAAGGAAGTCAGGAGAGACAAGAAGTCGACGGCCTGCGTTCCTTGGAGGTGGATGTTGAAGTCCCCAAGGACTATCAGGGGGGTTCCATCAGCCGGGAGGACGCTGAGGAGCATGTCCAGCTCCTCCACAAAGTCGGCTAGCGGTCCTGGTGGGCGGTAAAGAACAATTAAGCATGCTTTGATAGGATCAGTTAGCATAACATAATGGTGTTCAAATGATTTGGCAGTAACAGGGAGTGGTGTGGATGTGTATTTTATATGTTCTAGCGCACTCGGTGGGGGGGTAAGGTCCCAGTGCGCCTGATGAACCCAAGTCGGAATCCAGTCATTTTGCCACCAAGAGCGAGAGTTGCTGAGTTGTCTAAACCTCAGAAAGTGCTGCAGAAAGAAGTGGTGGCTTTTGAAGAGGTGGCAAGTGAACTTAGGGTCAGAGCACTGGCAGGCGAGAAGGGAGCTGTGTCTAAGCAGGAAGAACCAGGGCCATTATCTGTTCCTGTACAGGCCAATCTCCAGGGGCTTACCTCAGACCAAGTACACCAGCTTAACCAGCTGTTGGAGAAGCATTGTGCTGCATTTTCACAGAATGACAGGGACTATGGACCTACTACCACGGTCACATACTGTATTCCAACAGGTGAGGCATACCCAGTCAAGCAAAGGCATCGCAGGATTCCTCCTCATGTCTTTCAAGAAGTCAAGCAACACGTACAAGAACTGGTCGCACAGGGTGTGCTGAAGGAGAGCTGCAGTGTGTGGGCTTCACCTGCAGTTGTTGTAATGAAAAAAGATGGGTCTGTGCGTTTTTGTTATGACTACAGGAAGCTGAACAATGTAACGCACCGAGATGCTTACCCACTCCCTAGGGTTGAAGAGTCGCTGGATGCCTTAGGTCATGCACAAGTCTTCTCCTCCTTGGATTTGACCGCGGGGTACTTCCAAGTGGCTGTAGCTGAACAAGACCAGGAGAAAACCGCTGTAACCACGCCCTTCAGGCTGTACCAATGGACACGCATGGCCTTCGGACTCTGCAATGCGCCAGCAACATTTCAGCGACTAATGGGGGCGGTCCTGGGTGACTTGGCTTTCGAGGTGCTGTTGGTTTACTTAGACAATGTCCTAGTATTTTCAAGGGACTTTGAAAGTCATTTGGAGAAGTTAGACCTTGTTCTCGGGCGCTTGCGTGAACATGGGTTGAAACACAAGCCCCAAAAGTACTTCCTACTCAGGAGTGAGGTCAAATTTCTCGGGCATGTTGTGTCAGTAAAGGGTCTGTGATGGATTTAAGGTGTGCCAGCACCAGGCACTCAAAAGACTTCATTACCACAGAGGTCAGGGCGACGGGTCTGTAGTCATTATGTCCAGTTGGCCTGGGCTTTTTGGGCACAGGGATGGTGATGGAGGACTTGAGACAGGCTGGCACATGGCATGTCTCCAGGTGTTAAAGATGTAGGTGAACACCGGAGACAGCTGGTCAGGAGACAGTGGAAGGAGAGACAGCGTCTGGCCCAGCTGCTTTGCATGGGTTCTGCCTCTTGAAAAGACTGGTAACTTCACTCTCCTGAATGGAGAGTGTTGTCACTGAGTTGGTGGGGAACGGGGGGGGAGGGAAGGGATAGTTAAGGGCAGTCCAATTGTCTTTCAAAACGACAGTAGAACTCGTTCAGGCCGTTGGCCAGACGAGAGTCGTTAATGGAGTGGGGGGCTCTGGGCTTGAAGTTGGTAATCTGCCTGAGCCCTCTCCAGACAGAAGCAGAGTCGTTAGCAGAGAACAGTCGTTTTGCCTCTCTCACCGCCTTGCTAAACCTGTCATTTGACTCCTTGAATCTGTCCTTGTCCCCACTCCTAAACGCGGCCTCTTTGTCCAGCCTCAACCTTCTGAATTAAGCTGTAAACCAGGGTTTGTCATTGTTGTAGCTCACCCTGGTGCGTGTTGGTATACAGCAGTCCTCACAGAAGCTAATGTATGATGTCACAGCCTCCGTGAGCTCATCCAGACTATTGGAGGCAGTCATGAACATATCCCAGTCAGTAGAGTCCAAGCACGCCCGCAGATCATCCATAGCCTCACTGGTCCACTGTTCCGATGTCCTCACTGCAGGCTTACAGCTCTTTGGCTTCTGCCTGTATGCAGGAATCAGGTGGACCATGGCGTGGTCTGAGTGACCCAGTGCTGCTCGGGGAACCACATGGTATGCTTTACTGATTGAAGAGTAGCAGTGATCCAAAGTGTTCCCTTCTCTGGTAGGGCATTTGATGAGTTGTCTGTATTTGGGGAGTTCTTGAGTGAAATTGCCTTTGTTAAAGTCGCCTAGCACAATAACCAAGGAATCCGTATTTTCATGCTCCACGCACAATATCAGGTTGGCGAGCACACGTTGAGCCTCGTTGGCGCTAGCCTGAGGGGGCATGTAGAAGCCGACCAGTATGAATGAAGCAAACTCACGTGGCGAGTAAAAAGGTTTACAGTTACAGTTGTTCTCCATTGCTTTGGCTCAATTCTTGAAACAGAAATACAATTTTAAAAGCTCTCAAAGTTCAGCACAACTACATAGATCACCTTCAAAAGGTCATCTCTCTCCAAAAAAAGACAACTCATCAGTCAAAACGAAATCCTTTTCTCATACAAATAATCAGTGCCCCCAAAATGAAAAGTCCCTTTGGCATTGTCAAACTGCAGGTCAAAATGTTTAGATGTTTTGTCAGTATGGCCAGTGCCAGTCCTAGCACATTGGGTGCCCCGGGCGAGTTTACACGACAGTACACGGAACGAGCATTGCTACTACCTGGACCGTCTCAGCAAGCAGGGGTGCCTGCAGCTGCGAAGGGGGCGTCAATATGCCAATTCCCCACAAAGTGAAATGATAAATAAGAGAAAACCGCGCATAGATTTCTTTTTTTTCATGCTCGTGCGCCCCCCACGTGACATGAAAAAATTCCGCCCCGGGCGGCTCCCCCGTCCGCCCGTGCCTAAAACCGCCCCTGAGTATGGCAGTAGACCTTAGAAATATCCCTCATGTGCACTGTGCTACACTTACTGTAGTAGATGTTTAGTTTCCAGAATACAATGAGTCTCAATCTACATTTACATGTTTTCATTTAGCAGATGCTTTTATCCAAAGCGACTTCCAAGAGAGCTTTACAAAAGTGCATAGGTCACTGATTAGAACAACGCGATAGCCCCAAACATTGCGGGTAACCACAACATAACCACAGTAAGTTTCAGGCAAGTAACACTTTCCTAGTCAGAGTTAGCAGGCGGTGCATTACAGTAAGCCTGGCATGAAATGCACCCCCTCCATTGTCTGTTCTGTATATCCCAGCATCAAATGATTCTAATTGTACACTGAGGGGACTAGTATGAGTAACCCCAGTAATTTTCGGGCATATGACCCTTTCCTAGTCAGAGTTGCAGAGGGTGCATTTCATGGCAAGAAGGTAAACACATACAGTAAGAAAGTAAAGCAAAGCTGGAGTTTCACTAGTTGTCGTCCTCACTCTCCTGCTCAACCTCGCGCTCCTGTCTGTCTGGCCACAGATTTCATTGACATCACATTTGATGTTCTCCCTTGCGAAGCAACACTGGAAGAATCGTTGTGCATGCTACAACCATCCCCTACACTGATTTGCTGTGACATCATCACAAGCAGCATGCATTGCCTGAAGCAGGGAGCTCTGGTTTTGAGCCCGATGCTCATAAACCCTCCACCTCCATGCAGAAAAAAGTGCAGAGTGGGCCACGGTGGAAGCTTACATTGTCCCACACAATGACAAATGTAAGAAAGTGAGGCCCTACCAAACCCCTCTCATGTAGAGGGATAAGTTCGGAGTGCAGGCGGTCATTGAACACCAGGAGCATCTGGGTATTGTATGGGCCAAGTCTGGGAATATGGGTGACTACACCATTCTCTGAAATGGCAGTAGACATGGTAATGTTGCCCCTGAGCTGGCTCAGGACAAGTGACGCTCTATATATTTGATGGAAGCAGTTCTAGTTGCACCTGACTGTAAGCAGATGATCCAAGAGATCCATATTACCAGTGTTGGGTGTAACGCGTTACTAAGTAGTGTACTAAGTAACGCGTTACTGTAATTAAATGACTTATCCACTGAAAAAGTAAAGTATGGGATTACTGTTCATTTTTGAGTAATTTAATTACAGTTACTTGTAATGTACTTGCGTTACATACTGTAAATTAGTCAAACAATCCTGTATAAATCAATATTGATTTTTAATCTAAATGTATCGTTTTAGGTTAAAGTGAACGCGCCTCTTTAAAATCGTTAGCCGTAGCTGCACGTGAGACGTGAGTTTGCTGCATAAGTGCGGGCTCTAGCGGTTTGATGATGTCGGACTCGGCCGAAGCTAGTATCCCTAGCTGTTTTAGCAAATGGAAATATTCCAAATACTTCACTTTTTTGTCAAAAGTTGACAAGAACATTCATGTTAATTGCAATCTATGTCCTGGGGAAAAAAAACTCTCTGCGACTAGCACCAGTAATCTCCTGAAGCACCTCACAAAGCAGCATCGAAGAACACTTTTGAGTGATCCATGTTCATCAACAGAAACTATCTCAGCAACACCTGTTAAGCAGGCAAAACTTTCTTTCACATCGCCAGTGCAGAAAGTGTCTGAAGGTGAGCTTAAAAAAATGATTGCAGGCTACATAGTGGAAGAGATGCTACCGCTGCGTACTGTAGAATCTCCATCTTTTAGGCGCATATTAGACAAAGTACCCGTGTGTAGCAAAAAAGCAGCCCTACCTGATCGAAAAACGTTTGCCTCGTACCTCGATAAGTGTTACACCGAAATGGAAACAGAGCTTAAAATGACATTTGAGAGTTTGGAATATATTTCCACAACTGCCGACATTTGGACGAGCCATAACAAATGTTTTCTCGGAATGACGGCACATTGGATTGATCCAATTTCTTTTGTACGTGGACATGCAGTATTAGCTTGCAAAAGAGTTAAAGGGAAACACTCGTATGATGTAATCGCCAATGAAATCGAGCAGGTCCATTCAGCTTATAGACTTAACTCTAAAGTGACAGCAACTGTGACAGATAACGGGTCCAATTTTGTCAAAGCTTTTAGAATGTTCCAACAATCAGATTGTGATGAGGAGTCAGAGGAGTCAGAGGAAGAGACATTTACTGATGTTGAGCAGTCTCTCTCCAAAGACTCTGATGGACAGTTTTCTCTCCCTCCTTACTTAAGGTGTGCATCACACACACTAAACTTAATCTGTCATGATGTTGAGAAATGGCTAAAAGCAAACGAGTCCAAAGTCATCTACAAAAATGCCATTTCAAAGTGTTCTGCACTGTGGACAAAAGCAAACCGTTCTTCTGTGGCTACAGAGTTAGTTGAGAACTTTTCCAAGAAAAAACTCATAGTGCCAACTTCAACACAATGGAATTCCTTTCACAATGCCCTGTCCAGGATCACTGACATTCCAGTTGCTGAGTTAAATACTGTTTGCACTCAGTTTGGAATAAAATGCTTCTCTGATAGGGAGTATCTGTTCCTAAAGGAATATTGCATTGTGTTGAAGCCACTCACTGTAGCCCTTGACATACTGCAACGAGAAGATAACTGCTATTTTGGAACCCTTCTTCCAACTCTGGATATTCTAATGTCCAGGACGCTGGCACTGCGGGATGATCTTAGGATGACAGCATCTCTCCCTGATGTCATTGTTCAGGTAATCTGAGATTTATATAGATTGCTAAACTCTTGGTTATTTGGTACTTATTCTTGGTATATTATCTTTCATACTCCTGTATGGACTCCTGTATAAAGTAATCAAGGTACGCTTTTCCTCTATGATGGACAACAAAGAAGCTCTCCTGGCTGCAGTCACTTTACCCAAATTTAAATTACACTGGATCAGAGAAGAAGAGAAAAAAGACATGGTTAGGGCAATGCTTACAACAGAGTGCCGTGGGTTGCCCCTTGAAGACCGACAGCATAATGCTCAACATGACAAGAAGCCTGCTGACTCCACTGATGACTTTTTTTCATTTGAGGAGGAGGATTGTGCCTACTCTGCTGAAACAGAGGTCATGGAATATCTGAAAAATCTGCAGGGTCTGAGCTGGGTGTTCTTAGACAGTTTCCCAGGATCAAGGTCATTTCACTGAGGTACAACACAACCACACCATCAAGTGCACCAGTGGAAAGGCTTTTCAGTCTGGGCAACCTTGTGCTCACCCCCAGAAGGAACAGACTGTCAAGCAAACGTTTTGAGAGTCTTACATTAATGAGATACAACCACTTAAAAAAAAAATGAGGCAGGGCAGTCAGCTGAGCAGTAGAAATTAATTTAGTAGAAATAGTGGAAATAGTTTATTTGGCTGAAAAACATATGTTATCATACAGTATGTGATCAAAGAAAATTCTGAAATTACTACAGTATGATGTATCCAAAAACAAATGTAAATGTCTGAAATATGGTGTTCATTGCGTGACACATTGCATTACATTGAAAAATGTAAAATGTACAGCTTGATATTTTACAGAGTAATTTTGGTTATTTGTATATTTTGCAGAGTACTTACATTTATTTTATTCATGAATTTTGCAGTCATTATTTTTTGTTTTCAGATATTTTTCTAAGGAATTCTGTTCATTAACTAAAGGTTACAGTGAATTAGAAATATCTACAAAATGTATGATATATGGTACTCATTGCTTTGAAAGTAAGTTTCATGTTTACAGCTTAATGTAATGTTTAACTTAAAGTTAAGATCTTGTTATGCACATATTGTTTGGTAACTAAAGAGTAAAGAAAGTTATGTTTGTTTAAAAAATTGTAAGTATTAGTAGGCTATATTTGAAAAAGCTAAGATGTTTTAAAAAGCTTAAAGGCTAAACTATTCCAAGTTTGACTCGTATTTAATTATTTCCTTTTTGTCGTCTATCCGGTCAAGGTTTATAGGGATTGTAAGAAGTAATAAATTATATTACTTATCGAGTAATTAAATTACTTTTCAGAAAGAGTAATTACAAAAGTATTTAAATTACAATATTGATGAAGTAATTAGAAATTAGTAATTAATTACTTTTTTGAAGTAACTTACCCAACACTGCATATTACAGTATATGTGGGGAGTCAGATGGCTGAGCGGTGAGGGAGTCGGGCTAGTAATCAGAAGGTTACCGGATCGATTCCCCGCCTTGTCAAATGATGTGTCCTTGGGCAAGGCACTTCACCCTACTTGTCTCGCAGGGAATGTCCCTCTACTTACTGTAAGTCGCTCTGGATAAGAGTGTCTGCTAAATGTAAATGTATATACCATGATGTTTTTCATGGTATTATGTGCCTGAAAGATTTTTTAAGTGGAGTGAACTATTTTGCAGGAGATGATGTACACAAGGAAATTATGCCAATATGTTTTGCAGAGAACAACCACTTGACTGAGAAGCAACAGTTAGTTTAGACCAGCAAGCATTTTCAATTGGTAATTGAAGGCAATTATACCTAACCATTTTAAAGATGTGCTAAATCATTTGAAATGTGTGCAAACTGTAGGCAATTGAACTTGTCATTTACAAGGATGTGCTAACACAATTGCAATTTGATTAAAGGGATGAAAAGTTCCAATCTGTTGTGAACAAGTGCCCAGCGGTTTGGAGGTTGGCACGTGTTGTTTTGAGAATGTCATTTCTGTTTCGTGAAATGAGCCAAAGCAATGAAGAAAAACTGATTCCAGATCAGGAGAACAGTGCTGCAGAATCACTGTCACATCTTCAGACCACCCACTGTTAATGTAAAAACAAATACCACCACCTTTCGTTTTGCCAGAGAGCACAGGGTCACGATCCGCTCTCAGCAGTTTGAAACCTGCTAGCTGTAGCGCAGTGTCTGGGATCAGTTCACTCAGCCATGTTTCCGTAAAGCACAAAACAGAAGATGAACAAAAGTCTCTGTTTTTCCACACCAGTAGCTGAAGTTCATCCAGTTTGTTGCTCAGTGAACGCACGTTGAAGAGATATATCCCCGGTAACGCTGTGCGTGCCCCACGCCGACGGAGTCGCACCAGTGCACCTGCTCGTTTTCCTCTCCTACGGCGCTTCGCTGCGAGGACAAAGCCGAGGGTGGCTTTGACTATAATTCCCACTAATTCTGCCGCTGGAAGCAGAAAAGTGGGAAATAAATCCACAGGAGATGTAGTCCTGATGTTTAGAAGTTCTTCTCTTGTTAGAGAACCCCGGAAATCTTGGCAGAACACTGAATTAGTAACAGACAAAACGAGACAAAAAAGAGCGCACCTAACGACCGAGGCAGCCTTCATCTGCGCCATTTTTCTCACCCCGCTTTCCCCATCATCAGATGTTCGGGGAAGCCTGTTGTACATATATGGACAGGACCATTCAAGGTTGTCGAGAGAACCTTGCATGCCCTAAGGGTGCTGGGGAAAGGAAGTACGTGGTACCACTGGAGCATGTGCTGCTCCAGAATCCAGTCGTACGTTGCAGGAGTTGGTGGAGAAGGGCCAGGAGGGCCAGTGAAATGTTTGCTATTACTACGAATGTGAGAGTCCGGAAAAGAGGGTTACGAATAGGTCAAGAGTGTTACTTCTTGACCATACTAGAATTGTACTGGACTAAGAAGGTTTCCGTGTGTGCTATATCTATCAACATGATTGTTGCTCTATCCCGTGTATCAGGTCCTTGTGCAACCAGATCATTGTCTCGGCTGTGGAGAACCCAAAGACGGGGTTCCAAATGCCATTGCTGGGGCTGGCTGACCAGGACGAGGAGGCGGTGGTTGGTCCGGGCTATGTTGATTGATCTCTGGTGTTTTCAGAGATCAAAAGAGGGATTAAAGAATATATTGTGCTTATTAAAGTTATGTCTTATGAACTTAGAAGTTTGCTTAGGCTTAAACGTTGTGTCTCACACACGCTGTGGGGAACAGGCTGTATTTTGTGTCTTAATCTTGTCATTTCAGAAGCAACCTTGAAACCGGGCTGAGACGGCACCCGAGCAGGTGGGACGCGCCAGCAAGAACAACTTCCCGAATGCATGAGAAAGCTCAACCGTCTTTTCATCTTTTAATCTTACTGCACTGTATAATATATGCTGGGGCAGAGACAGATAGTTAGTTGGACTTTGAGAACCAGCCCAAACTCTGTTGCGGGTAGGGAAACGTAGACAACCCTAGAGCTCTGTACTTGTTGATTTCCAAATGCTGCATTAAAGCTGATATTATCGGACCTCTGCGACTCCAGACCACTCTTCTTAGAACACAGATTCGTGTCATTGAATACTATCATTACATATTGGAATATACACAACAATTAAAGTCCTTCAAAGCTAGCCCGGTCCTAACCAGACTCTCGTACCTTTCATTTGGACAGAGAGTCCGGGATTGCTCCATTGACAAGCAACTTCTTTGAAGGCGGGTACTCTAAAGTTTACAACTATTGGATCCGCCCAGAGCCTCTCTGGATCTGCCATAACCAATCGCTAGCGTTCACCTTAGCCAACTCCTTCCTCACTACCGGAGCTAGCAGCGTTGCCACAACAGACCGAATGGCTTCGCTCGCATCTTTCTCCGCTGCCATTACTGAACTAGAACTCAAACTAACGCACAACATCAACGTCATCGTTCTCAGCCACTCCGATCTGTTCGCTAATTGGACCGGCAAGAAGTTGATTTTAAAAGTTTGACTAATATGCTGAAATCCCAGACTAAGTACAGAAGCAAAATAAAAATTTAGCGGAAGTATGTAGGAGGGCAGAGCCAGACTAGCTATAAGCCGCTTCAAAATATAAACTGCACTACCACAAGAACAATTTTAATAAACCGTGGTTTTATTTCAAAAAAATATGGTATACTTAATTTACAATCCAAGAAAATAAATATGGTATGCTTAATTTACAATCCAAGAAATAGTAGAAGATAATCATTGAAAAAGATGGCTTTTGATGCTGGTTATTTTGAAAGAATATAAATTAAAACAACCACTCAACCCTACTCTATGGATGCACAAACAACGTGATTTTCTGTTGTTGTGATATGTTATACGCAACCAATCTCATTATGAGATTGGAGCTTTCCGTTATTACAATCCCATTCATCTAGATCAGTGGTCACCAACCTTTTTAGGCCAAAGATCACCGACCTTTGCCTTGGTGACCCGAAGATCTACCTATTGAGGCGTTGAGAGACAGAACAGACTCCAGACTGAACTTACAACTTAACTTTATATTTGGCCTTATTGTAATTGAATGAAATCAAACACTTTGTGAACAATATGAACAAGAAAAAACACTTTTGCAATGAGCAGGCTGGATATGAACGGTTTTATTTATAAACTGAAGTTACAACACAACACTGACAAATTTCTCATGTGACAAGTCAGTGTGATGGCTGTGACTGAACACTGTCTGTGAGTGCCTTGTAGTTTGGCTCATAAGCAGAGACAGCCAGTCTGAGGCAGTCTGTGAGGTGTCTGTCAGTAAGCCGGCTCCTGTACTTGGATTTGGTGATTTTCATCTGTGAAAATGCCATTTCACAGAGGTAGGTCGATCCAAAGTAGGCACTCACTTTTAGTGCACATGCACTGAGGAGAGGAAACTTCCCTCGGCTGACAAGTCCCCAAAAGTCACTGTCCCTTGACCTGGCTTTCAGCTCAATGTCATTTTGCAAATCAAGCATCTCCATGTCCACTCCACTTGGCAAAGCAAATGCTTTCTCGAATTGGTCTGCAACCTCCTCTGTATTAATAGGCAGGAATGGGTTTGAAAGAAATGCAGCAATATCCTTCATGATTTCTAACTCACCAAAACGTCGACTGAACTCCGCTGCCAGTTTGTCCAGGTGCACACAGTACTGCTCAGGGTGAAAGTCAGAAGAGTCTTTGATGGACTGTGACATTTTTTCCAGGTTTGTAAAGTGTGTCAGCGTCCCTTTCCTCAGATTCGTGGTCCAGACACAGAGTTTGGCCTTGAACGCATTCACTGCGCTGATCATGTGGAGGAGGTGCCGGTCTTTTCCCTGGAGTTCGTGGTTGAGCGAGTTCAGTTTTCCGGTTAGGTCCGTCAGAAACCCCAGGTCCAGTAGCCACGCATCCGTTGAAAGTTCCTCGTGCTCCTCGTTCCTTTTCGACAGAAACGTCTTAATCTCAGGCAGCAAGTCAACAAATCGCTGCAGCACTTTTCCGCGACTCAACCACCTGACATCAGCATGCAGAAGCAGGTCTCCATACGCCGAATCGAGCTCATCCAATAACGCCTTGAATAAGCGATGCTGAAGCGCTTTTGCTCGAATCGAGTTTACCACTTTGACCACCAGTGACATGACATGAGAAAAGTCCACAACTTTCCCAGCCAAGGCTTGCTGATGAATCACACAGTGATACTTCATGAAGTCGGGGAAATCCGGATCATTACGGCACAGTGCTATAAAACCAGCGTGCACACCGCACATTGCCGGTGCCCCATCGGTAGTGATTGCCACCAGTTTCTGAATGGGGATGTTCTTTTCACGGACATAGCTTTTAAAAACGTTGTAAATATCCTCACCTCTCGTTCTCTCTTTTAATTGGAGAAGAGTGAGGAAGTCCTCCTTTGTTGTAAAGTCCTGGAAAGCCATTCTGACAAATACAACAAGCTGAGCCGTGTCCATTACATCCAGCGATTCATCAAACTGCAGTGAAAAATATTCACAGAGTGACAAGTCCTCCAACACCTGTTGACCAACGTTATCCGACAGTAACTCGATCCTTCGTGTCACTGTTGTAGGACCAAGAGGCACAGCACGGAATGCAGCTTTTATGTCCTCTTTGTTTTTGAAGGTGCTGCAAACAGTCTCTGCGGTGACGGTCAATAGTTCCTTAAACAAATCCCCATCTGTAAAAGGTCTCTTGTGTTTAGCCAAAATGTGGCTAATACGAAATGACGCCTCAGTTGCAGCCTTACTTTGAGACGTAGGTTGTGAGAAAAGCGACTGTTGAGCCTTCAACTCCACTTTCAGCTCCTGAACTTTTTTGGCGCGGATTGCGCTCTTTGGTGGATAGCAGTCTTTGAATTTCGGATGGTTAGTGTTGTGGTGCCGCTCCAAATTCCCTCGCTTAGACAGTGCCTGTGGCTGGTGGCACAACATACACACACTCTTGTCTTTTACCAAGGTAAAGATGAATTCCTCCTCCCATTCATGATGGAAACTGTAGTTTTTCGCCCTCTTTCGTGGTGCCTCTGCCATGCTTGCTAACACTATGTGGACAACACGGGTAAATAAACAAACCAACGGCAACCACGCCCACAGGTATCCTGGGATAGCAGGTCTCTCAAAGGTCGTCTTCGGGAAAAAACGCCCATTTATTCTGTCGGTGAATTGCTTTGCAACACGCACAGCCAATATGCAAATCCAGGTACAAGAGAACGCGCGTTCAGTTTAAGAATCCTCCGCGTTCATGAATTAGTCGGAGATCAGTATTTCTGAAATTATTTTGGAGATCGACAGGGAAAGTCTCCGAGATCGACACGTCGATCGCGATCGACAGGTTGGCGACCTCTGATCTAGATTATCCTAGCATGGTTAGAAAATGACTTCACAGCCTTAAGTCTATGGAGTGTCATTTAGAATTATGTGAAGTTAAACATGTAAAACATTCAGTAACATATGAAGTAGCTGCTGCGCTAGTACCCTATATTACCCATGGCTAATTCTTTGATGTTATCTGATGATTGAGTTACTGAATTAGCTGAAGTCCTGTACAAATATAGAGAGAGCCAGAATGCTAAATATATTAAAAGGTACAATAAACATAAGGTTTTATTCCAGATAAACATGGAAGATAATGAGCCCCATTGAGTTGTATACAAGCAACACTGTTGGAGAATACATTTCCCATTAGCCTGATACTTTCACTCAATCATGTTATAGCAAGTCTGTTCCAGCCTTAGGTAAGGCAGGTCTTGATTCTTATTTTGGGATGTCATAGGGATGTCTCACGTTAAAACTACCCCACATATATGTATACTTTTTTTGCAAGGTGCTGAATATTTTACATTGAGTGAGTTGATGTTACAAGAGCTTTGTGATCGGTTGAATTACAATGGAAACATCAACATTGTTTTGGAGGAAGATGTGCCATTAAACTACAACTGTGGGTGCGGCGAGAGAGCCGGTGGCTTGATTGAGGAGAGCAGGTTGGTACAGGAAGTCTTGTTCCTCTCCAGGTTTCTAAATGGAGAGAGAACCAAATAAAATAGAGAAAATTTATCTCAGTTACATTTTGTTTTGGTAGCCTGTACGATGAAAATAGTATTATCCCAAAAATATTATCCAAGCACAGCTTTTAATGTGCCCTTGAGAGTTAGTGTGTATGCAGCAGGGATTGTTTCTTTGATGTAATGAAAAAAACCTGGTTTCACAGACAGAGACACACACACATACATACAGTGCCCTCCAAAAGTATTGGAACAGTGAGGCGAATTCCTTTATTTTTGCTGTAGACTGAAAACATTTGGGCTTGACATCAAATAATGAACGTGAGACCAGAGATCAACGTTTCAGCTTTTATTTCCAGGTATTTACATCAGGATCTGATGCACAACTAAGAAAATATCACATTTTGTTTGAATCCACCCATTTGTCATGTGATCAAAAGTATTGGAACAGATATACTTAAAACATATTTAAGTGAATAAGACTTAATATTTAGTTGCAAATCCTTTGCTTTCAATAACTGCAGCAAGTCTGTGACCCATTGACGTCACCAAACTTTTGCATTCTTCCTTTTTGATGCTTTCCCAGGCTTTCACTGCAGCCTCTTTCAGTTGTTGTTTGTTTTGTGGGGTTCCTCCCTTCAGTCTCCTCTTAAGCAGGTAAAATGCATGCTCTATAGGGTTTAAGTCTGGAGATTGACTTGGCCAGTCTAATACCTTCCATTTCTTGCCCCTGATGAACTCCTTTGTTGTTTTGGCAGTGTGTTTTGGGTCGTTATCTTGCTGCATGATGAAGGCTCTGCCAATCAGTTTGGTTGCATCTTTCCTTAAATTGGCAGACAAAATGTTTCTGTAGACTTCCGAGTTCATTTTGCTGCTGCCATCATGTGTTACATCCTCAATGAAGATTAATGAGCCCGTCCCAGAAGAAGCCATGCAAGCCCAAGCCATGACATTACCTCCACCGTGTTTCACAGATGAGCTTGTGTGTTTGGGATCATGAGCAGTTCCTTTCTTTCTCCAAACTTTAGCCTTTCCATCACTTTGGTAAAAGTTAATCTTTGTCTCATCAGTCCATAAAACTTTGTCCCAGAATTTTTGAGGTTCATCTCTGTACTTTTTGGCAAATTCCAGCCTGGCCTTCCTATTCTTCTTGCTAATGAGTGGTTTGCATCTTCTGGTGTAGCCCTTGTACTTTTGTTCATGAAGTCTTCTGCGAACAGTAGATAGTGATACCTTCACTCCTGCCATCTGGAGGTTGTTGCTGATCTCACTAACAATTGTTTTAGGGTCTTTCTTTACAGCTCTCACAATGTTTCTGTCATCAACTGCTGATGTTTTCCTTGGTCTACCTGTTCGACGTCTGTTACTTAGTACACCAGTAGTTTTCTTCTTCTTCAGGACATTCCAAATGGTTGTACTGGCTATGGCCAATGTTTCTGCAATGGCTCTGATTGATTTTCCATCTTCTCTAAGACTCACAATTGCTTGTTTTTCACCCAAAGACAGTGCTCCGGTTTTCATGTTGTTTTCACCTCTGAATACAGTCTGCATAGACAAAACCTATCTTACCCAATCTGAACCTGAGTGTAGACATTCAGTGGTATTTATTGATTGAATAATGTATGTAATAGGACACACCTGGGCAACAAAACACACCTGTCAGTCACATGTTCCAATACTTTTGCTCACGTGACAAATGGGTGGGTTCGAACAAAAAGGTGATATTTTCTAATTTGTGCATCAGATCCTGATGTAAATACCTGGAAATAAAAGCTGAAACGTTGATCTCTGGTTTCACATTCATCGTTTGATGTCAAGCCCAAATGTTTTCAGTCTACAGCAAAAATAAAGGAATTGGCCTCACTGTTCCAATACTTTTGGAGGGCACTGTACATGCACACATTTGAATCACATGCATCATTAGGCTAAAGGACATCAGGATGGAACCTCACACCTCACTGGACAAATTTTGTTTGAATGTCTATGTGAGCACACAAGGGTGAGTGTGTCTGTAAAAATAGCTCTCTCTCTTTTTCTCTTTTTCACTCTGTCTCTCTGTCTGAAGCCTGGGTATTAGCAGCTGGAGCTGAGAGCTGCCCCCTCACTCTCTTTTATTGTCCTTCCTTCACTTACCTTGAACGTTTTACCTACCATCTCTCTCTCTTCCTCTCCCCCACCTCAACCACTTTTCTCCCTCCATCTCCCCTTTCTTTCCACATGTGTGCACAGTCATTGTCTGTCTGCTGGAGAGCTGGAGGAAGGAGAGTGCCATTCGGGGTGGTGGTGGGGTCCATGCTGGAGAGAGAGATCAGGATCAGTTTGCTGATGCTGAGCATGGGAAAACCGTTTGGTCTTTTCAGGTGCATATAGGGCCCACTTAACCTCCCCTCCCCTTAATTAAGCAGAAACCGTTTACTTTTGCACCTCCTCCTTTCCCTTCCTCTCTTTGTCCCTTTTATGCCCCCCATCCCCCCAAACGTCAAGAACAAAGGGATTGTAGGGGACGAACGGACGCGTTTGCTCTGACTAATGGCGGGATGGTAAAGAGTAGCCTTTCATGACTAACTAACACTTCTAATGAACCCTGACCAACTGACCTGTTCTGTCCTTTGTCATGACCATGAACTGACCCCCATCATCCCCGCCCCCCACTCCTGCCCCCCGGCACACACAGCACCACCGCCTGCATTCAGTAGCATAGAGGACGATCTGGACACAACACATATCACTAAAACAAGTCAAGTGTGTGTGTGTGTGCGTTGACTGTGGAGGCAAAAAAGAGGGACATGAGAAAAAAGCGGGAGATGGGTTGAACCGTGAGAATGGTTACTATGACAACCATGACATCACTTGTGGGACTTGAGTACTCTCACTCAATTTAGGTTTTGTGTTTTGAAGGCAAACCAGCGAGTCACCTGTGTGCAAAGAGAGACAGCCTTTTGAAATGCTTCGAAACCCAAGGATACTCTCAATAATCCTGACTTGTTCTAGTTTCTTGCTTTTCCTTGCTTTATCTCTTCCTTTTTGGTGTCGACTGAGGCAGGAGACATGATGCAGTGATGCAGTGCTGAATAAAATATGAGTGTATGGAGATTGTGAAAAGCTGTGTCAGTATGTGAATCTCTACTGTACAGTGGACTTACTCACTTGTACCCCCCCCCCCCCCACACACACACACACACACACACACACACACACACATACATGCACAAACACAAAAATGCATGCACCCACACATACAGACATGCAAAGACCCACCCACCCACGCACTCACACAGACGTGCACACACGCATGTGCAAACACACATGTGCACACATGCATGTGCACACACATGCGCACACACGCATGTGCACACACGCATGTGCACACACACATGTGCACACACATGCACACAAACCCAAGCACTCACACACAAACACACAGCGTGGGAAGTGCAGCAGGAGACCTGTTTAGACATTTTGTCCATGGTCACATAACTTTCCTCTACGTTCTCCATCAGAAAGTAATTGCAGTCATCTTATTCCAGTTGTGCGCCTTTTCAACTGGAAGAAATAGTTTTTGCATGTCCAAATTGAACTGTGATGTCATGAAATGACTCTGTGACATTTCAGTGTCCCTGGAAAAAGAAGAAGGTTTACTCTGATGAATGAGAAGGTTGAATACGTGGCTCCGTATTGTTTTAAGTTAGGATCTTGGAATGATCCATTTGTTTTTTTATAAAACAAGGTCTGAAAACAATACCATTCAAATAATAATGTGAAGACAAACTTTATTTACTACTAAACCAAACCTACAACACTATGTTCTAGCCACCCTCTCGACTGTCCCTCCCTACTGCAGTTGTCACCCTTTAACAGTTCGTGTGGTGGAGGGTCAGGGACACATGACACCTCTGACACAATGAAATGGATGAGGGGGGCAATAGAATGACACTGCAGTTGTCTTAGTGAGGGTCAGAGATTGTTGTCAGGTGTTGTTAGATGTGTTCAGGGTGGCATTTTTTTTGAAGGGGGGACTATGTGTGTGTGTGTGTGTGTGTGTGAGGGAGGTCATAAGTGGGCATTGGCAGCTGTGTGCTTCCTTTAAGGTCACTGTGAGATCATTTAGAGCAGACCTAGGCATTTTATGGCCCGCGGGACCCTTTGGCTGTCCCAGTCTGGCCCACATGAGGAAAATAAAAAATAAATAAATGTGTTGAGCAGTCAGAAATCTGTAGTCCTGAAAGACTACAGTGATCAGACGATTTACGTATGTGCGCTTACGCAGCCTCACCAACAGGAGACACTGAGTTAGCTGTCGAAAGTGTCTGCTCACGGTAAAAAATGAAAGGTTGATACCGAATGTAGAGTTTTTAACAAGACATGGACTTCTACGTATATGTTTACTGAAGTCAAAGGCAAATCTGTGTGCTTAGTTTGTGGAGAACAGGTCGCTGTGTTGAAGGATTACAACTTGAATCGGCACTACGGGACTAAACACGCAGACAAATACAAGAACTTGGCTGATGCAGGGAGGGCACGGGCCGCTGATGGTTTGCTAGTTAAGATGCAGACCCTGACTATCACCTGACAGCTGTCCTTCGCATATCTACCTCAGACGTTCAACCAGACTTCAATGCACTTGTTCAAGCCCAAGACAGACTGGATTTTTCTCACTGAGTAAGAAAAACTGAACATGAAAACATCAAAAGCACTTATGGCTTTTGTATAAAGTTAATCAATTGCTGGTCTTTAACATACAGCTAATGTATTTTTATGAAGGTTTAAAGGTATGTTTCATAGCTTTATTGTACATGTTTTAGTAGCAGCTCAAAACCATATAATTTACAGTTTTTATATAAAATAATCAAATTAATATTGAGCAGAATTAAATTCAGCCTATTGGTTCGGTCCGCCACAACGGTCTCAATTTTTCATGCGGCCCTTTGGGAAAATGAATTGCCATCTTCTGATTTAGAGGGAAGCGTAGAGGTGGTGGTGGTTAGGAGGGATGTTTTGTTTCTCATTTGTTGAGATGGCTTGTCTGGAGTAAGGGTTGAAGCAGTTTTGAAACACAACTTGTGTGTTGGACTGATGGACCTACTCCTGAAGACAGCAGTGCCCTTTTCACACTGTCGTGCTGACAGCGCTGGCCCAAGTTATACATATGTCCCACAGTGTACTTCTAAGCAGTTTGGACAATTTGTAGCACATAGAACAGGGTAATATAAAAATAGACAGAGAGAGAGAAAGAGAGAAATAAAGACAGAGAGAGGCAAAAGAGTCTGAATGGAGGACAACATGTTGGATGTGAAGATGATTGGGTGGTTTTTCACAGTCAGGATACACCAGAGGAAAGTAAAGAGAGAATAAATGATTGGTGGTTTGGATTTCATTATATTTCATTGTTCTCCCATCTCCTACCTCATACAAACCTGACTCTCCAGATGGTTAGTAACATATAACCATCCGGGAAATCGTATTTTGAAACAGTTTGGAACACAGCAGTCACAAAAAAAAAATACTGGGCAGGTGATTGTATGAACCATCTGTCTATCACCGTCTATCACAGACTAACTTCAACCATGCCCAAAGCTGACAAAAGTTCTTCATAGGACCCTGATTGGTCAGAACCATTGTGGTTTGGGTCTAAACAAAAAACTTGGAGCTTGGCATTGGCAAGATGGATTCTTGCATGGTCATGATCTCCCAAATTCAGCTGTCTCACGAGGTTAACCTCATATGCCTTTAAATGATTTCAACAGCCTTGCGCTTGTATCTTCAAATCTGCTGGTCTCCTTTCTTGTAATTCAGAAGTAGTCTGTATGTGGCACACACATCTGACATCCATCCATTGAACTGCTTCCACAAGATAGCAGCTAAATCAAGCCTGTTGATGCAGTGTACATATTACAGTTTTTTACAATCGCTATGACACTTTTTTCAATACGTCTAACAAGTTTCCTACACTCTTAACGCGCCAACACACCTACGACACACAATTAGCAAAACTGTTAATTTCATGCTCAAAATCCCACATTGTAAACTAAACTCAAACACTAATTGTCATAACACAAAAATATACTTAACATAAAACCGTGTTTACCAAAACACTAACACACGTTCTCTTTCAACGGGAACATTTAAT
The DNA here is from genome assembly GCF_021917145.1 of Hypomesus transpacificus. Lineage (NCBI taxonomy): Eukaryota > Metazoa > Chordata > Actinopteri > Osmeriformes > Osmeridae > Hypomesus > Hypomesus transpacificus. Next base: position 10,825,932 of record NC_061076.1, read on the forward strand.
CTTTCATAGCACAATGTCATAAAAAAAACTAACATCAGATGGAATTACAGAAACTGCATTCTTTTATATGTGTCAGGTCTCACAGTATATAGATTATAGATTGTGCAATGCAGTTTCTTTTGAAGCCTCTACATTTTTGTTTTGTTGGGTTTAGTAAATGCATGCATTTTGTTTATTTTTCTGCAGAAATTCAGAACAAAAAAGAATGACTCATCTCAGAGTAGCATTATAGAATGTATGGTCACTTATTGAAAAAAAGAAGACAGCAACATAATTTCTGCAGTAAAGTCTTCATTTGCAACAGGACATTACTGCAAGAAATATGCAATATAGCTGCCATTTACAGTATTACCCTAGCTCTGTCCCTTCTCTGAGCGCCACCACACATTCTAACTCCTCTCCTTCTCCCTCTCCCTTGTGCCACTCCTCTCCCTTGTCCTGGTACTTGTCTTCCTCTCCCTTGTCCTGGTACTTGTCTTTCTCTTCCTTGCCCTTGTCCCACTCCTCTCCCTTGTCCTGACACTTGTCTCCCTCTCCCTTGTGCAGGCATAACTGTATTATTACTTTCTTCATGTTGCTCTATATTGTTCTTTTTCCACACAAGATCAGCCCAAATAGGTCCTCTTTACTGTCTATACCATATGGTCATGCAATTGAAAGAACCTCAACACCTGAGTGTTTCCTAGTTGGGAATCAGCTGGGATTTACAGTATTTACATAACTTCAGCTGTTTCTCAGTAGCAATGGAATAAAATACAGGGGATATACAGTGCCCTCCAAAAGTATTGGAACAGTGAGGCCAATTCCTTTATTTTTGCTGTAGACTGAAAACATTTGGGCTTGACATCAAACGATGAATGTGAAACCAGAGATCAACGTTTCAGCTTTTATTTCCAGGTATTTACATCAGGATCTGATGCACAAATTAGAAAATATCACCTTTTTGTTCGAACCCACCCATTTGTCACGTGAGCAAAAGTATTGGAACATATGACTGACAGGTGTGTTTTGTTGCCCAGGTGTGTCCTATTACATACATTATTCAATCAATAAATACCACTGAATGTCTACACTCAGGTTCAGATTGGGTAAGATAGGTTTTGTCTATGCAGACTGTATTCAGAGGTGAAAACAACATGAAAACCGGAGCGCTGTCTTTGGGTGAAAAACAAGCAATTGTGAGTCTTAGAGAAGATGGAAAATCAATCAGAGCCATTGCAGAAACATTGGCCATAGCCAGTACAACCATTTGGAATGTCCTGAAGAAGAAGAAAACTACTGGTGTACTAAGTAACAGACGTCGAACAGGTAGACCAAGGAAAACATCAGCAGTTGATGACAGAAACATTGTGAGAGCTGTAAAGAAAGACCCTAAAACAACTGTTAGTGAGATCAGCAACAACCTCCAGATGGCAGGAGTGAAGGTATCACTATCTACTGTTCGCAGAAGACTTCATGAACAAAAGTACAAGGGCTACACCAGAAGATGCAAACCACTCATTAGCAAGAAGAATAGGAAGGCCAGGCTGGAATTTGCCAAAAAGTACAGAGATGAACCTCAAAAATTCTGGGACAAAGTTTTATGGACTGATGAGACAAAGATTAACTTTTACCAAAGTGATGGAAAGGCTAAAGTTTGGAAAAAGAAAGGAACTGCTCATGATCCCAAACACACAAGCTCATCTGTGAAACACGGTGGAGGTAATGAAATGGCTTGGGCTTGCATGGCTTCTTCTAGGACGGGCTCATTAATCTTCATTGAGGATGTAACACATGATGGCAGCAGCAAAATGAACTCGGAAGTCTACAGAAACATTTTGTCTGCCAATTTAAGGAAAGATGCAACCAAACTGATTGGCAGAGCCTTCATCATGCAGCAAGATAACGACCCAAAACACACTGCCAAAACAACAAAGGAGTTCATCAGGGGCAAGAAATGGAAGGTATTAGACTGGCCAAGTCAATCTCCAGACTTAAACCCTATAGAGCATGCATTTTACCTGCTTAAGAGGAGACTGAAGGGAGGAACCCCACAAAACAAACAACAACTGAAAGAGGCTGCAGTGAAAGCCTGGGAAAGCATCAAAAAGGAAGAATGCAAAAGTTTGGTGACGTCAATGGGTCACAGACTTGCTGCAGTTATTGAAAGCAAAGGATTTGCAACTAAATATTAAGTCTTATTCACTTAAATATGTTTTAAGTATATCTGTTCCAATACTTTTGCTCACATGACAAATGGGTGGATTCAAACAAAATGTGATATTTTCTTAGTTGTGCATCAGATCCTGATGTAAATACCTGGAAATAAAAGCTGAAACGTTGATCTCTGGTCTCACGTTCATTATTTGATGTCAAGCCCAAATGTTTTCAGTCTACAGCAAAAATAAAGGAATTCGCCTCACTGTTCCAATACTTTTGGAGGGCACTGTATTTGTGTTTCAATTCACAAAATAAACAGCTGTTCACTTTGACTTAAGCCAATAATTTAGGTTTTGAACATGATATTATCTGTTTTGTTGACAGTGTAAAAGCATTGGTAAATTGGGCAGTGAAAATCGATTGTTTTGGTCTTGGTTGAGCTTGTGTGTAAAAGAAGTTCAAGCATAAAAATGTGTGTTTACTCTATGCATTTTGTGTCAAAGCAACAATAAATGTGTTAATTCTACAGCCTACGCAGACGGATGTTGTGCTAGCAGTGTTAAGAGTTTAGGAGAGTTAAAAAAGCTGTCATAGCAATTGTAAAGTATGCATGACGCATGCTGGTGACTGTAGATCTGTTTTCCAAACAGGTGGACACATCTCGTGGTGTTGAGTCGCTCATCACCTTTCATCCATGAATGTGTGTCTGTGTGACACTAATAAGGTTGCATGAGATTATAAAAGGGATGCCATCGATGCATGTACATATATTGCCAGGTTGGAATGAAGAGCACAGTCACAGATACAGTTCAGAGTTTTTAATGGTTCTGATTTACTTCAATCATGTAAAATAGTCAACAAAGGAGTAACGCTTGAAAAAATTCAAGGGTAATCCACAATCAAGGTCAAGGCACAGTCCAGGGTCAAGGTACACAGAGCAGCCAGCACAATCGAGGTTTCCATGTAGGGCAAGACAAAGGGGAGGTCAGATACAAGCCGGGTTCAATACCGTGAATCAAAAGAGAGTCCAAGTGAACAGTCCAAATCATAATCCAAAATCCACAGTCGAGGCAAGCAGGGTCCAGCACAGGTAAAGAGTTTCCGTATCAAAAAGTTTCCAAGTGAGGTAATGCCCGTAGCACGCACACCATGAATGAGCACTGACAACCAAATCAGGGTTCCTTTTAAACATGGCCGTTCACTTCCACACAGCTGAGCCGGCCTTGCTCCGACTCCTTAGTGCCTTCTGCTGTCCTGGAGGGCACGCTGTATGTTGAGTCGTGACATATACATATGCAGGCACACACCTACAGAAACACACACACACATTTGTTCATACATACACATATACATATAGACTTGTAAGTGTGTGAGTCTCTTTCCTATAGACAGAGGTTATAGTGTGATTGTGGTACAATCTGTCTACTCCAACATAACAGTCCATGGGGCAAAGCTCCCCTATACTAGATAATGTTTTGTAAGAGGCCACTCCCCAACAGGTAAATGTCCAACAACGTTACAGTTGGTGCACATGCCACAGCAGGTGCGCAAAAAAACGAAACAACTTTGGCAACACGTTACATTAAGGTTACGTAAACTACCACGCATATTGTATCTAGGATAACTTTTCTTAAATTATCAAATAACATCCATTCATCATGACCATAAAACGCTGTCTAGGTTTTCCCAGTTATACCCCCCCCCAACACACACACACCCAAGTAAACAGACAGAGCATAGACAGACGATCAGAGCAGAATTGTAAGCAGAGTTGAGTTTATGTGCGATAATAAGGGCAGCCAAAGATAAATCAAGTGTGATGGCCAACCCGACTCAAAGTCCATTTTACTGTAACTTGAGCTGGAGAGGTGCAGAGAAAGTTCTGGATGATGTCATCACAACCAAACAGCAGACTGTTCTGATTCTTATCTCCACGTTAATACTTTTTAGAGACAAATTTCTTAGTTTAATTGTTTGTGGTAACCAAAATCAAATGCACATAGTGTTTGATTGTATTTGCAAATACAGCAGTATTTGACACAGCAAGCAGAAAGAGACAGCCTTGACAAAAAGAAGACATTAGGTTGATTCAACAAGACAGAGGGACTAACAATGTCTCTACAGTATTTGTCACAATGCTAAAGCTGAATGCTTGAACTTGTCTCATCTGTCAGTTATTCTCACCTTAAACTGTAGAGTAGGTGTGTGTTTCATGTTACCAACTTTTCTCAGTTGTTGAGGGCTTGTTATAAAAAATGTAAACTTCCATTTAAATCAGTAGTTTATTGACTGGGTATGAGGGTGACTAGAGAATTTACTTACTGAATTGTATTTATATATCCATGTTGTATTGATGTATTGAGGACATGTTGATCGTAAAACTATTGTCCCCAAATTCAGCACTTATTCTTGTAAGCACTTTAGCATTTAAAAGCAATTCCGTGTTTCGGAAGGTCAATTTAAGACTACCCTTGTCCTCTTCAAATATTTTGGGATTTAAAGTCTTGTATGTACTATATCTCTGTTTTGTATCTGTCTTGCTGCAAAACCAATTTCTAGGGATGGGACGTATGGCACTGACGCATCGATGCTTGTGTCGCAAAACCAATACGCACAGTTTCGAAAAAGTGTTTTGGAGCTTGTATCCAATTACGAAACCACGTGACAGATGACGTTCAATGCTTCAAACGTCACGAACTGGTTCGAAGTTTTGCCGCTCTTCTGAACCAGAGCCATGGAAGGAACGAAGCCACCGCTTCTTGTTAAAGACAAATCTCACATTGTCAGAGAAGCAGCACCAGGCATCGCTAGAGTTTCTTCCATCAGTCATTATTATTTAGCCAAATCCATATAGTAATAATTATAAATCCGTGCATTTGTGTTGTGTTATTTTATTGAAATGAAACGTAACATGATAGGACTAGGTAGGTCTATACAGTGCCCAGAAAACAAATGTTGATGATTCGTCAACATTGTCAACAGTAATAATAATTTGTAAAAATAAAGTTCCCCCAGTTCACAATAGACCTACATATCACAAATGTTAAGAAAAAATCGGTGTTATCTAGTTTAATTGATATAAAGACCATGTCGTATAAAGTCCGTCCACCCGCAACAAAAAGTAATGATTTCTTCGGTGGTGTAGTTGGTTAAAGCATTGTACGCCAACATTGTTCATGCGAATCTGGAATCCTGAGTTCGCGCCTCAATGCAGGGACCCTCGTACGACGTTCTTTAACTTTTACTGTGAGAAAATAACATAATTCTAAAGGCCTACGGATGTATCACAACATTTTAATGTGTGAGAACTAATATCAGATCAAAATGAACACATGTAGCCTTAATTAAATATTGAATAACGTAGGGTAGTCTACCGTCGGAGACAACCACTACGCCTCATTCAGCCAGTTTTAGCGGCTGCTAGATGACGCTGTTCATTTTCAATGCGCCGATAGTTCGGCTCTTTGGGCCGGCACAATCCGGAAGAAACCACCAAAGCTTCACAAGGCATCGTTCGCCCATCCCTACCAATTTCCCTCCATGGGCAAATTGTCAGGAATGCAAACGTGGACCCAAAAGCATACTCCAAAAGATGTTTGTTTCCTCCTTTTATTGGAAGCAGAAAATAGCATACAAAAGTAGATCCAAAAGCATGACTCTCACTCTGTGGCAGGTCAGAGAAAAACTAAGCACAGAACTAAAAATCCAAGCCACTTAAAAAGCACAGTACAAACAAGGCACAGGTGAAAACAATATGTCATAATGAGAACAGATTAACAGAACCAAAAACAAGAACACAACGAGGGCCTCTGGTGGCCAACAAAGGGTCACAACCCTGACACAAATAAAGTTGAAAGCAAAGTAAAGTAAGACATGGCCCCTTTTCACATCTTCTCTCCTTGTCATCAGAGAGCTATTCCTTCAGTCGTGGCACAAGACAAGACAAATGCTCTGTTCATTTCTTAAATGGACAAAATTATCCTGACTCACTTGAAGAAGAGGCGCATAAATGATATGGGGCTTGTTAAAACTGTCAATGTGACAGAACACAAGCAGGAATATTTTCATCAAACACAGAAACATTACTCTTCATACAGTATTTATTAGCGAAAGGAACACAATCAGTCTTTGAAGTAAAAAAGCTAAACTTTAAATTACTTTATCAAATTAAAACAATCCGTTGCAAACCTTTTATCCACATCATTTACCAAATCCACAGAGACAAATCTATGTCTATATCCTGAGGCGACACTGGAACATGTGACCCACACAGCCCAACAGGACTTGACTGATGACAGACAAACTCTCTATCCCATCCTTCACCTCTTGATCTCACCACACAGTCTCATGTCTTTTTAGAATATTTTATTTTAAAAGCCACTGCTTTGAGTAGTTCCGCCTTATTCTGTGAACATAATTGGTATAATAATTCACCATCTGTGTGTCACTGTTTCACCAAACAGTGAAAGATTAAGCAACAAAGTCACCCTCTGAAGTCTTCATCCTGTCAGAATATATATAATACTAAGAACAGAACATTTACACTAGTATCTGAAGCATTAAATAGCACAAAACACATAAAACACCTCATACACCCAAAAATACCAAATTAATGATGTGAAAAAATTCTGCTCTTGTTAATAAAGCTAGTGTAGATCCAGCGTGTCTCCTTATCATACAGAGATTTTCCATACAGCTTTCGAAAGCAACAGGCCTTGTATTAACTGAGCCTTAAACAGAAACCAGCAATTAAACTCTGCTTTCCTTTTTATGTGAAACCAAAAACAAACCTATCATTAGGTAATTCTCTTTGTTATCCAGTAGTTGTGTCCTTGAACTCAGCCACGGTCCGTTTGGCCTCTTCACTGGGCCCCTTATCCCCGCTCTCACAGATAGAGGGCTAGTCCATTGACGTTGTGGCTCAGTCCATGATACCAGGTTGAGTGTTGGGAGAAATTATGTAAGAGAGCAACTCACTGAGTACTTCTGGTGATGGTGTTGGAACTGATAGCATAAACATCTGTGTTTACATGTTCTGTACCATTGAAGGCCTCACACGGTGTGTGTGTGCTGCTTAATGTTTAACAAAGCAATAGTAACAGTGTGTCCTAGAAGAAATCGAAGCATGCTGACTTAGCCAACGTGGTTATAATACTCTATAGAGCCAGTGTGACATTATATTTGTTAAAATGGTTTCACACATACACACACAAATAATGATGCTAATGTACAGGCCAAACAAGGGAACAGGCAAATTACAAGGCAGAAAATGGGACCACTTTTTGTTAGTGTGTGATACCAACTACCTATTGATGTTTGAATCCAGAGCGTCTGCTTAGAGCACATATGTCAGAGTCAAGGCCCGCGGGCCACATCCGGCCCGCGAGAAGGTTTTTTACGGCCCCTGGGATGATCTTGATTTATTATTAGAACCGGCCCGCAGACCGCAGCAAGCCGGCAGCCCGCAGATCTTTTACACGCACCAATACTACATTTCCCACAATGCAACGGTGACGCACCGAGCAGTAGGCTGCTTCATTTCAATATTTATTGGCACAGCAGTCGTCAGCATCACAGTAAAATTAACTTTCAGATACCCACATACCATCGTAATGTGACATTACGAGTCATCTGAATGCAATGAACTTGCAGCTGCAGGGTCGGGATCTTGTCATCTCTGATATGTACAGTACAGTGAAGGCATTTAAAACCAAACTGACTCTGTGGGAGACGCAGATGCGGAAAGAAAATTTGAGCCACTTTCCCAGCTGCCAGACCATGAAAGAGAAGCTCTCTACCAGTGCGTTTCCGAGCGCACAGTTGGCTGATAAAATAGGTATGCTTGCCGCTGACTTTCGACGCCGATTTGCTGACTTTGAAGCACAAAAAAGCAGGTTGGAACTGCTCGGTAACCCATTTGCTGTTGACGTGGAAAGCTCACCACCAAACCTCCAAATGGAGTTGATTGACCTCCAATGCAATGATGCACTGAGGGCAAAATATGCGGCAGTGGGTGCTGCGGAGTTCGCCCGTTTCCTCCCCGACACAATGCCCCAGCTGCGCATCCAGGCTGCTCAAACGTTGTCTATGTTTGGCAGCACATACCTGTGTGAACAACTGTTTTCTTTGATGAACCTGAACAAAACATCACACAGAAGTCGACTTACTGCTGAAAACCTCCACTCAATTCTGAGGATTTCCTCAGCTCAGAGCCTTACCCCGAACATTGATGAACTTGTGGAAAAGATGGGACACCACCAAGTATCACCCTCAACCTCAAACAAGTGAACATTACTGTGCAATCACATATTTAGAGTTTTTACTCAGTTCAAGTTTAAAAGTTAATGTTTAATATTTGTTTTCACTGCATGTTACTTCTCCTTAAACAAAGTGTTGTTTTTGATTAATAGATTTTTGCACTTTATTTTATTGTATTTCAATCCAATTATATTTTAAAAATATTTCAGCTGAGTGGATGATAGAAAATTGCTATTATTGTTTTTTCTTTGAAGTAAATTTAGCCCACTTTTGCTAAAATAGAAAATATAGGCTACTGATGGTGCCTTGAATACCGGGTTCTTTCATTTAATGTTCATGTTATGGGGATTTTTATATAAAGGAAATTTGTCTTTTGTGTCTGTTGAAAATTAAAGATTACTGACAGAGCCATAAGAAAATATTGCTTTATTTATCTGATCATATTGGAATATATTTGTTAGGTTTTCAGTAGGTTCAATTAGGTTCACTAGACTATATGCGTCATTTAAAAAATTTTCAATGAACATTCGAACAGTCCGGCCCTCGGCTTGTAGCTAAATTTTTTATTTGGCCCTTCGTCCATTTGACTTTGACACCCCTGGCTTAGAGCATCACTAAGATTATTAGCTTTCCTGGATTTCAGGGCAGCCTGTTTCCCCTAGCTTAATGGGCCTATACTAGGTAGGGTAGGACTAGGTAGCTGTTTTCCATGGTGAATTCTGCTAAATGTACATAAATAATAATTTTTTACCATTTTAGTGATATATTCCTAAAATGTCAGCACAATGAACTTTGTGGGAGAGAGTGAAGATGACTTCTGAACTCTAGGTCTGTCAGCCATAGTATACTTTTCAGATATTTCCTCTCTCTTTTCTATCTTTCAGACTCTCTCTTCATTTGTACTTCAAAGGAGCCATGGGCGCAAACAAGCCCAGGGCGCTATGCAGACCAGTCTTAAGTAATAACCTGTGAGGTCAAAGACTCTCAGTTTGATCTTAAGAAAAAAGTGAGGAGGGGAGAGGTGATGGTGGAGTGTGTGAATGTGTTTGGGGTAGGGTGGTGTAGGGGGGCTTGGAAACAAATGGTCTTGTGTGAGTGACAGATTAAGTGTGTGCATGTGTGTGTCTGTGTATGTTTGTATGCACAAAATCCAATTTTCACTGAAAACAAGCCAATTTTATTGTAGTTAGTTGTGTTGAAGGGGGACATAATGGACCATTAAATACGGTCATGCACCCCCACACACACACAAGCACTGATACATAAACACTGCAACACTGTGAAGTTTAGTGGATATTACTCTCACACAGGCTGTGATATACAGACATTTTTGGGAAAGTTTGGAAAAAGGCCTGCTTTAAAAGCATCTGGCATCACTTCACATTGCATGCATTCTCAGACTAACGGAAAGACTGTAGAAGTATATTGTTTGTGTATATATATACACTAGTAAGTATTCATAGATGCCACCTACGTTACTTCCAAACAGACCGCCGCCTAGGGTTGCCAACCGTCCCGATTTGTCCGGGACATCCCGATTTGTGGGTGATTTTGATTTGTCCCGACAGCTCCAGTCCTGTTTTCCAATCACAGCCTCGCTGGCCAATAATATGCTACTGTAAACGCACCAAAAATCACGCAAACGTTGCGATGGGACACGCTAGTTGCACAGCAGAGGGCGCCGAGTCTGGGTGGGGGGCATCTATCCGATTTGTGCTACCTAGGAGTTACCCAGGAGCTCTGTTGACATAGACTTAGCTAACGTTAGCTACAGCTTGATGAATTGAGTCTTTGAACACCGGAGGAGAGAACGCAACCTTAGCCAGCTAGCTAAAGCTCCGGTGGAAAATTCCAAATGAACGTATGCAGCCCTTGGTGCCGCTTACACACAACAGTGACACTGACAGATTGAAAGCTAATTTCTGACAATGTAAAGATGGAATACCAGGCTAAGAAACGTAAACGTAATTACCTTCACTAGACAACGTTTTACCAATTGGACAATTGGTTTGTTTGTTTCAAGTTCCAAAAACTATTTTTCCCTGAAATCAGCCCAAAAAATGAGGGGGGGGGGGGGGGGGGGAAGAAAGTGTCCCGCATTTGGGGTTGAGAAAGTTGGCAACCCTACCCCCGCCATATGCACTACAGATCTCGTCCAGTATGGCCGCCCACACTGCAGATTTCAATGAATAAGTGAGACAGAGATAAAAATCAATTTTAAGCTCCGATCCTTACCCTATTTGTTACTCCCAGTTTTCTTTGGTTCCTTATTATCTGCCCCAGGCTTGTCCCAATTGGCTTTCCATGACAGAGGTAGCTATAAACATGTATCTTGTGCATAACCCTCCCCATACAGTGGGGATAGCTTGAAGACTTTCAAGAGTACGGATGCTCATCAATATGCTGTGGCTGGATGGGTGAATGACGTGAAACTGCGGCACATGGCCACCAAGAACTTATATTTAATCATGGGAAAGTTATTTATTATTTGAAATAAATCAAATGTATGTTTTTGGTGGTAGTTTACTCGACTAAGTAGCGAGTTGTTAACTAAGTGGCTAACAGCTAGCTAGCACTCATCTTACATTTACATTTATTCATTTAGCAGACACTTTTATCCAAAGCGACTTCCAAGAGAGAGCTTTACAAAGTGCATAGGTCACCGATAATAACAACAAGATAGCCCCAAAGCATTGCAGGTAGCCAAAAACAGAAGTACACATTGTGAATAACCAAAAATAAGTGCTAAAGGGAAGAAACCATAAGGGCATGTAGTTAAGCAAATTACAATTACACAACATGAATCTCTAAGTGCAAGTGTACCTGTAGGAAAGCAATAAAAATAGGATTAAATATAACTGCAAGCAGTAATGGCGGATTCCTCCAAACATTGCGAACCATTGAAAAATGTATATTCTTGAAAAATTGTAACTATAGACAAACCAATGCTGCAGACTTACCAATGGGATACCAAATCTGACCAAATCCAAATATGGCTGCAAGCAGCAATGAGGTGGCCAAGTAGTCAAATGACCCAGAAAACATTTTAGACATCCTCAAAAGAGGGTAACGAGTACAAGCAGCAAGTTTGGTGTGAATCCATCAAAGATTTGATGAGATACAACCCAACTTCCTGTTTGCTGGCTTAATGGCATATTTTGATTGCCTGTACCAGGCAAATGCTTTCGAAAGCAAAAAACCATGTGATAACTTGTATGAGGCTTGGTCTGAAGATAATCTCTGCCAAATTTGGTGAAGATTGGACAACATGTGTAGGAGGAGTAGAGAAAAAACGTTTTTTCAATGATTTCAAAATGGCGGCCGCATCAATTCGGCTATTATCACAAATTATTATGAGTCACATACAGGATGTCCCAAGATATCATGAGACAAAGGAATCACTTAATAAAGGCAAACAAATCAAGTCATTGGCCCAAACACATTTTTGCTTCCTGCGGCCACGCCCAGTGATCACATGACACCAAATTGTGTGGACATCCTCAGAAGAGGGTTCCGAGTCATCTTACCAAGTTTGGTGTTGACATCTCAAAGATTTGCCAAGATTTGATCCAATTTCCTGTTTGGTTGCCGATTTTGATTAGCTCTACCAGACAAACGGTTTTGAGAATCCAATATAAAAGTAATGCCTGAGTGAGGCTTGCTCTGACGATGTGTGCCAATTCTGGGGAAGATTGGAAAAAAATTGTAGGAGGAGTAGGCTTTCAAAGGTTTTTGATAAAACCGGAAATGGCAGAAAATCTATATAACCGGAAATTGACGTTGAACTCGTCTTGATCCAGGGAATCCAATGGTACCTCATTTTTGAAAATCAGTCATACTGTTCAAAAGTTGCGTGTGTAAACACAAGTCCAACTTTGACCCATTGGTGGCGCTAGAGTGGTCTAATGGGAGACATGAAACTTGGTGTAGGTATAGAAGAAACTGTCCTTAATGAGTGTGTCAAATTTCACAAAAAGTTATCGAAGGGTTCTAGGGGCTGCCATTGACTTCCATGGTACAAGAATTACAAATAATAAAACCACCAATAACAATAGGTTTCCTCCTTACGGAGGAATCCTAAATATAATTCAACAGTTTAAATCAGCTACCACTAACCAACAAGAGCAACAGTCTAAGCAAGAGTCATTGTGATCCTTGAAGAAACTAGCGTTGGGTTCAACAAACCATTCCTGAGTACCGTTGTACTCCCGGAACAAGTGCGTCTTGAGCCTTCTCGAAGGTGGAGAGACAGTCTGTGTCTCTGATGGAGGTGGGGAGGTGATTCCACCACTGGGGGGCCAGGCAGGAGAAGAGCTTGTGTTGGGACCGGGCGGTTTTGAGCGGTGGGACCACCAGGCGGTTGTCTGAAGAAGACCGCAGGTGGCAGGTGGGGGTGTAAGGCTGCAGGAGAGACTTGATGTAGTCGGGTGCAGTCCCGTTCACTGCTCGGAAGGTCAGTACCAGGGTCTTGAATCTGATGCGGGCCGTTATGGGTAGCCAGTGGAGGGATATGAGGAGCGGGGTAACGTGGGAGCGTCTGGGTAGATTGTAGACCAGGCGGGCCGCTGCGTTCTGAATCCTCTGAAGAGGGCGGGTTGCGCATGCTGGGAGACCGGCGAGCAGCGAGTTGCAGTAGTCCAACTTGGAGAGGACCATGCTTGGACAAGCAGCTGGGTGGAGTGCTCAGACAGGTATCTCCTGATCTTCCGGATGTTGTAGAGGGTGAATCTACACCAGGGGTGTCAAAGTCAAATGGACGAAGGGCCAAATAAAAAATTTAGCTACAAGCCGAGGGCCGGACTGTTCGAATGTTCATTGAAAAATTTTTAAATGACGCATATAGTCTAGTGAACCTAATTGAACCTACTGAAAACCTAACAAATATATTCCAATATGATCAGATAAATAAAGCAATATTTTCTTATGGCTCTGTCAGTAATCTTTAATTTTCAACAGACACAAAAGACAAATTTCCTTTATATAAAAATCCCCATAACATGAACATTAAATGAAAGAACCCGGTATTCAAGGCACCATCAGTAGCCTATATTTTCTATTTTAGCAAAAGTGGGCTAAATTTACTTCAAAGAAAAAACAATAATAGCAATTTTCTATCATCCACTCAGCTGAAATATTTTTAAAATATAATTGGATTGAAATACAATAAAATAAAGTGCAAAAATCTATTAATCAAAAACAACACTTTGTTTAAGGAGAAGTAACATGCAGTGAAAACAAATATTAAACTTTAACTTTTAAACTTGAACTGAGTAAAAACTCTAAATATGTGATTGCACAGTAATGTTCACTTGTTTGAGGTTGAGGGTGATACTTGGTGGTGTCCCATCTTTTCCACAAGTTCATCAATGTTCGGGGTAAGGCTCTGAGCTGAGGAAATCCTCAGAATTGAGTGGAGGTTTTCAGCAGTAAGTCGACTTCTGTGTGATGTTTTGTTCAGGTTCATCAAAGAAAACAGTTGTTCACACAGGTATGTGCTGCCAAACATAGACAACGTTTGAGCAGCCTGGATGCGCAGCTGGGGCGGGGCATTGTGTCGGGGAGGAAACGGGCGAACTCCGCAACACCCACTGCCGCATATTTTGCCCTCAGTGCATCATTGCATTGGAGGTCAATCAACTCCATTTGGAGGTTTGGTGGTGAGCTTTCCACGTCAACAGCAAATGGGTTACCGAGCAGTTCCAACCTGCTTTTTTGTGCTTCAAAGTCAGCAAATCGGCGTCGAAAGTCAGCGGCAAGCATACCTATTTTATCAGCCAACTGTGCGCTCGGAAACGCACTGGTAGAGAGCTTCTCTTTCATGGTCTGGCAGCTGGGAAAGTGGCTCAAATTTTCTTTCCGCATCTGCGTCTCCCACAGAGTCAGTTTGGTTTTAAATGCCTTCACTGTACTGTACATATCAGAGATGACAAGATCCCGACCCTGCAGCTGCAAGTTCATTGCATTCAGATGACTCGTAATGTCACATTACGATGGTATGTGGGTATCTGAAAGTTAATTTTACTGTGATGCTGACGACTGCTGTGCCAATAAATATTGAAATGAAGCAGCCTACTGCTCGGTGCGTCACCGTTGCATTGTGGGAAATGTAGTATTGGTGCGTGTAAAAGATCTGCGGGCTGCCGGCTTGCTGCGGTCTGCGGGCCGGTTCTAATAATAAATCAAGATCATCCCAGGGGCCGTAAAAAACCTTCTCGCGGGCCGGATGTGGCCCGCGGGCCTTGACTCTGACATATGTGATCTACACGAACGGGAGACCGCAGCAATGTAGGCCGTGAGGGAGAGCTTGTCATCCATGGTAACCCCAAGGTTCCTGGCAGAGGATGAGGGGGTCACCGTCCCAGGGTGATTGAGAGGTCGTGGGAGATGGAGGGTTTGGCCGGGATGATGAGAAATTCCGTTTTGGCAAAGTTCAGCTGGAGGTGGTGCTCGGTCATCCAGGCGGAGATGTCTGCGAGGCAGGCCTCAATCCTAGCTGAGATCCCCGGATCGGTCGGGGGGGAACGACAGGTACAGCTGCGTGTCGTCAGCGTAGCAGTGGTAGGAGAAGCTATGGGAGGTGATGATTGGTCCAAGTGAGGTGGTGTACAGAGAGAAGAGGAGGGGTCCAAGGACGGAGCCCTGTGGGACACCATTGGAGAGCTGGCGAGGGTCTGACACTTTGCCTCCCCAGGAGACCTGGTATGATCTTCCCGACAGGTAGGATGAGATCCACTGGAGTGCAGTGCCAGTGATCCCCATCTCAGAAAGCCTGGAGAGCAGGATTTGGTGGTTAACAGTATCAAACGCCGCAGAAAGGTCCAGCAGAATGATGACGGATGACCTCGAAGCTGCTCTGGCAGACTGGAGGGCAGTGGTGACTGAAAGGAGGGCAGTCTCTGTGGAGTGGCTGGTCTTGAAGCCCGATTGGTTGGGGTCAAGCAGGTTGTTCTGAGAAAGAAAGTTAGACAGTTGGTTAGATACAGCAAGTTCAATTGTTTTAGAGAAGAAGGGTAACAGTGATACCGGTCTAGTTCTGGAGGACGGCAGGGTTAAGGGAGGGTTTTTTGAGTAGAGGGGTAACTCTGGCCTGTTTGAAGGTGGGGAAGGTGCCAGAGGTAAGAGAGGAGTTTAGAACATGGAGCAGAAAAGTTATGATAGAGGGGGAGATGGTTTGAAAGAGAGGGGAGGGGACAGGATCAAGGGGACAGGAGGTGGGGCGATGAGAGAGAATGAGGTCAGAGATCTCTGCCTCGGACAGGGGAGAGAAAGAGTTTAGACATTTAGTTGGGTCAGTCATGGAGGGTGAGAGGGTAGGAAAGGTGGGTTTAGGAAACCGACTGCTAATGTCGGCGACTTTTTTCTCAAAGAAGGAGGAGAAGTCTTCTGCTGTCAGGGTGGAGGGAGTGGGTGGGGGAGGTGGGTTAAGAAGGGTGGAGAAGGTAGAGAAAAGTTTGTGGGGGTTTGAAGCAGAGTTAATTTTTTTAAGAAAGTAGAGGGTTTTAGCACCAGTTGTGTGAGAAGAGAAGGATTTAAGGAGGGAGTGATACTTATCAAGGTCCAGACCGTCTTTGGACTTGCGCCATCTCCTCTCAGCTGCTCGAAGGGTGGACCGTTCTTCACGAATAACATCCGTAAGCCACGGGCAGGAGGGAGAAGATCGTGCAGGCTTTGTTGACAGGGGACAGAGAGTCAAGTGATGCAGTTAAAGTGGTTAACAAGGTGTCGGTGGCAGTGTTAGTGGGGTGGGACGAGAACTCGTCAATGGGAGGGAGGGAGGATGTTAAAATAGAGGAGAAATGGGAGGGGGATGGGGAGCGGAGGTTGCGCCGGAAAGTTACGAGGGGAGGGGAGGTAGGAGGGGTTGGAGGGAGAGAGACAGAGAATTGGATAAAGTAGTGATCAGAAATGTGCAGTGGGGTTACAGAGGTTAAGTCAGTGATACAGTTACGTGTCAGGACGAGGTCTAGCTGTTTGCCTGCCTTGTGGGTCGCCGGTGTGCTCAGCAGCGTCAGGTCGCAGGAGTTCAGGAGAGACAAGAAGTCGACAGCCTGCGTTCCTTGGAGGTGGATGTTGAAGTCCCCGAGGACTATCAGGGGGGTTCCATCATCCGGGAGGACGCTGAGGAGCATGTCCAGCTCCTCCACAAAGTCGGCTAGCGGTCCTGGTGGGCGATAAAGAACAATTAAGCATGCTTTGATAGGATCAGTTAGCATCACATAATGGTGTTCAAACGATTTGGCAGTAACAGAGAGTGGTGTGGATGTGTATTTAATATGTGGGGAAAGAAGTAAACCTGTCCCACCATCCCGCCCGGTTGAGCGGGGTGAGTGAGTGAAGGAGTGGTTGACGGAGAGAGCAGCTGGAGTTGCAGTGTTCTCTGGGCGGATCCATGTCTCTGTCAGCGCAAGGGCATGAAGAGAAGCATGGGATGCAAACGCCGGGATGAAGTCTGACTTGTTCACAGCAGACTGGCAGTTCCAGAGCCCTAAAGAAAGAGAGAGGGCAGGTGGAGAAGATCTGGATAGGTAGTGAAGGTTAGAAGTTGACCGAATATACTTTGTGACATATCTACGTCTACGGGTAGTGTAATGAACAGGAATGCTAAAGAAACACATGGTAGCTATGAATATGTTCTACGGAGAATATAATCTAATTATGAATAGGTTGATACTTATCAGAAGAGGTGATCCGGCCCCGTCGGCCTTCCTCGGTGAACTCCGCAGGTAGACTCCTTGGTCTTTGTTAGACTGAGTCTTCGTGCGATGAGGCTGGCAGACAAGGCTGCCTCTGTAGTGCTAAACGCCTTAAATATGCTAATGCGCAGATAGAACGCCCCCAATTACCGTCAAACAAAAGAATACCCTGAGTACCCTGAAGACGAAAATGACTCACTGGCTAGCTCCTCCTTGACCAGTTTGAACTGGTTATCTAACGGCTGACCCTTCCGCTCTGCCCAAGAGACAAACTTTTAGCTAAACTCAATAAAATACTACAGCCTTGATCACTCGCAGTCAATGCAGCGCTCTCGAAGTTCTCTACAGTATGACGCTATTCGCTCTCAGCTGATTCCAGGCGGCTTCGGCTTTTAAACCAAATTCTACAACGCCCCCAATTACCATCAAACAAAAGAATACCCTGAGTACCCTGAAGACGAAAATGACTCACTGGCTAGCTCCTCCTTGACCAGTTTGAACTGGTTATCTAACTGCTGACCCTTCCGCTCTGCCCAAGAGACGAACTTTTAGCTAAACTCAATAAAATACTACAGCCTTGATCACTCGCAGTCAATGCAGCGCTCTCGAAGTTCTCTACAGTATGACGCTATACGCTCTCAGCTGATTCCAGGCGGCTTCGGCTTTTAAACCAAATTCTACAACGCCCTCAATTACCATCAAACAAAAGAATACCCTGAGTACCCTGAAGACGAAAATGACTCACTGGCTAGCTTCTCCTTGACCAGTTTGAACTGGTTATCTAACTGCTGACCCTTCCGCTCTGCCCAAGAGACGAACTTTTAGCTAAACTCAATAAAATACTACAGCCTTGATCACTCTGTCAATGCAGCGCTCTCGAAGTTCTCTACAGTATGACGCTATACGCTCTCAGCTGATTCCAGGCGGCTTCGGCTTTTAAACCAAATTCTACAACGCCCCCAATTACCGTCAAACAAAAGAATACCCTGAGTACCCTGAAGACGAAGTTCTCTACAGTATGACGCTATACGCTCTCAGCTGATTCCAGGCGGCTTCGGCTTTTAAACCAAATTCTACAACGCCCCCAATTACCGTCAAACAAAAGAATACCCTGAGTACCCTGAAGACGAAAATGACTCACTGGCTAGCTCCTCCTTGACCAGTTTGAACTGGTTATCTAACGGCTGACCCTTCCGCTCTGCCCAAGAGACAAACTTTTAGCTAAACTCAATAAAATACTACAGCCTTGATCACTCGCAGTCAATGCAGCGCTCTCGAAGTTCTCTACAGTATGACGCTATACGCTCTCAGCTGATTCCAGGCGGCTTCGGCTTTTAAACCAAATTCTACAACGCCCCCAATTACCATCAAACAAAAGAATACCCTGAGTACCCTGAAGACGAAAATGACTCACTGGCTAGCTCCTCCTTGACCAGTTTGAACTGGTTATCTAACTGCTGACCCTTCCGCTCTGCCCAAGAGACGAACTTTTAGCTAAACTCAATAAAATACTACAGCCTTGATCACTCGCAGTCAATGCAGCGCTCTCGAAGTTCTCTACAGTATGACGCTATACGCTCTCAGCTGATTCCAGGCGGCTTCGGCTTTTAAACCAAATTCTACAACGCCCTCAATTACCATCAAACAAAAGAATACCCTGAGTACCCTGAAGACGAAAATGACTCACTGGCTAGCTTCTCCTTGACCAGTTTGAACTGGTTATCTAACTGCTGACCCTTCCGCTCTGCCCAAGAGACGAACTTTTAGCTAAACTCAATAAAATACTACAGCCTTGATCACTCTGTCAATGCAGCGCTCTCGAAGTTCTCTACAGTATGACGCTATACGCTCTCAGCTGATTCCAGGCGGCTTCGGCTTTTAAACCAAATTCTACAACGCCCCCAATTACCGTCAAACAAAAGAATACCCTGAGTACCCTGAAGACGAAGTTCTCTACAGTATGACGCTATACGCTCTCAGCTGATTCCAGGCGGCTTCGGCTTTTAAACCAAATTCTACAACGCCCCCAATTACCGTCAAACAAAAGAATACCCTGAGTACCCTGAAGACGAAAATGACTCACTGGCTAGCTCCTCCTTGACCAGTTTGAACTGGTTATCTAACTGCTGACCCTTCCGCTCTGCCCAAGAGACAAACTTTTAGCTAAACTCAATAAAATACTACAGCCTTGATCACTCGCAGTCAATGCAGCGCTCTCGAAGTTCTCTAAAGTATGACGCTATACGCTCTCAGCTGATTCCAGGGGGCTTCGGCTTTTAAACCAAATTCTACAACGCCCCCAATTACCGTCAAACAAAAGAATAGGCTACCCTGAGTACCCTGAAGACGAAAATCTCTACAGTATGTCTCTCGTATATACGCTATATCTTAGTGCCACTTAGCTCACGGCTAGCTGTCATTAATCTTGACAATGTTCTTTAATGTCAGATGCAGGGCTTGACATTAACTTTTAGAGGCACTTACATTCTATGCATAAAAGTCATTTGTCCGAAACCTTTAAATAGCCTGACGTAGTGAATGGGCAAAACTAGCCTGGCTAACGGAGGTCGCTTTCTCAGGCAAATGATAAAAGAAACTAGCCTGACGTTGTCATACTCATAATTCTGGTCAGAATATGAGTCTGAGAACTCTCCGTTGGGCTTTGACTACAGGGCGTGTTTCAAACGAGCCTGGAAAACAAATGCCTCTTCGCTCAATTGGATAGATCTACAACCAATCAGAGCAACAGAGTATGTGACGTAGCCTATGTTAAGCACCGCATAGTTGTTGTCAACAGAACTAAACTACAAGCAGACTTGAAGTATGCTTGAAGAATGAATACAAACGATTTTTGCCGGTGTTGTAAAATTAATTTAAGGGTAGGGAGAGTACTTGTTCACACGGTCAACCTTTTTGAGCGAAACAATAAAGGGCAATGCATATACGAACAAGTTCTCCGTTTAGGATTACAACTCCATAGGGGCCAGCTGATAAATTAAACTTTTACCGAATCCCGTAGGAAGGACGGCAAAAACATATTTTCCATTGACAAATGCCTTGATTGCGTCTCTCTGTTCCTCTTTCAAAATTAATGCGCTGTCGATGTCTTCTAAAACAGACTCGATGGCAGAATCATAACATCCCAGATCTCCAGCGGTAGCCATGTTTGTTCAAAACGATTTCAACTTAAACGCTCTTTTGTGACGTGGGTGATTACGTTACTGTTGATCATCTGTCCATCATCCTATAAAGCCCGCCCGGCAATTTAATTGGTTCGCCCAGATTCTGGTTTTCTGTAGTTGGTCCCCAATACGAGACCCTCCAGACCCAACTTCCCGACCAAATTTTTTTTTGGGCGGGGAGAATTTGGGCTGGCAGCCAGGCTAAAAAGAAACAGGCTCCGTTAAAGAAATCCAATATTCTGTCTATCTTCGGTAGGCTCGTATCTACCAAAAGCATCTACCAACCCCGAGTCTGACTCTGAGGCTAACGTCAAAAGACTTTCGTGACCCAAATAAAAATTCTGATGCGACAGATCAATGGGGAATCGCGTTCTCTCTTAAAGGCTGCCCTCCTCGACCTGAGCAGAATTCACCGAGATGAACTTCACCGAAACAGGAAAAATGCAGGCATATTACAGGCATTTCTAAGGCCGAGTAGGTAGGTAAGATGGCGGCGCAAAGCTACAGTGACGTCATGTGAATCAAATCAATAGTATAGGACATTTCAGCCTGACGTCACAACAACAAATATCTTACTTCCGGGTGGATAACGTTGATCTTGGCTAGCGATAGTTAACCTTAACAAGCCATTGAAGCCAACAGGATTTTCCATGTCATTTAACCACCAACACGTTTTACGATTATTATGATTATAACACGTTTCATGATTATGCTTGTGAACCGAAATCCCGATGTAACGGTGTATCAAACTCGTAGTAACTGAGATCGCTAGCTACTGCTGTAGCTACAATATCCAACTTGATGATTGAAGATTTTCTGGACTGCGTGAGCTTTCTAGCCATCTGTCTGGACACAATAATTTTCCTTCGGGGGTTAATTAAGTACCTATCTATCTTATTGACTATGGAAACTTTATCATTGTAATGATGAGCAGTTTTGAGGATTTGTGGATCGATGAGTAAGCATGGTTGACAGTAGAAAGGTAAATGTTGGATAAAGCAAACATAAAAATTTCTTATCAGTTAAATACTGATTGTTTCAAGTTGAGTTCAAGTTCAAGTCTTATATTGTCCGGTGCACATTCTTAAGACAACGCAAGCACCTGGCATTTACATAGGCCTAACATAAGTACACAGAACATAAATTAAATTTATGCTAAGCTTAAATAAGTAAACCTCCTAAATATACAGATATCTATAAATAATACAATACAAATTACTGTAAATACTATGTTTACGGTAAATACTGTGTGTACTGTACTTAATGTAAATACTGTGTTTACTGAGTGTGTACTGTACAAATTACTGTAAATAATTAAATATTTGTATTTTGCTTTCATGTCCATTTTATAATAGTGTTTGGCCCAGCTACATTTTAGCTGCTTTCTCCCCTTGAGGAATGAAGGCATGACCAGTGTGGCACCACATTTAGCCAGTTCTTCAACAATCAAAAAAACCATGTCTGCCATAACCAGGGGCCAGATGCATAAAAATAGAACAAGTCTTAGACTTAAATGCAACTTCAAGTCCAACTTGCCATAGACACTTCAATTTACCTGTTGCATAAAGCTTTGAGATCAGTGACTAACGTAAGACTGACTTAGATGTTGCGCGTTGCGTTATGGGTAAAATAAGACACTCTGCGGAAAAAAAGGTGGTGGACAAAACAGGGACACTTAACGGTGAAAGATTGATGCATTTAAACCTGATGAAAACCTATATCTGTTGGAGGAATACAACATTGAAAAAGTTGTCTTATTAACAAATAGTGTATGCGTTTTTAAGCTTCTTAATTTAACCCCAACACCACTTCCATTTATCAACAACTCCAACGCAGATGGCTGGCGCTAGCGTCAATAAAGTGAAAAGTTGTCATCTACTCTCGTTTAATAAAATTACATTTAGCGGAAAAGCAGAACCCCGTCAACATTTTCTGCAGTTACAAATAACACTGTTAATTCCTTTCGTAATAAATTATGTTAAGAAAATGGCGTAGCCAACTTACAGATTGTTGGCATAGCAACGCAGCCCTTATCGCAAGGCTTAGCCAGGGGGAGAGGTGGCTAACGCTTCTACCTCAAATTAAGTCAGTCTTACTATTTATGCAACTGACAGGCTTAATTAGACTAGTCTTACCTGACAATTTAAGACAGTCTAATCCCAATACTCCCCCTTAAGGCCAATTTATACTTCTCCGACTCTGTTACGGACAGACGCACGCACTGAGTTGGACGGATTGATTGAATTTATACTACTCCGACGGCTCTGCGTGCTGAAAGTAATTCACCGCCAGAACAGTAACTGGCGCTGCACTGCGATGCTAGCTAGGTTATCGAAATGTCGGAGCAAATTTACAAATGAGCCGTTTCATCGATAAAATAAGCACAATTTCAGCAATGACACTGCCCATTCCTCGTTATATTTTAATTCAGATGCTGATTTACGTGTACTGTTTAGCTGAAATATGAATTGTAAAAACTTACAACAATGGCGGTCAAAGGATTCTGTTCTCTTGTTGGTCTCGGCAACCCCGCCCCTGACGCAAGCGGTTCTTAATACGGACCAATCACTGCCAAGGGGTATTCGTAAAATGACGGACTGACGAACGGATAGTCAGGAAAATCAGGAGGTGCACGTAGAGGTCTCCGAGGGGTTCGTAAAGGGCACGGAGAGGGAGTTTCTTGACGGAGAGGGCGTTCCTTGTGTGCATGTCCGTAAAAACGCAGAAGTATAAATTGGCCTTTACCCTTTCACCCTAGCCCTTAGTTTACCCCTAGCCGTTGGCCCTCGAAACTGAGGGGTAAGGGCTACAGGTACGTCATCTAGCACTTATCGATATCTCCAAAGCAAGAAGTGTTATGCACTGATATTAAAGGTCACATGAAATGCTGTTTTTGGATGCTTTTATATAGGCCTTAGTGGTTCCCTAATACTGTATCTGAAGTATCTTTCCTGAAATTCAGCCTTCGTGCATAGTTAAAGCCACTACGAGCAGTCCATCAATGAGCTATCCTCAAAACGCACTGTTTCTGTGTCTGTAGCTTTAAATGCTAATGAGGAGGAGAGGGGTGGCAACATGCGCTAATGTTTACAACGGATGTATCGCAATGTCTCGTAGCCCCCGTTGCTGTAAGATGCCTCGAATTTAGCCATTCTCATCTGATCACCTTGATTTGCAGAGGTGCACACTCATTGTCATTTCATTGAGGAGAAAGGCGGATATCGTGAGCTATGACACCAACAGCAGAACGGTTATACAAATAACAAAGAAGCAAGGGCGTAACCATGGTTTAGACATTGGGGGGGGTCCAAATGAATATCCTTCCCCATATTTTTTCAGGGGTGCAAACTCATCAGGGATGGAAAAGGAAACAAGGATCCAAACCCCCTCGGGGGTCCGGGGCATGCTTGTCGGGTAATACAGTACTGTGCATAAGTCTTGGGCACCCAAGATTTTTTACACAAATAATGTCTCAGACTGTATTTCTTCAATGAAATGCTACAGCTTTTCTTGAATTACATGTTTCTATGAGGGCGGTGTGTACACGAAGGCAGCTTTTATTATTAAAATGTCATTCGTAATTAAGAACAACATAGGAATTGCGCAAAGCAGTTTATTAATTAGTAGGCGACATCTCTGGTGTCTCGTCGGTGAGGAGGCAGATGAGGATACTTATAGTGATGCAGAAAGTTTTGTATCGTACCTATTTGTAGTATAAATACTTTAGAAATATAGTAGATAATATTTTTTTTTCGTTGAAGTGTATCAGATTTGAATGCAACATTTAATCAAAGAAATATATGTAATATGATTTTTTTATTTGTGCAGCAGTATGAAAGTGCAATTTTGCTAAACCTTTTGTGAAATTTTTTATTTCATTATTTCTTAAAGCATTTCTTTAACTTTTTTAAAAATTTGTATTGTGCCTAAGACTTTTGCACAGTACTGTGTATATATATATATTAAAAAAAACATAATATATATATATGCATAGTCAGTGAAAACCAGTGAAATGAATTTGAGGATTATAGGTAACATGACCAAAAAGCTATTGAAGTTTAAAGGTTTATTTTCAATAAAGAATTACTTTTTTTATAACTTTAGATGAAAATGAACAAAATAAAGGCTTTGCAGCATGAATGCATACATATTCAACAGTTTAACATTATTTTGACGCTCCTAGTTCATGTTCTTGAGAAGCTATTGACTTTTGAAACGTGTAATTTGTTGATGGTCCCTAAACATACGCGTTGTTTAGGCATTAGGTGCGTTCGACATGGACTGCGGCTGCATGAAACGACCGGCGAGAGTGGCTGCTTGCAGTCGGGGAGGAGTTGAAAACGGCTCTGTGAAGTCGAACATTTCAGCTTCTCCTGGTTTCCTGCGTTGACGTCAGTCACTGACGATTAAGCGCTGTTTGCTTACTTTACTTTATATTTAAACGTAGTCTTTCCATTATTGAAAAGGCGGAGTAAAACCCTTTCTTCCAGAATTTTTTTTATTCAATTCAACTATATGGTCCGGATTTGAGCATTGGCGAAACTGAAGGTGTCCAAATATTACAAAACAAGCGTCAAAGTTGTCGTTTGTGAGCCTGGCCAATCATGAAATAGCTGTGTCGTCACTTTGACTCTCTTGACGTCACCGTGCAGTTGCTCTTGAGAATATGTGCTCGGCTATACAGCCAACAGTTCTCGAATCGATCTCACAGTACTTGATGGCGACGTCACAGTGACGTGTCCTCGGCGGTGTCTCAAGTCGGACAAAAAGTCTAACCAGAATTCACTGTTTCAAGTCAGCCGCCTGCAGCCGGCTGCAGCGCCGCATGAAGTCGGGTCATGTCGAACGCACCTAATGGCTTTGCGGCCGGTCGTAGCGGTGCTAACACCGGTTAAAATAGCAAAATACTGGGCGTCCGAATAGCTGTTGAAATCCAACTTCAAACCAACTTTACCACGGTCATTCACCAGCCTAAAATACAATACAATCATCTCTGTCCATGACTGCACCTTTAGCTTGCTCTGGGTAGCCCCACACAGGTATAGCAGAACTGCCTGCAATACAGTTATGGTACGTCGTTATCCCCAAAATAGAATTTCGTGACCACAAATTTCGGAAGTCATGTCTGGGGCTCTGGGAGTTACAGACCTGAAGACTCGAAATGAAAAGCGCGCGTGTCATGTTGACATTGGTTGGCCAAACAACAAGCTTGAAAAGAATATTCATGTCAGTTTGCGTTCGCAGACTAGGCTAATTGGAGGAACCCCTTTAATGGCAGATCTACACGAATCACACAAATGACCTATTTTGGATCAAAAACAGGGAATTTCGCCAAAAGGCGACGAGTTTGCACCCGTTTTTGTTGTTGTTACGTGCATTGCCTACAATTTATTTAGGCCTATGAAAATGTGCACATTTAGAACATAGTTTCAAGGACTACATTGACCATTTGAATTCACATCTAAAGGAATAGTGACATTTCTCTGAGACAGTGCATTGCAGTGCCTGCATTGTGACCACATGTCATTTTATCAGAAAAACTGCGACTCATGCTTTTAGGAGGCTACTGGTTTTACTTGCTTACACATTTAGCTAGGTATCAAGTTACTTACTGTCTGAAAAAAACGTATATGCTTGGCTGCTGGTCAAGTTAACGCTTTTTAGGTAACCTCAAATCCTCCATTAGCCTACTCTACCTCCTCTCCAACAAGTTATCTAACTTTACTTTCTTTGAGCCCAACTAACTGACGAAAAGGTTTTAGGTAACCATGACAACGCAGAACGACACAAGATGGATCACAGAAGTGTACAATAGACCAATTATTTGTTTGTAAACATTCGGGATGGGCGCGCAATGTGGTTGCAGAAAACCGGGAAAGGATAACATTTTAAATGGCAAAAGGACCACACGGATAATACAAATAGATTTAAAAAGACAAAAAAGTCGTGGAGGACAGCCTTTAAGAGAGAAAGCAATTACCCATTGATCTGTTTTATCAGAATTTTGAATTGGATCACGAAAGTCTTGAAATTTGAGTGAGAATGTCGCCCGGAACAGTACAGACCGCATAGTTGAGCGGCGATCATGTCTTCACGTCATGTCACAAAGTTCATAATTTTACAGTTTTACAGTCAATTCTACATCTAAAAGTGGAGCAGGGCAGCTTTCAAGAGATATGGGAATTCTGATTTTAGCCAGCTGGTCCGATCATTTTTCTGATTTGTTTAAACTGACAATCTGAGTGAGACTGCGTCTCCGTTACACTGTTTTGACAGTGTAACGGAGAGGCCTGAAATTGAAAGGCCTGTAAATGAAAAACTCCTGCCAGATCATGCCACTGTGTGTGGTTTGTTTATAAACATCAATTGGACTAGTTCTCTCACACTAGCAAGCTTGCACGATATGCTACCCAAAGTTATGCTACCCAACAGCAACCCAACAAAAACGTTTTATAAATTGTCTGTGAGGAAATGTCTTCCTTAAATCTGGTCATGAGTGGTTGGTTGCCAGCCTGTCCATTGGTACCGTTAGATGCAGTGAGACCACCCGGTAAACATTGACTAGGCTACTATAGCTGGATCTGTGCTAACGTTATCCACAGGTTCCGTTCGGGCGATTTCAATTTAACCGTGGCAAAACGGAAAAAAGTCTTATCCTTTACATGCCTGTGTACATTTGACATTACAAACCCAAACACAACAAGATTTCGACATGACGTTAATCTTTTCGATCTAGTCTTTTAAGTGAACTACTATGAAATACTATGCAATGCTGCCATACTAACTGCTGTTGACAGGATGACAGTTATCCACCCGGAAGTGTCTTGGCAACCTTTGTGTACAAACATTCTGATTAGGTCTATATTATTCATTTTAATGACTGTAGCAAGTTAGTCCAAGTTTAGATATTTATAGCTTAGACTCTAGACAGACATGTATATACATTATGTTTAGAAGGAACCCACAATGAAAGCTAATGTTTAATCATTAAAAATGTCACAACTGTGAGAAAAGAATTCAGGATTTAACTAACTTTTGTCTTTTCGTTCTCCTCTTCTTTCTCAGAGGAAAGTGGTTGGGGGTGAAGGCAGAATCTCTTTGAAGACAGATTGGGGATTAAAGATCTTAAAGGGTTGGTGCTGTTGATAGGAACAAGTGACACCAACACCAGATAGCGGAGGGTGTATTACAGGATTACACTTAAGACAATTTTAAGGATTTAACGTGATTCCCATCGCTGAGAAAAATCAATTAGATGAAGGCGCATGCAAACACATAGACACACACTTGCAAACTGACTTGCAAACTCAATAAAAAGCAAACATACATGCAGTCACACACAGATATGACATTGGGTCTCAAAAACATCCACAATTATAAACTGTCAGTCAGAAAGCAAATTCTACTTCCAGAGGATGTTTGAGGCCTAGCATAGTGACAGTTTGTCAAACTGAAAGTAAGTCTATGGCATTGGACTCAGTTGACATGTGACTTAATGTTCATCTGAGCTGTTGAGGTAGTGACAAGACAGCCATGCCAAGACCACAAAGGTCCCAGTATCACCCAAATTAACACACTCCACTTAACCCAAATGCTCATACTACTAATTATATACTGAGCTGGATCCATTCTATTGCATTATTAGGGTTCCTTCGGTAGGAGGGGACCTATTGTTTTTGTTAGTATTCCTATTATTAGGGTTCCTCCGGTAGGAGGAAACCTGTTGTTTCTGTTAGTATTCTTCTTATTAGGGTTCCTCCGGTAGGAGGAAACCTATTGTTTTTGTTAGTATTCTTACTAGGGTTCCTCCGGTAGGAGGAAACCTATTGTTTTTGTTAGTATTCTTATTTAGGGTTCCTCCGGTAGGAGGAAACCTATTGTTTTTGTTAGTATTCTTCTTCTTATTATTATTATTATATTTCTCCGCTAAATGGCCCAATAGCTCAAAATGTCCTGGACCCGAATTTTTCCAATTAAGCCCAATGATACAACAGGTCACTCATTACTCCCAGACGGCTAGTGGCCCATGTGCGCCCATAGGTGGCGCTATAAAACACGCCCAAAGTCTACGTGACTTCCCCAGCGCCCCATTACTCCAAAATGCCTGAAAATTGGTATACATGCCTTATTTCTCATGGGGAACAAAAAAAAACATAAGGTCGGCCATGATAGATTTTGCTGTACTGTCCAAATTTGGTACAACCTTCAAAACCCTTCTACTCATAAACCATACACCCAATCGACTTGAAATTAGTTCCAGATATGTAGAATACATGTCTTTACATAGGGTGACATGGAATAAGAAATGCAATACAAAATGGCTGAAAGAAGTGTATTTATGTAAATGTCCAAATTGCCTCAATATTTTTTTTGTTAATAAATCAAATATAATTTTGACTGATTGTTTTTCAAACCTAATAGGGTTCAAGACGACATCAATCTCTAGTACCAAAACAATTTCATCTTGGTATGTCAATATATGATTGAATTCAATTGAATTGCTCCACAGTGCGCGCGCTCCAAATTCTCACAGACTCATCCTGCCCCTTGACACTAGGGTGACCACCTGTCCCGCATTGCGTTGTGTCGCACAGCATTTTCACCCCTTGTTCCGCACGTCGCATATTGAAAATGCTGTGCTATAGACCAATTATTTGTTTGTAAACAATCGGGATGCGCGCGCACTGTGGCTGCAGAAAACTGGGAAAGGATAGCATTTTAAATGGCAAAAGGACCACACGGATAATACAAATAGTTAGATTTAGAAAGACCAAAAGCGTCGAGGAGGACATGCCTATGGGAGAGAAAGCGATTACCCAATGATCTGTCGCATCAGAATTTTGATTTGGGTCACGAAAGTCTTGAAATTTGAGTGAGAATGTCGCCCGGTACAGACCGCATAGTCGAGCGGCAACCATGTCTTCACGTCATGTCACAAAGTTAATAATTTTACACTTTAACAGTCAATTCTACATTTAAAAAGTCGAGCAGGGCAGCTTTCAAGAGATATGGAAATTCTGCTTTTAGTCAGCTGGTCCGATTATTTTTCTGATTTGTTTAAACTGGCAATCTGAGTGAGACTACATCCCAGTTACACTGTTTTGACGTTAGCCTCAGTCAGACTCGCTCACTGGCAGTGTGCACAATGTTGTATTTCACTCCATTCTACACCAGAAACGTCAGGGAGGACTGCCTAATGTAGATACGAGTCTGGTGAAGATAGCCAGAATCTCGGATTTCTTTAACCTGTCTGTTTCATTCGTCATTTGCCTGAGAAAGCGACCTCCGTTAGCCAGGCTAGTTTTGCCCGATCACTTGGACAGGCTATTTATTTAACCTTTTGGAGACTACTAGTCTACTAGTCGAAAAAAATTATTTATGATTTTTAATGCGTAATAACTGGGGGAGGAGGGGGCAGTGTTTCGGGCCCGTGGGCGGGCCCGCACTGGGTATCGGGGTCAAGTGACTTTTGTGCATAGACAAGTGAACGTAAATGTATTTGTCCAAAGGCCAAGAGCCTCAAAAAGTTAATATCAAGCCCTGCAATCCAGTGGCCAGAGATATATGATGACCTGAACAACACTCCAAGAGTAATAGAACGGGGAGAAGTTCGTCTTTTGCAACCCACATGCGCAGTTGAGCTTGCTTGACAGTTGTGTGACGCAGGGTGATAATTGGTCTATACAGCGCAAACAGGAACAGGTGGTCATCCTACTGACGCGCAAGCTTGGCGAGACGCACACACATCCTTTCTGGAAATGGTGTGCTGACCAAGCCCCACCCTCACCCTCATTTCGCTTCCAATCGCAGCTCGCCGTTACGAATATAAATTCTTTTTCGGCGGCCATTGTTGTTTTCAACTGGAATTGCCTTATAGCCATGCTGGAGGCAGCCACGTTCGGTAAGTCCTATTTGTACACATTTTAAGCTAGAATCAATGATTGGGTTCGTGAAAGTACACTACTCTTGAATTATGGTGAAGGTTTGAGCACTTTGAGACCTTTAGATCGTGAGTTTGAAGTGACGGAAAACCGAACTCGAAAAGTAGCTAGCTTTTCTCTCTGTGTAGTTAATTAGTGAATCATGTAGCATCTCGGCGAATTCCTCAAAAAGGTAGAGGAGGGCAGCATTTAGGAGAACAAGCGATTCCCCACAGACCTGTCAGCTCAGAATTTTGATTTGGGTCGAGTAAGTCTTTGTAATAAGCCTATGCGCCAGGGAGACCGCATAGGCTTAGGCGGCCGGCAGCCATGTTTTAGTCGCGTCCTGTTCACCATTTCACAGTTCGGTCGACACCAAAAATGTGTTTGTTACCAAACCTCGAGGAGGGAAGGCTTTAGGAGATGTAGGAATTGTGCTTTTAGACTGCTTTTTGTAGACTAGAGTCTGCTGAAGATAGCCAGTAAATAGGATCTTTCAAAACAAGCCTATTTAATTTGTCATTTTCCTGAGAAAGCGACCTACGTTAGCCAGGCTAGTTTCACTCGGTCAGCCTATTTAAAGGTCTCTGACAGTCAGAATCACTGTTTACAGGCAAAGGTTGAGCTGGTCTTTGGTCAGATGTGTATATTGACCAGTTTAGAGCTAAATACTCTTGCCAGGGCCTGGAATCGAGCCAAATGTTTTGAGTGACTTTGCATGGCCTGGTCTCCATCAGGTCAACACATTTGGATTCAAGTTCAAGTAATGCCACTGCATTTCACAGTCAAAACTGTAGTTTATGTCAAGTGTAGATGTAAAAAGCTTCATTTTTCACAACTGACATGGATCCTTTTTTCGCTTTACAGGTCTTAAGGGTCATGCAGAGGCCTGCTCAACAGAGTTCAACAGAGGACAAAGAGAGAAAAACAGATCCCTTGCTGGACTACCCCCCTCTAGCTGGACAGCTTCTCTTCAACCCTGACCCCAGGACAGCTTCATCCAGCTGGCCTGCCCTGACTGCCTCCCTGCAGGCCCTGCTTGCCCCTGCCTGCCAGCCCTCCAGAGACAGACAGTCACTCCACAGACACAGTAGCTCTGCCGACTGCTTTTTTGAGGACATTGATGAAAAAGGACAAACCAGCATTATTTACTTTGATGAAAGTCTAAATTTGTAATCCTTTCCATGTCCCAGCATGCCAAGTTGCTGACTTTTAGTGTCTTAAGTAATGAAACCAGTTCAAGTGATAGACTTTTGACCTGAATCCAATGATTAGTCATTTGAATAAAACCCACTCAAGAGAAGTACTGCTTCTTGGATGATTTATGCTCCATATCGGTTCATCTCACACATTTGCCTTTGTTTCCATGAGATTCATGGAATTGCTAGTTTCTGCTCCACCGTTGTGTAGTAAAAAATATAATTTAGGACAGCAATTACATTTTTGTGTTATCCTTTCGCATTACACACATTTAGTCAATGTTCTTAAACTCAACCGATTGTTGTCATTTTACCATACTCTTCATATTGATCAGACATCAGTGTTTGGGAAGATTACTGTATATTTCCACTTTTGATTTGTATTTCCATCATAAATTTGGTCTTTAATTTCAATTGGAAGTGGTATTAAAAGGTCTTTAAAAGTCTTACATTTAAGTTGTTTACACCTGTAGACACCTTGTGAAGCCCCCACCCCCCACTCCAGAGACAGTTGGTGACAGAGAGGTGCAGAAATTAAGTTAAACATAGTTATGCCTTAAGCGTAGAGTAAAACATAGAGACTAAATGTGTAAATGGATGTTGAAACTCAGTTCTCTGAGTTGGTTTATGTCAGTTTAGGAAAAGGTTGTCTTTTAAACCTCTAGGTTTAAAAGAATTCAGATTTGATTGGAACTCTCTCTTTTATACATTTATAGTTGGATTTGACATTTAACAGCCATTTAATTCATTAAGTAAGTTGTTCAATTTAAACAACCATAACACTGTACATATGGTATACAAAGCTGCAGTCAGATTTGGTGAAATTGTTAGCTTGGATGTTATCTTGACATATACATGGGGTCTTGATGATGATGCGCACGCAGCTTCAAGGCAGATAGACGCAGGAGACTCCGAGACCTTAGCTTGTCACTAGCATCTCGTCATATCACGCAGTTCGAGCACAGCTAGATCATCAACGTCAGCGCTCTTGGGTACCCAGCATGCAGTGCGGTATGTCAAAAAACTTGTGGAAATTCGTTTTGGTTACAACAGCTATGCAAGGGATTTCAGTTGTTGCGTTTGTTCAGTTAGATGTTTGTAATAATGTTGTTTGTTAGTTGAAATAATCTTGTTGGTCACCCTGAGAGTGCATGTTGTGTGGTTTAATCGGAACTGACAGTCGGTCATTGCATATTTATTATTAGCAAGGAGTGGATCATAGGATGTGACATAGACCTATTGCCAATGTGACCATCATTATAAATTGCCTGTGGTTCTGGAAAGCAGTCTTCAAGCCATCAATGAGAAATTCTGGAAACCGTGTTGCGATGATTGTGTTTTGATTGTGGGAGGCAATTTTTTTGTCTAAACCTGATGCGTGCGCTACAGCATTTCTGCTTTGGCGTGACTTATGCTGGGAGGGAGGTAAACTGCATGGATTGGGATAGTGTACGGGCAGGTGTGTTTATGTATAGGGTGAAATGGAATGAGAAATGTAATACAAAATGTCTGAAAGGGGTGTATTTATGTAAATGTCCACATTGCCTCAATATCTTTGTGTCAATAAATCAAATATCATTTTGACTGATGGTTTTCAAACCTTATTTGGTTCAATATGACATCACTCTGAAAAACCATCAACAATTTCACCTTGATATGTCAAAATATGATTGAAATTGAGTAGTTTAAACTTTGGCTGAGTCTAACAACTCTTACCACAGAAGAACCAGCTTACTTTTTTATACAGTAACTGAACATGATGATATTCAACACTGAGAATAGCTCAATGGACAGGGACAGTGATCTGCAAAGTATGATGTTGGAGGTTTAAATCCAGCCGCAGTCTTTTAGCCTGTCTTAAATTTGAATATCTGTTTAGTTAAACAGGATGAAGTCATTATGAAATACCATGCGCAATTTCATACAATTCCACTTTGAAATGTCAACCGCTTCTTAACCTTTGTCCCAAAGCTGACCAAAGCTAATACTATGCCCTTTCTACTCACACATTCTCAACAGTTGGTGTGTAGCAGAGAGGAAAGAGAAGCTGCCTTGTAACCTTATGCTCATGAGTTAAAACCCCATTCAGCCTATTGTAGTTGGCCCAACATGAAGTAGTTTTGCTCTCTTGTGGTCCAACTCTTGACCTTCTACAATGTAATTTTTTTTAATATTTTGCCATTTTGCGGAGGAACCCACATCGCTGCTTGCAGCTACATTAATTATTTGTGTCCCTTATAAAAAGCCTTGTAGGAGCCCAACATATTGACCACTAATAACCACTAATTAAGAAGATCAACCCTCGCAAGGCACCTGGCCCAGACGGCATATCAGGTAGGGCCCTCAGGGGCTGCGCTGACCAGCTGGCAGGGGTCTTCAGTGACATCTTCAACCTCTCCCTTAACCTGTCTGTACTCCCCGTCTGCTTCAAGAGGACCACCATTATCCCTGTGCCCAAGAACACCAAGGTCGCATGTCTGAACGACTATCACCCGATAGCACTGACCTCTGTCATCATAAAGTGCTTCGAGCGGCTAGTCAAATCATTCATCTGCTCCTCGCTGCCCCCCACACTGGACCCCATGCAGTTTGCATACCGGTCCAACAGGTCTACAGACGATGCCATCGCTCTGACCATGCACACCGCTCTCTCCCACCTGGACAAGGGGAATACATATGTGAGGATGCTGTTCATTGACTACAGCTCTGCATTCAACACCATCATCCCCTCCAGACTGGTCTCCAAGCTTGTGGACCTGGGACTTAGCACCTCCCTCTGCAAGTGGATCTTCCACTTCCTGAAGGGGAGGCCACAGGTGGTGAGAATCGGTGACCGCACCTCATCCGTACTGATCACCAACACAGGCACCCCCCAGGGCTGTGTGCTCAGCCCTCTCCTGTTCTCCTTGTTCACTCACAACTGTGTGGCAACGCACAGCTCCAACCTCCTTGTTAAGTTTGCTGACGACACAACCATCGTGGGCTTCATCTCTGACAGTGACGAGTCAGCCTACAGAGGGGAGGTTGACACCCTGACATCATGGTGTCAGGACAATAACCTCTCTCTTAACATCAGCAAGACCAAGGAGATGATTGTGGACTATAGGAGGCGGCAGGAGGAGGAGCATGCACACCTACTCATCAATGGATCGGAAGTGGAGAAGGTCATCTGCTTCAAGTTCCTCGGGGTGAACATCAGCAATGACCTCACCTGGTCTGTTCACACGTACAAGGTGGTCAAAGCGGCCCGTAAGCGCCTCTTCTTCCTGAGGAGACTGAAGAAGTTTGGTATGGACTCAGTCATCCTCACTAACTTTTACATATGCACTATAGAGAGCATTCTGACTGGTTGTATTACAGTGTGGTATGGGAGCTGCACAGACAGGGACCTACAAGTGTGGTCCGTTTTGCTGAGTTCATCATCGGCAGGAAGCTCCCAGCCCTACAGGACACCTACCACACACGTTGCCTAAGGAAAGCCGGCAGGATTCTAAGAGACTGTTCCTACCCATCCTTCAGTTTCTTTACCCCGTTGCCTTCTGGCAGGCGTTACCGCAGCATCCGGTCGTGCACACGCAGACTGGACAACAGTTTCTACCCAAGGGCCATCAGGCTTGTGAATGGACACTGATATGGATATTGATTTACTGCACACTAGTCACTTATACACTGTCACTTTCAGCTACTGGTTACACTATCAGTAACATTGCACTAATGTACCTCACTGTACCTCGCCACCAGGCTCCTGTATTGACTTAGTCACTGATCTGCAAATTTGCACTATTGTACTGTACTCCACTTAGGTTAGAATAGGTTATAGGGTTGAAACAGGTTTTATGTGCATTTAGGGTTAGTATAGTGTACTATTTATTGTTATCTGTAATTTAGGAAGTTTTAGTATTAGGGTTAGTATAGTCGATTATTTATTGCTATCTGTATATTTAGGAAGTTTCACTTATTTAAGCTCAGCATAGATGTAAATTATGTTCCGTGTACTTATATGTTATGTTATGCCAGGTGCTTGCGTGGTCTTGTCTTAAGAATTTCAGTGCCCAGTCTAACCTTGTGTTGTTCTGTGTACCTGACAAATAAAAGACTGAACTTAATACTTAGGTTACCCCCTTTATGTTGCCCTATAGTGTTACACTTTATTTAGGGTTTAGCTTAGGGTTTAGGGTTTCCCTGTAGCATGTAACCCTGCGCTGTTTGCTGAGTGAACCTAAAAGCGTTTGAGGAATGTCTGCCACTGAACTTTGAATATGAGAAGAGAGTAGCCTAATAGAAAAGGACAGAT
Source organism: Hypomesus transpacificus (assembly GCF_021917145.1). Taxonomy (NCBI): domain Eukaryota; kingdom Metazoa; phylum Chordata; class Actinopteri; order Osmeriformes; family Osmeridae; genus Hypomesus; species Hypomesus transpacificus. The sequence goes on from NC_061076.1 coordinate 10,861,617, forward strand.
AAATAATATGTATGAAATAGTGTTGTGCTTAAAATGGTACTGGCAATCATTGTTAAGCAGATACAATGGTGGCCTGGACCACCATTTTCAAATGAAACATTTAGTTTATAAATGTTATTAGCAAAATCTAGGTTTTAAATGATCGGGAAAGATTAAGAGTATATGTAACTTTAAACGCGTAAATGTCCGGCCAATGAACACAGGTATGACGTACGAAGCTACATCAGCACCTTAGATACGGGAACACCATTCACCAGTGGGCTCCTGCCCCGTTTTAAACCAATCAGCGCTCATGTTGTCTGTATAACGTTCAACCCCCCCCCCCCCCCCCCCCCCCCCCCCCCCTTTCTCCTCCAGCTGTATCGTTCGCTTTGGGAATTTCCTCTAATTTCTTCGGCCAAAAACAGCATAATAGTAGTAATACAGTTAGCCTACTACACCTATTCCAGTATACGTAAATTATTTATATTTAAGTAATTGAGTATGCAAATTATAAAAAGTATTTATTTAAGTATCTTGCACTTGCCCGCAGCTGAAATTCCTTTGTCTTTATCGAACGTGATTTTTGCTGAGTTTCTCTGCTTAACTTTTCAGCTGAGTGGTTAAATCTGATACGCTATTTTGGGAACGTACGCGTTATCACGAGGAATTCTTAAATATGTGCAAGGCAATTCGACTTATAATAAAAGAGACAATGGGAACCGTATTTTCCGATCAACAATAAGCATAACCTTGCAGAAAATCTAGACAGGTCATATGCAAATAAGTTATGGTGAGCTAATTTCAGCCTAAAAGAAAATTACGTTGGTTTGGCTGTCAATGCACGCCTAGCGAACCAGTGACGTAAATCGTCTCATCGTTCCATGAAATCATATGCCATGTTAGACAGAGGAAGGTAACCAATAAACCGACGAGTTGGTAGTTTTCCAGAGGGTTGGATTCTTCAATTTGACCAATCACATACTCAAATAGTGCGTTCGCCTTGTTTTGACGTCTGAAACCGTATCACCGCCTACCTCGTGCCCATGGCGGAGGAAAGGTATAAATACAGGGAGGTGACAGCAGACGGGCATTAAGTTGTAAGAACTCCCAGGTGCGAGGGAGTAAACTGCAAGCCTGTTGAAAGGGGAAAACGAGTGAAAGAAAAGCTATAAATAATATGCAATAATCCTCTGACATCAACACGTACTGGAATGCTTAAATATATGTGAAGAAAGTATTTATATATAGCCTACGCTTTTCTATTTGCACTAACTAACGGTACTTCAAAACTACTGAGAATCTTTTTAGTACGAAAACGTAAGTATTAACGCTAGCTATATTTGTATTTGCTATAACCTAGCCCTATGTCCAATCTGTTCCTGTGGTTAGAGTATATTAGGTTTTTTGTCACGTAGTTTTCCAGATTATTTTGCCGTTAAAAAAGAAAATATTAAAATGATTTGCTGCGTCAGTCCAGAAGTGTGGGAGCGGTACTGTAACCAACTACAGCGAATGGGGAAATGTCTAGCTACTTGTTTTGTCTATTTACCCAATTTGCTTGTGCAAAGTCATTCGGATTAACAAAATTGCCAATGGAGAGATGGGAAGGAATATAATTTCTCAAATGTATAGGGCTACTTGTCACACATTACCAGTGTATTTTTTTCACTACGCAAATAATGGATGAATCCATATTCAGCCATAGGGAAAGAAACAAACATTTTAGAAGCCTTCACACAACCAGTGAACGCGTAGGCCTATTTGTAGCTCCATAGACGAATGGGCAGTTTAGGTTATGTCGTTGAATTTTCTTAACCTTTCCAAAAGACCAACGAAGGCTTAAACCTTTTTTTTTTTATACAGGTCTCATTTCGTTTGAACTCAACAGTAAGCTACAGACACTGTATCCTCAGTGACGTGTAGCCCATGTTTCATGAGCTAAACAGGAGGAAGGCGAACGAGTATGTGCCACTCGACTGTTTGTTGCACGTTAATTGTTTCCTCCATGTAACGAATTCAGTTGGTCACTAGCCACTGGCCACATCGTAACAAGGTTTATATCAGCACTGTAGTAGGCTGTAACGTCTCATTATGTAACACGATTCCGTAGGCTACCAGGTTACAGGACAATTATACTGTATGTTCAACAAGTGGTGTGATGTTGCTTTATTCTTAAATATATTGTCTAGTTCATGGCCAGTTGGGTTAACTTTAAATATAATTTCAGTTTTCTACGGTCTACAGTAGTGCCTCTTTAGCTTCCAAAGCCCATTGAGATAACATTTAAAGGGCATTGCATTGCACTCCAACACAGTTTGCTGTAGTAGGCGTATCCACCCAGCCAAGTATACTATTTCCTCTTAACAGTGAATCATATTTTCCGAATTGACATTGTATTGCATAAGGTAGAAAGGAAACATGAGTATTCATTCTGAACATGACCAAGCATTGAATGACAATCTCTGAATCCTGCCTGAATTGTACTAATATCTTTTATCTTCCTCTTGTTCTTCCAGGTAAAACATATTTCTTGCCTGTGGAAGGACGCCACCTCTACAACCAGCACTTGAAAAAAAAAAAACAGTGACAAGAAGCTTTTTCCCCCCTTGGCTGTAGCCTGACACATTCCTGCCTGGACATCTACATCTGTGTCAACCACCACGGATAAGCAACCACACCCCACCGGACCCTACCAAGGCCAGTGACATTCCACTCAAACCAGGGCCATCTCAACAGCCAGCTATGCAGCTTGAAATCCAAGTAGCTCTCAACTTCATCATCTCGTACCTGTACAACAAGTTACCACGGCGACGAGTGAATATCTTCGGTGAGGAGCTGGAGCGCCAGCTCAAGCAGAAATACGAGGGACACTGGTACCCAGATAAGCCATACAAGGGCTCAGGATTCAGGTGCATCCATGTAGGGGAGAAGGTGGACCCTGTGGTGGAGAAGGCGGCCAAAGAGAGTGGCCTGGACATCGAGGACGTCCGTCACAACCTTCCCCAGGACCTCAGCGTGTGGATCGACCCCTTCGAGGTGTCCTACCAGATCGGGGACAAGGGCCCTGTCAAGGTGCTCTTTGTGGACGACAGCAACGAAAGCGGCAGCGGGCTGGAGCAGCTGGACAAGGAGATCAAGAACAGTTTCAACCCGGAGGCGCAAGTTTTCATGCCCATCAGTGAGCCTGTGGGGCCGTCTCCCACGTCTAGCTCGCCCTCGCCTCCCTTTGGTCACTCTGCAACCGTCAGCCCCACCTTCATGCCTCGCTCCACCCAGCCTCTGACCTTTACCACTGCCACCTTTGCTGCAACCAAGTTTGGCTCCACCAAGATGAAGAGCAGTGGCCGTGGTGGCAACAGCGGCAGTGGTGGAACCAACGCCAGCAAGGCATCCCGCACCTCTCCCACCAACCTGGGCCTGAATGTTAACACCCTCCTGAAGCAGAAAGCCATCTCCACCTCCATGCACTCTCTGTATGGGCTGGGCCTGGGCGCACAGCGGCACCAGAAGGCCTCTGACCTTTCCCCCAAAGCCAAGGAATTTGTGTTCCCCAGCCTCCATGGCCAGGGGAGCCCGAGCGCCCTCTTCCCCGGGGACAGCACCATCAGCCTCAGCCCTCTGCAGTACAGCAATGCCTTTGACGTGTTTGCGGCCTACGGAGGCCTCAACGACAAGTCCCTCATGGACGGCTTGAATTTCAGCTTGAACAACATGCAGTATTCTAACCAGCAATTCCAGCCAGTCATGGCCAACTAGTACACAAAGATGTTACCACTATCACTACTACTACATGACATGTGACAGGGACAAATTTAAACAAACGCACATTTGGAGGGCAAAAAAGGAAACTTGAAAGGAATTTCAAGGACAAAAGGAAAAGTGACTAGTCAAACTGTCAGACCTTTTGTGACGAGTCCAAGAGCATTAGCCCAAGGGTGATTCATTCAGCCCCATTGAGTGAAATCATATATATATATATATATATATATATTTTTTTTTTTTTTTTTTTTACGATTAAGCTTGTAGGACAGAATGTCCAAGCTTGGTTACCTAAACTTCGACATGCATCATCGTTGTTTCTTTGCCAACCAAGCACAAAATTATTTTCATGTGACTGTTTTAAGATATATCTACAAAAGAAGAGAACACAATTCATGGCCTCTTTCAGTATTTAAGACACAACTGGACACTGCCAAATGTCCAAGGAATTGGCATAAATAAGGGGTATTTCCTGGTCTTTTTTTCTAATTGTATAATTTAATTTAGTACAGAGTTTGTAAGATTTCAGAGTATATATTGTTTCTACGACATGGTATTGCATTTATATCTTTTTACTACTCCAGTGATCCGTGATGGCTGCAGCGACTTTATGTTCCTTTTTTTTATTGAAATTGTTAAATGAATCCATCTTTAAAAAAAACATTGACTATTCTAAAGATTGTGTACAGAATATTCCGTAGTGGTGGAATTAAAAGAATATTTGCTTTTTTGAAAACAAGAGTTGTATTTTCTGTTAAGAGTTTAAAGATTTTTGCTATATTATGGACAACATTTCATCGTATATTAATTTTGTACCTATATTGTGCAATACTTGATAAAAACGGTATAACAAAGTATTTGGAGTCAGTGTCTTACATGTTAAGAGAAAATGATAGTTTATTAAGTTTGTATTAAAAGTTTGAAAATGTTCTGTGTACTGTACCTCTATTGCTCTTTTGGCGTAGTTGATGCACACAGGCTTCTCCAACAAGTTACAAATTGAAAGTTTCCATATTTTTCCATCAGCAAAGTATAACTGCCACAACCAAGGTGTACTCCAGGTGTCCTACATCCTAAAATAAATCCATTAGCTGTGCAGTAAACACTTCCTGGGCTGGTTATACCATAGTTGCATAAAGCCTGTCACTGAGCAGATGGGTTAAACCCTGCAGGTGATCAGGTCAACAGTATCACACCCTACAGTCAGTTGGTCTTAACTCCAGGACGGGAAGTATTCCTCCAGATCTGGATGGTCTGAAATGCAGGCCTGTTGTTAATTTCTTTTTATTGATTCTTCTCTGCTGGGGGCAATCGGCAGCATATATAACCCTCAGCACGAGTGGTTATATATGTATGGTTCTTTTGCGCTTGGCACTAGGCAGAGGGATGGATGGATGGGGGTATGGTGAGAGTAATCCTCATAACCCTTTCCTTCACTTATCTTAACATGGCACAGAAGAATCTCTCAGTCCACTGACACAAACCCTGAGCCAAAGGGGTGTCAATGCTACATTGTTTTTACATCCATGTCTCCAAGGGCTACTTACTTAAGTGTTAGACCAGTGCACTGCTGGTGCTACAGTGCTATTGCTAGTGTTTTGCATTGTCTTAACAAACCACTGTTGGGACAGGTATAAATGTGGACAGACTGGGAGAAAAGCATGTTGAATCTTGTTTATTTGTCTCCTGTCTCTTGACTGTCATAAATTCATCTGGGAGACTGTCAGCCACTGAACAGCTCTAATGTTACTTTCTCTTTGGCTGGTCATTTGAGACTGAAGTAGGACAAGGGAAGGAAGCCATAGCAGACTAGTAAGCCCTCCTGGGGTAACAGAAGGATGAATAGAGTTGGACACAGGGTTGTTCCCTGCCTTTTTACATGCGGGTTAGGTGAGTGCTTATCCAATCACATTTGCCCCAGTGTCCTGTGGAGTTATCCACATCAATGGATAACTTGGAGGCTGTTGTGCAAGGGCAGATTACAGAGAGGAAGTAGTCATCTGCTAAGGTTGTGGTGTCTGCATGAAAGGAGAGGAATGTGAATGGAGTGGTCTTGCGGATTGTGGCCTTTCTGGAAATAGAACACCAGCCGGTTAATCATGGTGTTGGATAGGTGATAGTGTGGATAGCCAGCTGGTAGGTTGAGTGTCTTGCTTTGTGTACTAGTGTAGGCATGAAACATGAAAGTATATATGTATACTTACTGTTTACAGGACATGTATGTTTTCCTTCTTCCTACTGTGAATGTGTATGTTGAATAAGGATGAATCAGGTGTGTTGGAGCAGGCAAACATCTAAAACGTGTAGGGCAGGGGGTCCTTGAGGACCACGGTTGAAGACCACTGCTCTAAACTGATCTGTCCGTTCTCCCTTTCCACTCTAGACTGCCTGTGGGGTCCTGACCTGGATTGGAATTTCAGAAGACTCCCCTGCTTCTGATGTAAAAAGAGATGGGGATGGAGACAGTGACGGACAGAATAAAAGGTGAGTCAAGCCTAAAGAGGGATGGAGAAGAAGGGACAGAATGGGGGATGAAACAGAGAAGGAGGAAAGATAGCGTGCTCGAAAGAGCAATGGCGACAGTAGGGATAAAGGGCAGTAAACTGATAGGTAGACAGAGATGGATAATGATGGGAGAGAGGAAGGGAGATTGCAGCATAATTGTCCTGTGTGCTGGAGCCAGGGCTGAGGCGTGTCATAAAAACAGGTGGAGCTCACTTGTAAAGGCAGCAGATATGGCATTATGTAGATATCACCCATCTCAGCAAAACTGTCAATGGTCTTTCCCGTTCCTCTGTTCTGAGCCATCCCCTGTCTATTTCCAGACTCCAGATTAGCTAACTTGACTAGTTGAGTCTGTTTGTCAGGTGACTTTCCTCACCACCCCTCTTTTTTGTCACGATGGGCGCGGCCATCCACGTATTCTCATTTCCGGTTTAAATACTTTCCGCTTTATAACGGTACTAAAAGAGAATGTCTTAAACAGGCTCTGGTACTAATCTAAGGCTAATAGAGATGCCCAGCATCAACTGTGCAGTTCGTGGCTGCCATGACAGCTGGAGAAAACAGAATCAGACCCTGTATTATCGTTGTTTTGACCATGGAAAGAAGACGTCCGAGTGTTGTGGGCCAACATTTACTTTGCACCGACCTCCAACCAAAGTTGAGGATCTGCATCACTGGCTGAAGGCACTGAATTTAAAAAACCCACCAAAGTTTCCTTTTGTCTGCTCGTATCACTTGCAACATAAAGTGTGTAATAAGAGATAAACTTACTACAATATAGCATGTTTTAGTGTTCTCAATTTATTATATTAGTATATACAAGATTAAAAACCAAATGTATGGGCATGGTTGTGAGCAAAACAACTGCTGCAGTGCATCTAAATGTCATGTAAAGCTTTTAAAACAATGCAGCAATCAAATTATTTAATAGATGTCTTTCTAATTGCCATTAGATAGGAGGGGGAGATTACTAGTGCACACCCTATAAATCATGTAAGTTTTAACACATTGCATAAAGCTTGTACCAAAGACCCTTGATGAAAAAGTTGTAACTCATTATTACAGCACAATTTGTCTAAGTTGTCACTCATACATTTGCAACTTATGGCTAACAGCAGAGACTTGATGTAAAAACTAGAGCCTCAAGTAGGGTGATTTCAGGTAATGTGGGACACTTTTTGGTAGAGGCTCCAGTAGACTTACAAAATAACCGTTAACTCGCCCCAGTGGTGTTTTTGTAAATCGTTTTAAGGCTTAGGAATATTTTCATGTTGCAATGAAATGGGAATACACAATATTAAAGAAGCTACACAATTTCAAACATAACATGACCCCCTCTCTCACTCAGGCAGCATTTTCAGGTAATGTGGGACAGCTTGTCTGGTAAAGTGGGAAAGTCATCGTCTGTCAGCCTAGTCTGCTAAATGCTAATATAATAAAAATAATTAGATGATATACAACAATGCTAGGTGCAAGGGTGTGGCAAGATTCATTTAGTTGTGGGGTTTGACTTATACAATAGGCATAAAGTGTAACTGATGTAAACCTTACTGATCTGCAGTCTATGTGCTAGCTTGCTAGTCCCGCTGCGTTAGCATTTTGTTGGACTAGCGTTAGCGGTCACGCTTACAAGCCTGAGAGCACTGGTTCGATGACAGTGTAAGTTGTTATTTAGTTGGGAACATAAGTGCAGTAGGATGCATTGGTATTAAACATTTGATAGCTGTCAAATTAAATTACTTTTATAGCATAAACACAGCATTACTAGATGTCCCACTTTACCTGAAATGCTGTCCCACATTACCTGACATGACCATGTTGTTTTTTTTTTTCTCTAACAAAGCATTATTTAACACATTTTGGTGTGTGTTTCAATCAGTGGTTAAACCCATTCAATATGCTGCAATAGTACTCATTGTAACTTCATTTAAATGCCTTTGCCAGCCTTATCATTGAGAAATATAATGTAATATGCCGCTGAACTGTCTTTGCATTTTTTCTGTATAGACCTCTTGTCAAGCCAGATCACGCCTACGCTGATGTCAGACATATAAAAACCACTTCATAGTGATTAGAAGTGTTGTATTTACAAGTCAAGATCAGCTCTGGTGATTGGATGTCGGTTTTGCACATATTAAATCATCAAAATGCATAACTGTCCCACTTGACCTGATGTCCCACATTACCTGAACTCACCCTAGATAAACAAGAAGCTAACGTTCTACTGTTAACAATGTATTGTTGACTTGTTGTAGCACACAAACGTAGCACATCTGGCACAAATCCACCTAATTATTTAATATTTGAGCAGCGGGACTTCTCAGCAGTTCTCCATTGTATTGAATGATATCCCCCGGTAAACCAGAAGTGCCAATACAACAGAAGTGCAAAAAGATGAAAAAGGTGAGCGGGGTGGAATAAGGTGATTAGCCAGCCACCACCATAGCATTTGAACTGAATGTTGTCATGTGTCTCTTTTACATGTGCTCAGGCATAGCTGTGAAGTGACAACAATGTGTTTAAATTAGTGTTGTCAAACAATTACAATATTTAATCGCAATCACATTAATGTTATAGTTAACTCGCAATTAAATGCACATTTGTATCTATTCTAAATGTCCCTTGATTTTTTTGTCCCATTATTTTTCTCATTCTAATGCTCTTATCAACATGGAAAACTGGATCGGCTTGCTTAGTGCAATTTTATTTAAATTGAAAACAACATTGGCTTTGACAAGGGGGCGGAGAATTCGCATCAGCTGTGCGCTTGGCCATTATGTGGTATTTCAGACTGGACGTGCTGCGATGATAGCTCAGTTCACAACGACAAAACACACTTTGGTCTTGTTAATGGAACCATTTGGCAATTTTTTTTTAAGTAAACTTTCCATTCAGAATATTATTGGCATCCATTTCGGCGTCTCGCGCTCGCCATCCACTCAAAACGTAACGTTAGCCTACCACGTTAGCCTACCGCTGGCAAGCCCAAACGAGTGTGGTAGGCGTGCCTGTTGTTTTGTTTCTGGTTTAGCTAGATCCGGGGCCTGTACTACGAATCAAGTGCAACATGCTCTGGATTACTTTCAGTTACCCGGCTACGCGAAGCCTAACAATCGCAATCACGATAAGTGGTATCACGACGGCGGTTATCATCTCTCTAACTCAACCCAGATCTTTCCAATCTAGAGACGTGCGCGTTCACATAAAGGGGCGGTGTTTGCATCGTATGTCCAATCGCAAACATGGACAAAACAAGAGCCGCATATTTCACGCAGGAGGAGCAGACAATAATCTTACAAACTTTGTCTACTCCTCCTGTGTGAAATATTGTAATACAAGCATATCAGGAATATAGACTTATAATACAGGCAAAATTCAACAAAGTCGCTGCTGCCAAGCTGGCCGAAAATAGCATAAGCTGTAAATGCGTAAGCTACATGACTTATTGAAGATGTGACCATAATTACACGGGTGCATTCCACAACGTTAAACTTTTGTTGCTGTATTATTTTAGTTGCAACCCCGCAGTGGCAAACGTTCGTGGGAGCAAATGCAAAATAAATATAAAACCATAATTCAAAACGGTAAGTAGCAGTAGGCAATACTTGCACATATTTTAAGGCCAACAAGTACAAGGCTGAATTGCCTGAATTAGTCCCTTTTGTAGGATATTGTATATAGCTACAAAAGACCTATAGAACAATGAAATTGCCTGCAGCCAACAGGAAGAAAAATTAGGCAACTGGTGGCAGCAGGTTGGAAGCCCAGGCATATGCATGTTTCAAGTAATCTATGTGACCATCTTCATTCAACAATTATTTATGAATATTGTAGGAGTGAAATGTATTACTGTTCTCTGCAGTGACAGGAAATACAGTGGTGTTGCTGCCACCACCCACTGTCGTCCCACTGTGCTATACAGAGGTAACAGTGAAACTAATAGTCATACGCCAGTATGTATGCCATATGTGTGTAGCGTGGTTTGCACGGTTAAGATTAGCAATACTTAATTTATAATAAAGTATACAGTTCTTGGGGGCACCACCTCTGATTTATTTAAGGGACAGAGGAAACCTTATTGAATAATATTGAATAATAGCACTCGTAATAATCAGTCTAATCTTAAGTAGCGAATTCCATGAAAGTAGAGCAGATCGGATAACGTGAGGGATAACGCGAGTATTATAAACAATGATTTATTTAAGAAAATGTAATTATGATGAACAAATACCAAAGAAGTTATAGGCTAGTTGAGAGTGAGTCGAGTTAAACAGTATACAGTAGGTCCTAAACTATGATGAGAGCGGAATACTAGATGGTGGGTTGAGAGCGCGTGGGGAGGGGAAGAGAGAGAGATAGGCTTCAGGAGAACAATGGAGGGAGTCTATGTTAACTAATCCTAACGAAAGTTAGGTTGAATCATTTGCAACTAAAAATCAAACGTAACAAATTAAATCACAATATGCCAATGTTCACAAGTAAGAAATGTAGCAATATCGCAGTTACTGTTGTCAGTTTGAAGAAGAAGAATCAAAGTTCCGTTCGTCGTTGTCGAACGGTTAGAGCAAATGAATCTTTCGTTAAAGTTCCTGGTGGTCCAGTGAGTTGCTGATTGAGAAGGATAGGTCAGATGTGTCGCGAACATATCCGGTGAATCCTTGCGAAAAAGCAAGGTTTGCTTGTGCATCAGGGTTTTATAATCCTTGCGAAGGGGGGGTATCCTTTTGGAGGTGAACTCTTTGATTGGTCAGTTACTCCCACCTGGGCGTCCATCCTGAGATTGACGTATGGGTGTGAAGTAGTTGATAACTTTTCAGAGTTCAGCTATTTCAAATGTCCATGTATTTCTAATACTTCAAAATATAACAATACAACATTAATAAATGGTTTAGTTTGTAGATTAAAATCATTTTGATATCAAGATTAACTGATTTATCATAACAGGAAAGGAAGTTACATTAAAACATCAAATTATATCAACACAGCATAAAAGGGAAAGCATACATTATAACACATCAACTAGCGTCATTGAAATAGTGTCCATAAGACATGTAGTCCTTGAGCATATGTTTGTAAATCCAGAAAAGTTAGTCTTTCCTTAAACTCCTTTGTCTGCATACTGTAAGGCCATTTTGGTCTACCTTCTGACCCCATGCTGGGCCAGAAGCTTTGAAGGTTCTGCTCTGGAGATAAGGACAAGGGGGGAAACCCCCTTTCTCCTTGTCGGGGGTAGGGGAAAGGTGTGAGGGTACGTGGTTTGTCTGTTGGCTCTGCTACATATGGTTGCTGAATATTGATCAAACATCCCATTTACTTTCTCAAGTTGAGGTCCTAGATGATCAGGAAGCTGTGTCTGCCTGCTCATTTTGGGGGTACACTTTTGAGTTTTATTTACCACTTGCAACACAGATGGTGAGAGTATGTGAACGTGTGGCTGTGATTGAAGTGTCTATAATGACTTACTAATGGTGGTGGTTTCAACATAAGACACAAGTCCTTAAAGTGCTCATTTCAAATATGACTCAATTGATTAAATGTCTATGGTGTTAAACTCAGCAGGAAGAGGAACTTCTTCCTCCCCCTGAGTCTAGGGCCTCCACTTTAAGGCCAAGACAAAGACACAAGGTATAAGCAATGAACCACAGTAGTCAAATGGACACCTTCAACTTTCTCCAAGTGTGCCTTGCAAAGGGACAATGTTCTTCATTTGTTTCAGGTTGGAGCAGACAACGTGAGGGAACTGTATAAAAGAACCCTGGAGCTCTCGTAGAGGCTTTTAATTTAAAAAAAACAAGGCTGGAGACAGAAAAACTGGAATATGAGAAGAGATAGTACATGACTGAATGAATGACACTAAACTTAGTTACACTGACATATTTTTCCTGTTCATAGGGGAGGGAGAACACATGAGGATGTATTTGTTAAACTTTTGTCTACGTTTTGGTCTTTTTATACCTTTTTGTGGCTTTTTTGTTGTGCCTTTTGAATCTTTTGTGGGGTTTTTCACTACTTCTCTCTTTCAATGTCCTATTTATTATTTTTGAAAAATGCTATAGAAGTGAATGAAACATCAAAATTCAATGAAAGTAGTGAAATTATCATTTATGTATCACTTGTGAAGAGCTTTGTACAGATACATTTCCAGAACGGAAATCAGAACATTGAGTGAAAAACCTTGTTTCAATTTGTCAACATATTAGAGTCCAAAGTTTTTACAAAGGGCACTTTGGATAGCCTATCTATTTTTCATCACTCCGCATCACCCACACTATAAAACTACCCATAGCGAAAAAACGAAACGCTAGTCTGTGGGACTGAGTGCACAGCTTCAATGCGTCGCACTGGCAACATACGGCTCAAGAAGCTGGCAATATACGTAATTCCCTCTGTTAAGAATCTATATCTTTCAGAAAGATACTCATGAGGGAATGCGAAAGGGTTTTGTTGGTCTCTAAATGTTCTGGCTCGTCTGAGCGCACCTCTCACTATCCGCGCACTAAGCTGCACAGGATCTACTATGAACGGTGACAACATTATCGTCAAGAATGAGTTAATGGGCGGGGTTTTTATACCGGTTGATCTCTGATCTCCAATTTATCCTGCTCCCGACCAGGTTAGCCGTTCAGCATGTGTTACCATGGCGATCTACCCCGGTAACAAGTGATCCACCGTCGTAGTACAGAAAACCCTGGGTTGAACCTGAAGTTACCTCGCTAACGCCAAATCTTGATTCGTAGTACAGGCCCCCGGTGTGGTGTTATATTTTTTTCTAATGTCATTAGTTGTTGCAACAGCATGTGAAAAAACGACAAAGTTTGCTAGGTCAAAAATAAAATTTGTCTTGCGATAAAAAATGTTTACGCCGTTAAAATGGGTTTGTGTTAACGCCGTTAATAACGCGTTTAACTGACAGCACTAGTTTAAATGGATGATGACAATAAAGAAAGACAGTCAGAAATGTAAAAGTAGCCAAGTGTTTCTTCAAATAGTGGTTCCACATCCATAGACAAGCTCAACATGTCTGCTTGTAAAACAGAGCCCAGACCTGCAAACTCCTCAGAGTAAAAAAGGTGACAGTGTCGCGGGGGGTGGGGTGCTAACTCCAATTCTCCTCGGAACATCTAACTACATAAAACATTTTCACAATTTCTCCAGAAAAAAACACTTTCTGTTAGGTACGCTATTGCAGCTTTGTCCCAAGATCTCTACAGACCATGCAGCTAATTTAATGCTCAACATTTGAACACAGGGGCTTTTTACTTGAAAGAGGAACTAGGACCTACAGGAGAGGAACTTGTTATGAAACAAGCCGAACCCCCTTTGAAACTAGCTATTCTAACAACGTTGTCACCAGCAGTATTTTTCAGATGGAATCGCAATCTAAACAGTACCATCTGCTAATTTAAAATATGCCCCCAAACATGTAAATAAGCTTTATATTTATTTAGGAGGAAATGGCTAATTCAAAAAAAGTTTGCTGGAAGCGATCATTGTCAGTAAAAAGAGCCGATCATTTGGTCTCAGTCTAGAGCCCAGCTCTGTCTAGGAGAAGCTGCATGAAGAAGCTACGAGCCAGCTAGCCCAACCCAGTCTCATACTTCTGCGTATCTATGACACGGGTTGACGCATCTATTTCGCGTGCCATAGATACGCCAAATCGCTGTATTGCGTGCAGTTTATACGCGAATTCCTCCCATTCATTTCTATCGGCAGAAAATGCGTCTATATCATTCATTTCTATCGGCAGAAAATGCGTCTATATCACACGCAGAACTTCAACAACTCTTTATCCATTTTACGTCATCATCCAGACTCGGATTTTACGGAGAGTCACGATATCGAAGCATCCAAATGTATTTTTTAAACGTTTTTGTGGGGGAATGATCACCTCAAACACCCTTTAAATAACAAACAGTCATTTGTATTTGCCACCAACGCCAAGCAGCATTCTTGTAGCCTAAATATAAATAAGAAACAATTGCCTATGGGCACACACAGGCAATATAAGCTGTAGCCTATACAGGCCAGGTTCTTGCCAGCTATGGAAGAGTGGGCTGTGGAGATTTTTTTTTAATCTCTTCTGATTGAACTCTGTTTAACTCAAGACAACTATCATCTCAATATTCACCACACACGTCAATATTGATTAGTGAACTTAGTCAAATCCGACTCTGGGTGATGACGTAAAATGATAAGAGTTTATGAAGTTCTGCGTGTAATATAGACGCATTTTCTGTTGATAGACATGAATGGGATGTGTGTGCAGTTTATACGCGAATTCCTCCCATTCATTTCTATCAGCAGAAAATGCGTCTATATCACACGCAAAACTTCAACAACTCTTTATCCATTTTACGTCATCATCCAGACTCGGATATTACGGAGAGTCACGATATCGAAGCATCCAAATGTTTTTTTAAAATGTTTTTGTGGGGGAATTTTCACCTCAAACACCTTTAAATAACAAACAGTAATTTTTATTTGCCACCAACGCCAAGCAGCATTCTTGTAGCCTAAATATAAATAAGAAAAAATAGCCTATGGGCACACACAGGCTGTATAAGCTGTAGCCTATACAGGCCAGGTTCTTGCCAGCCATGGAAGAGTGTGCTGTGGAGATTTAAAATAAGGTTTCTGATTTAACTCTGTTTAACTCAAGACAACTATCATCTCAATATTCACCACACACGTCTATATCGATTTGTGATCTTGGTCAAATCCGACTATGGGTGATGACGTAAAATGATAAGAGTTCATGAAGTTCTGTGTGTAATAGAGACGCATTTTCTCTTGATCGACATGAATGGGAAGATGTGCGTGCAGTTTATACGCGAATTCCTCCCATTTATTTCTATCGGCTGAAAATGCGGAAGAATTTTCTTATATCCTTGAATATTGTTCAACCCCATTGATTCCTATCATTGATAATTCACCAATAAGATGGTTTAATGTTATGTCCATCCAGTTTTTAGAAATTCTGCATAGATTCTGAAAAAAAAAAAAAAAAAAGTTTCGAATTTGTAGCGGAAAATCTTCAGTCACCGTGGCTAGACGATCTATGATTTATGTATTTATTAAATAGGATTTTCTTGTATTTATTTATACTTGTACACTGTTAATATGAATAATTTTTATCTCAAAATGAACGTGAACCTGACCGGAAGGTGAAGAAATTAGTCTTACTAGCTGATTATAATTATACAATTGCCTGTTTTAATCTTGCCTTTATGCATGCACTGTACAGCACCGGAGAGAGATTAGTTGTAGTAAGTATATAATTATGGGGAATTATAGTTATGGGGAAATGCACTTAATTAGCGAAGTATTAAAAAAGGTAGGACAAGGACACGAGAAAGGATCAACGCATTCGTATTGGAACAACCCCCAGAGGCTGCCCTGTGAATTTTACCGCGGTAATTCTTCAGTGCGTTTTCATCCCTCTCCCGGTAAGTTAACACAAATATCTTGCTCTGATTCTGGCATGCAAAATTGTGTTTTGAAGATCGTGCATGTTTTATCTTTAATATCAAAAGGGACAGTGAGTGTTTGTCAATGTTAAGATTATTCGCATTTATGTATATTTATTTACAATCAAAATGGGATATTAGCTAGTGCTAGCCAGTCTAGCTAGCTTGCCAGTTTCCCCTTTAGTTTATTTGAGCGGGCTAATCTCCTTTTGAGCGGGCTGATCTCCTCCTGGAATATACAATAGTAGGCCATCTCAATTGGCAGATCCAGGCTAGGGTTTACTTTCCTTTTCAATAATACCGTATCTTACTCGCAAATCAGTAATGGAACTTGTAGATTTTAAATCAATTTAATCAGTGAAGAACATCTTAAGGTCTGATCTTTAGATTAGTTTGCTATAACCATGCAGCACACTTTGTAATCACTTGTTTTTACCTTTCTTTGCAGCTCCAGTACACTTACCTTGTCCCTACACCTTACCTTTGACCTCCCATACAAAACCCATCGGCTCTTTTAAGAGCCAAACATCTCATCTTTCTCATCGTTTTGAGTGAGTCTGGGCCAGGTTTTTATTTATTATTGCAGTAGTCTAAACAATTCATTTTCTAAAGTTCCCTTTGCCTGGCTAAAGGACTAACAATATATATGTTTTTAAACGTCTACATGCATGCATGCTGTCCCATGTTACTGTTGATATAAAATTTCACCCAATTTGACTGTTAGCCTTTTGAGTTATGGACAATAGGCATTTATTACAAGACATATATCCCATGGGTATGGGTTAGTAGAGGCCTACTAAAGCTACCATTAGGTTCCAACGGCTTTTATCACCTATTTCGGCTAACGAATGTTGGTATAGCCCTTTGAAGCAGCGGGGTGAGGAGACACCCCTTTGAATCACCCAGAAAATACTTGTTTTCTGATGATGACCGCTTCTTACATGGCTACTTCCAAATGTGTAATGTGATACACTAAGTGAAAGCAGACCTCTCAAATGAGGTCCACTAAAAATGTCAACCAAATGAATATAAATTATATATAATGTATACTCAACTTAATGCATTTTACAAATACAATTACACAACCGGCAATGTGAATTTTATGCACACACAAAATTACACATTAGTATTGGGTTATTTCGCTGCCTAGAAATTAATATTCTAATCACTTAAAAAGAAATAGTCTAGAAATAATTCCTACTTTCTTTCTTTTTTGTAGAAACACCTAGAATGTCCAATAACTCGCTAGAAGCGGCACTTCTTCTTGGTGATGTGTTCCTTAACCAGATACAGGTAAACTGAATGCGTCTTTAAACATTATATTATATCATTATATTTTTAGGGTTTGGCGAGATTGAAAAATTGTACTCCCCAACACGTACACACACTCACCAAACATGAAAGGATACTTTCTAGTACATGTGTTCCAACGTTAGAGTGTCATAACCTAAATCAAGTCTATTATAATTTTAGGAACAAAACCAAATCCCGCCTGCTAAAAAGGGCAAACCATGTTGCACAACTGTCCAGCGGACGGAAAGGGACAGCAGTGTAAATGTTGGAAGGCCTCAACGGAAAGGAACCACAAAATCTTCTGGGAATGAAAGGCAGGCCTTGAATCCTGGTGAGGTGGTCATTTGGGCATTAACATTTTGTGTAAAGTTCCATGTGTTTTAAAACACAGCCCTAAAACACATACATATTACAAAGTAAAAACACATGTGGTTAGCAGTCAATCAATTTCATGCAATAGTCTATATTGGATGTACCCCTATAGTATTAGAACCTGATGTAAAATATCTACTCATTGTTCATAGATTGACTAAATGTCCTGTACTTCTGTCATTGTATTTTGTTTCCAGTTTACGACACCAGTGTGGCCACCTTTCAGAAAGATTTTATTCTTCAAACAGAGACCGGTAACTACTAACTATACTTAAACAGGCTGGCTGTGGACTGTGTGTTGTTGTGCCCAAGCTTACTGTGTGTGTTGATCTGTGTGTATTTGCTCCCCTCTGCCGCATGCAATACAAATACAAATAATTGCTATAAATGAGATCCTGGTTATCAGCCAGCATTAGTTGTTCTATAAAATATTGAAAACAATATCTGTGATCTTAATCTTGTTTTTTCCTTAAATGAAGCTTCACTCATTGAAGAACTGGGGCATATTTTAAACAATGAGCCAGAAGAATTATCTTCAGCCATGACCTGGCAAAAAAGGCAGGCTATGAGCCATGAGAGATGGCAGATGGCGCGGGAGGCCATGGTTGGAAATGTATTGGCAGCTGAGCATGTGAAGGACTGCATCTGCCAACACTGCCAAACTGAAGAGGCTGTTATAAGGTGCAGAGACTGTCTACCTAGGCAGTATCTCTGCACCAAATGTGATGGAGAAGTTCACCATCACCTACCTCTCCACAACAGGGACTCCATGGTTTGTGGGTTTTACAAGCCATTGAGTCCAACCACTGCAGTCAAGAGGCATTCAGAGGCCTATCATTATTCTGAGCAGGGTATGGGTCTTATGTGTGTCATACTTTGCAAGTGAACATTTCCCATACTGTAAATATTATTTGTTTATGAATGTAAAAAGCAACTGATAATTGTGTTCTATTTGTAGTCCGACTTCTCCCGGTACTTTTGCCCCAGAGCATTTGCGTTTGCCCAGCAAGTTCGTGCCGGATGATCAGTGGCAAGTCCATCATTCTGATAGGAATGAATGGTAATGTGGTTGTTTTCAAGCAACTTGTTGTTCCTTAAGGCTTGTCTAGGGTGTATGGTATATAATGCATACTTAACAGATTTTCGAACTCTTCCATCAGGACGCTACAACCTCACCCTTCCAGCTATGGAGTGCTCCGTCTGTCTGGCAACATGGGCAGTTGGGCTGAGTGATCTCCTTATGTCTGGGTACTGGCCAGCCTCTGTACATTTTGAGACCGTGTACGAGGCTGGGCTCTTCAGGTCTTTCTTGGACTTAAAGCTTTTGGCTCCAGGAGTCTCACGTCAAGCATTCCTAGGGATGCTTGATCAACGAACTATGACCTATGGAAGGGTGAGTAGGTGGTACATAAACACGTGACATGATTGTATACCTTTGTACATTTATCTTCTTAATGTTGAACTGCGACTGTATATTTCTTTCAAGTGGTTTACTTTTTGTATTTCTTTTAACAGAGTGGTAAAATATGTGGAGACACATTCCAAAAAGCTTTCCTAGAGTGGACCTTTGCCCAGCACGAGGTTGAGAGCTTGTGTGGGGTCCAGCCCTTTAAATGTCCAGCTTGTTGTCCATCCATGCATGCCATCTCAGTGGATGGTAATCGGAAGCTGTACCGATTTTCTAATGCTCCAGGGTATGCACTGATTGGTATTTATATATTTGTTTTATTTTTGTTGTTTACTATACATTTGCTATATTTTTGAATGACATGCCTTTTTTCTCTATTAAACTTAGGCTACAGAAAGGTTATTTTGATGGCATGTTCATTGCGGAAGATGAGCATGTATCCTCCTTCGTGGGACATGTCCATGAAAAGACAAAACATGTAATCCCCCCTAACTGTCAGATATTAATTATACTGACTGACTCTCCAATTTTCCATGTTGTCATTTTCTGACTTGATGAACTTCACATCTTCTAGACACCAGGTAAAGGGGTTTGTGGCTCCTCAAAATGGAAAGCGGCCAAGGAGTCAGCCCAGAAGTCGGCCTCAAAGATCGACGAAGAGGGCCTTGAGATAGCAGTCTGTCGACATGGAGGACTTCTCAAGGCCCTCAATATGTTCAGAGGGGAAATATTTGCCTACCCTCTGTACCTGCAAAGCACCCTCTCTCGGCAAAATGTCACTTTCTTCTGCTCTGTGATGCCTGCAAGTACTGGCCATACTTGAAGAAAGTGGTTGTTGAGTGTCCAGAGCTGAGGCCCCTGCTGAACATGCGCCCACTGCTGTCCGTAATGCATGCCAAAGCACATGACTGGACATGTGAGGTAATGCAAATCTAGAATTATATGTGCCTTCTTTTTGATATTCAGTTGTGCACATGCAATTTTATTGTCCAGCTTTTGTGTACTGTGCAGTTGCAGTGGTCTGGAAGAAACCAGGAGGGAGCGGGCCTGACAATTGGGGAGGAAGTAGAGCAGGTCAACTCTTTTTTGTCCAGGGCTGCAATTTGCACAAAGTATATGTCCAAAGCAGGTAAGATTTATTATTATAGAATACTTCAGTTCATAATGACAATTTTGCTCATATACTGTAATTTGTTGTTTATTACTAGCACGAACGGACATGCTTACTGTCCTTGCTGTTGCGTGGAACAAACGCAAATCCGAAAATATGGCAAAATATTTAACCCAAAGATACATCAAGGTATTTTTACGTAATTTCTCTACCTACCTATTTTCTATGTATAATAATCAATTTATAATAATCCAAATATTTACCTCTTGTGTTTTTATCTTCAAAATAAACAAGCTAATTGGTAGACATCCATTGTTGTTATTTAGACAGCCAAGAGGATCAAGGAGGAAAGTGAGAGCCTGGCACGCATACAGGCAGAGCTCCATGCCCAGGACAGTGATGTACAGCAGTGGGTCAGTGAGGTACAGCACTTGGCATCAGGTAACACATTATTACAGCACCTCTTTTATCTAATCAGAAAATTAGCACTGTTCTGATAATCAATCTTCTATTATAAGGAAGCACAAATAACTAATGTACAGTGTATAAAAAAAAAAAAAAACACTGCACAGAAATGTGTGAGAAGAAACTGTATTTATTTTTAACAGCAACATGTACAGAAGACAACACTGGTCTTCAGAGCAAGATAGTGGGTCTTTATCTAAGCATAAAGCAAAGGAAACACCAGCTCTACCGCCAAACAGGTCAGCTAAAAAAATGCACAGAATGTATTTATGCATGTATATATGCACCATTATACAACCTGGTATAATTTTTTTTGCTTAGAAAGCAACAAGAGACGCCACAAAATCCGGGGGAAAATCTGCGGTGAGAAGGCAGCTTTGGAAGCTGCCATTGAGGCTTTTAACTTGGAGTCAACGTACCACCTTCCTTCCACGGATGAATTGCTCATGGTAGACAACTACCGCTGGCCATGGGAATGCCCTGACACCAGTAAATATATTTAAACTACACTGACAAACATACTAATGTTTTATGTGATATAAGTGGATGATCCTCATTAACTGCATGCAATACAGGTTTTTCAAGAAGGTGGTCTTTGACGGCATCATGATGCTGTCCAGACTGAGGGAGGAGGAGCAGATCCTTGTGAGGGAGATCAAGCAACACTGGGAGTCTTTGAGGGAAGCTGCAGGAGCCCTCAACGATCTATCAAAACGCATCAAAAATGAGAGTGAGTAGCCTTACATTTTGAGTGTAGAGATGATCACGGTTTGGATAAGGATTTTAATTAGGTTTTGTCTTGGTCCTGGTTTGCATGTTTTTCATATTTAGGTAGTGACCTGGACTTGTCAGAGGAGAGTCGCGGGGGCCTTCTCTGTGTCCTAAAGGCAAAATGTCGCAATGTCCTGCAAAAGCATGCAAGGACAATGTACCAGCAAGGAGTCTTGGGCCAGGGAACTGACACCATTGTCCTTGATGACACCTCAGACGAAAGCGATGAGGGCAGGCATGACAGCTCTGACGAGGAAGCGGACACACAGTAATACACGTACACAAAGTGTATGAAAAAAAAAACTGAATATGTACGTCGTAAAACAATCACCAGAGCTTATTCAGAAGGAGGCTTTAACACTTCAGATTTCAATACTGTAAATAACACATTTAAAATCAATCAAGAGTACTCCAATCCAAGCCTGATTCTAAATTGTTCCTCTTTGAACTTAAAAACGCTATTTGAAAAATTAAAAAGCTCTTAAAACTTAAATTTGATTAAATCTATGGTAACACAGAATAACTAGAGAAATGATGTGATTATGCTTTCCTATAGTGATGTTAGATTCATATTTCATTTGAGTTATTTTTTATATTTTATATTGTGTTCCCCTATATACATTATTTATTTATTGAGGTGTTAATGCTGTCTTAAATTTTCTTTAGATTTGGTATGTTTAATCTGACGTAAATACCTGTTTCAGGTTAATGAACGTGTAATTGTTGAACACTGTCTGCAAACTATGTTGAAAAAAAAAGTGCATGAGAAGTACATGCAATGCATTTGTTTGTTCAGAAATTATTATTTTTTATGTAGGTAATTGGTTCAGGTTTTATGGAGCAGTCAGTGACGTGCAGTCAGGGTAACATTCAAATGTAAAAATGTTTATTAAATCATTTTATTTAATAAACTTATATTTGTATTTTTACTGATTATTCTTGTGATGTATATATGCAATATGTATGTAATTCCAATTGTTTAGACGTTACGATGACAAATGTAGCAGTTACGCATAATCAAATATTTTTTTTAAATTGTAGAATAAGCAGTGCTTTGCTGTCCATTCATTGAGGATGACAAGCGAAAAACGCATGCTCACTTCGATCCTGTATTCTTCATGTAAGTCAAAAAGCACAACCCTTCTGTGCCTTTGCACGTAAAAATGTTATGCCAGTAATCATCTACGTTACGTATCAAACATGGACCAATTAAAATTGAGTAAGCGTAATCCTTGCAAAATTCAAGTCAAAATTACAGCAGCGGTGTCTGCCGATATCGCAGAGTTGAGGAATTTCTCCAAGGTCGATTTTATTTTTAAAAAATGAGTTAATAGCAAGAGGGAGGTCTACGCCAGACTTAGATGGACTACTGCAGCAAAAGGGACAACATGCTTTTGAACGTTTCAAACAAACTGGTATAGAAGAAAAGATGTCTATCTATGGCTATGTGGCTGTGCTAACTTTTAGTGGCTGTAGGCTACTGTTTACTGCGTTTACTGTTTTGACATATTATCCTAACAATAAATTAGGTAATCTGGCTTTCTTAACTCAGTGCCTTGCCTTTTACTGACATCACCGCTGACATCACCTGACATCACCACACAATTACATATGCTACATATGTAATTTGAAAAGGTCTGATTTGCATACAAGGCCATTTTAAATGGTGCTCCCTATTGACACTGTTGCTCTAAAAGTACCATGATGAGGATCCATTAGTCATCGAAGGTTCACTGTATCTAATAGCGGGCTACTCCAACAACGCTTCTTGTGTGAGTGCGGAACTATGACTTCTTATGCTCGCCTTGATACCATAAAGGTTATAGCAGGTAGGTAGGCTGTATAACTAATAAATTATAAATTGAAATCTGGGGGATAATAAACACGTGGTGTGATTTATACAAGTTTTAAAATAAATGTCAGATTTGATGACTATATAATCTGCGCTACAACCAAAGTGAACAAACCGGACTACAAATATTGTGCCTATTATTGTTCAAACTTGTTGGCGGAGATATGGTAATCATCTTCATCATCATCTTTGAACGTGGTTCCGACATTATGTGAAAGTGTCAATGGTCTAAATAGAAAATCCCAGACAGGGAGTTGTATTTAGTCCCATGTTAAACCTTTAACAACAATAGTAAACAATTACCATTAAGGAATTTATCAACTATGTACCCAAAATCTAATTTTGTGCATTTTACCGTTTCATGTCTCTGTGAAATGTGCGCCCGACACAAGGTCTAGTCCAACAGGGTGAAAATTAAAATGTTGTCACACGACGACACCAAATACATCATTGGAAAGGTCTTGACCAGGAGAGTAACACAATGCCAGTTTAAAGGCTCAACTTAGTTCCTAGTGTGAAATATGGACATTTAAACTTTGACTTTTAGCCCAAAATGAGGGAAGCTAGGTGGCGCTGTTGAGCCCCTGTTGATACTAGGGTTATGATATTTAAAGGTTGTGTTTAACTAACCCCAATTATTCACTGTACTAAGCCATGACTATGTACCATAAAGGGAACTCACAACCCTAACCCTAATTTTGGACCAAAACTGTATGTATGACTGCAACCCTGTATTTGTATTGTACATTTGTGTAAATGTAGTATTTGGCCCCATCTTAAATCATTAACAGTAAAAGTAAGTTTAAAAAAAAGCATCATTAAGGAATTTAGCCACTATGTACCCAAAATCAAATTGTATGCATTTTAACTGGGGGGGGGGGGGGGGGGGGGGGGGGGGGGGGTTATGATATTGTTGTTGTTATCATCATTGTTGCTTGAATATATGAGGACACATTTTTATATGTAATAATATTTATAAAAAGTTTTGTTATCAATATTGCTTTAATATATGGACAAGACACATTAAAGACATTGTTCATGCGGTGCCGCAGCCGGCTGCAGGCGGCTGACTTGAAACAGTGAATTCTGGTTACTTTGACGCTGCGGAAGGCAGATGCAACACATACGGTTTGAGAGCGTATTTGCATACATATTTACATCTCAAAGTAAGAAGCTGTAATTTGGTGTGCAGCAATATAAGATGTGTAGGGCCTACATATCGATGAGTTACTTTCTTTTGTTGCTGCTGCATATAAGAAATTAACGGAAAAACGGTAGAGACGAAAACGGGGCCCCTTACACTATGTCTGCAGCAGACACTTTGCCTATGATTACGTTTTAAGGATCACTGTTCGCCTCTTGAAACCAGAGCTGCAACTGCAGCTACTAGTGAACAATACTGCAACGGCAGTAAGAAGCCTAGGTTGCCAATATAAGAACAGGGAACATGTGCGTGCACTCCGTGGTCAAGCCTAGTTTGTGAGGATCCTAATTTTTCCTCTGAGATGGGTAGCATCTAACCCTCACAAAAATCTGCCCGTCTACTACATTTGATACTGACACGCAAACACACGCACATCAAAAGACATTGCCAGATTTTTTTTTGTACTGATGGATGATGTTAGCATTCGGCTAAAATTATTGTCGCTACACACAAGACGTTCACTTGGACAACCATAATGAACTAATTGATACTATAATGCTTCATTAAAAGCAGACTATAATGCTTTAGTATGGTAGTCTATATCCTCTAGTCTAGTCTTTGGCTACTCTACATACATCAGGTCTGAGTGGACACGCTGATGATATGTCATTCTAGTTAACGGCTGCGTTTCCCGAAAGCGTCGTAAGCATAATTGGATCGTAAAATCTATTAATCTTAGTTTTACGGTCCTCTTTTACGGTCCATTCCCAAAAACATTGTAGCTAAAGTGTCTCTTGAAAATTCGTCCTTCCTTACGAGCATGTTTGGGAAACGCACGTAAGAAATGTCGATGGTTTTGTTTTTTGCTCGATCGTTGCGCTGCCCTGTTCTATGG
The DNA here is from genome assembly GCF_021917145.1 of Hypomesus transpacificus. Classification (NCBI taxonomy): domain Eukaryota; kingdom Metazoa; phylum Chordata; class Actinopteri; order Osmeriformes; family Osmeridae; genus Hypomesus; species Hypomesus transpacificus. The sequence continues at coordinate 10,886,641 of NC_061076.1, forward strand.
GTAACAGTTAGCCTGATCGCTCTCAGTTACATTGATACTGATGGACAAATTCCTCATGGAAAAATGTGTACCCTTTATTTATTTTGTTATTTTTTGTGACAGAGTTTTACTCCACCAGTCTTGCAACGTCAGCAAATGTAATTGTTGGTAAATCTCTGAGCGAAGTTGGGAAGACTCAGAGACTCTCGGATCCATTTTATCCTAATGTGTTGACGTGTGACAGGAAGTCCACTTCCACATTGCTTACGCATTTCCGGTTATTGTGAAAAAGGTCTATTGGCCTTCCCAAGAACCAGAGCCTGTTTCTTGTTTTCTTTATTAGACATTCTCTGCCAAGAACCACGTTATTCCTCATTGGACGCATCGATCGATTACCCATGAGCCTTTGTGAACTTGTTTTTTCTGTGTACGGCAAAAAGAGTAGGTAGGCCTTTAGCCTCAGTCGTAATAGATATGTACAGCTGTAATATACGGTTTTGTTAGTCATCATGTGTAATTTCACATAATTAAACACATTATACGAAACTATCCGATTACTTCGTTCTACTAATGTTCGGAATCTTGTCTATTTTAAAGAACGACAGTTAGCTATCTGTGACAAGTTGCCTTATATTAGAATATAGTATATATTATATATTTGAATTAAGTAGGCTATTCAATAAAGCAGTAACTACTGTATATGATTACTGTGCGATTTGGAAACCTTAATATGTAAGCCTACAGTAAGAACAGACTTTGAATGCTTGTCAAAATGGCCAGCAAGTAATGATCCAAAACAGCTGTCAGCACACTTGACTGCATTGTAGTATTATTGTCAAGATGTGCAACTTATATGTCAATGGCAATAATGCAATAGAAACATTCATTTTAAATGCATATTTTCCCTACTCACCCACCATTATACTTACAATGTAATTGTTTAGTTCAGTGTTTCAGATACAGTATTGTTTCACATTTCTGAAGCATTTGACAAATCCTTAACCCGGCCATGGTCTTCTCATGACCTGTGTCAAGGCTCTATCCAGCAAGAAACTCGTCCACCAGGGCCACATAAAACCTTTTGGAACATGCCACAAGACTGTTGTAGACTTCTCTGCTAGATGTCAAATGGTTTACAGTCTCTGTCTTGCCCATCTGGATGCCTGTCAGCAGAACACTTTTCCTACAATATATGAATATAGACCTTACCAATGCAGTTATAGGCTATACAGTCTGTCTACTTTACAAGCAAGTGTAAAAGCATATAAGTATGTGGTCATGTATGTAATGGTAAGAATAATGTGGTATTGGAAGCCATTGACCGGCTCCACTTCTTCAACACAGGAGGCACTAGATTAAGCTCCATCCTGGGTTCTGCTGTTCCATCTAACCGCAATAATATTGGCGTTAACTGTCTTAAATTGTTTGAGCACATTGTATGGCCCTTTGCCAGGTTTAGGCACTTAAAACAAACAACCTTGCAGTGTGGATTATTGCCTTTTTTTAAACTTGTATTTTACTACAGTGGTCGCTGTTTTAGTTAAGCCTATGTTGTTGGTAACACATGATCAGGTAAAAGTCAGGTAAACAGACGCACAATTGAGTTTTCTGCCAAAACTATGTTTGGCTCCATTACAAAAGTAGATAGTTCATTGTGGTATTGCATTCTTTATCAAAGAACAGACTTTAGCTAGACTGCTCCTTTGGTAAATGTTCTTATTTCTTAAGTTGCCCTATCTTGTCAGTGTAATGTTAGTCACAACATATCTTAACCATGAAACCAAGTTTATTACGAGAAAGGTAACATCTGGAACTTCAGTCATCCATGCCACATTAACAGACAGTTAGGGTCATCTGGACATTACCCTCAGGCTCCCAAGTGGGTGGCCAAGTCTTCTTACTGAAAATAAAATACACAATTAGAAATTGAAGAATAAATAAATTGGTAGGATGAAATAATACTTGAAAGTCCAAAAATTGTATCTTACCATGATGGACAAGGCAACCAATTCACCTTAACCTCTTTGTGCCCCTTAGAAATGAGTAAAACACAGAATAAACAATACATTTTATGGATAATAAATGGCTAAATTACATTACATTTTGTAATTGTAAGCAACTGTAAACATAACATCATTGTATATACATTAGGGTATAAAACATTAAAAGATATGTTTGGTTGTATGAAATGCAACTCGGAATCCATGCCAAGCCCCCCCCCCCTCCCCCCCACACCTGAAGCAGAGTCAGCGTGACTTTTTATAAGCACACACACCTGAAGCTATGTTCTTTTGTATTTGTTTGTCAGTCATCTACCTCATCCATCACACCAAACTACTTTCATCTATCAAAATATAATTTGTAAGGACAAAGACCAGGGAAATGCAAAACCCTAATGTGTTTAAAGGACAGATCAGCTGATGCACTGGCAGGGCAGTAATTTGGTTCTTTCACAAAAGTACCAACACCTTAATATGTTAATTGAGACATTAAAGAACTGAATGCAATACAGGTTAGACAGAGCTCCATCTACGGCATCTGATGTCAGGCAGTCAAGTTCTTGTGCTTTTCACTACCATATAAAAATATTTTGAGCATCAACTGTATCTTTGTGAATTAACCAAACATCAAAAAGGTAATGAACAGTATTTCAGTTTTAATGTGGGATTGGTGTCTTTTGATTTGTGTTTTTTTACTAATCTTTCTTATGCGACTCATCGACACAGATTCCACTGGGAAAACGTCCAGTGATCCATGGAATTGGCACTCTGTCAAAAAAATTATACAATAAACATACATATACTCCACACACAGTAATTAATAATGCATGAATACAAATATGTTTTATGTGGCTTTATTGCATATACAGTCTTTTTCCTACCTTTGACTTTTTTGTCCCTCTTAGTTTTGCCCTGTTTTTTGGCAGAAACATTTACAGGTGACTTCCTGTAAAGAAAAGTATAATTGACACCTAAATTATAGCAAATCGAACTAAAGTTTTTCGAAATTGTTCTTATGCACACTAGGGTATATTACACTTTAACATTGGGCCCATGACTTGAGATGTCTAAATATAATTATTCTTTGTTCTTCTGTAGACTGACAATATTTCCTATTTTGGCACTCACCACTCATCCTTTTGTCCTCTCTCTTCCTCTATATCTTTCTCTGCAGCTCCTGACTCTTTTATATCCGTCTGTCTCTTTTCCTCTACATGTGTATGTGTCCCTCCAGCTTCCTCTACATTCCTCACCACTATAATCTCTTTTCTTTCTCTCTGTCTTATTTCTCCCTTTGCCTCTACATTCCATTCTAAACCCAACTCTGTCTGTACATTGTTTCTTTGTTTATCGTCCTCGATTGTCATCTGTTCTCCCATCTCCCCCTTTTCTGCCTGTCTTCCCTCCTCTACATCCTTATCTGTGACAATCTTTTCAACCTCTCTTTCCTGCTGTCTTCCACCTTCCTGTACATCCATTTCTGTTCCAGTCTGTATCTCTTTCTCTTGCTGTTCTCTCCCCTCCTCTAAATCTATCTCCATCTCCACCACCTCCCCTCTCTCAACTACATCTCCCCTTCTGTCGTCCTGTCCTGTTTCTTTGTCTATTTCCAGAGTAACACCTTTGAAGAATTATTTAAAAGTGTAAATAATATACAAATAACTAGAATGATAGATTTTCTCAGAAAAAATGCTATGCTAAAGCTTGTGTATCTCTTATGCTTTCACATGACCATATACTTATAAATGATCGATTACCAAATGTAACAAAGTGCCAATACAATACCTTGTAAAATATGCTCGAATAGGATTAACACCTTTTCCAACACCCCATGAGCTGCAGCTGGCATCTCAAACGGAATGTGGAATTGTGCTCTCCATTTTGAACGGCTGTATTTCCCCCATAGCAGGAGAGGGAAGTAGCCAAGGGCCTTAAGTTTTTCCATCTGAAACATAAGAAAAATGTCAAAAACATAAACTGTCTTTTGAGGTAGAGGCATGTTTGGCATGCCTTTGCCATGCACACATCTTGGGAATGCAGAGACACATGTATAGTTACACTATTGCCTGTCATGCAAGTACAAACTGGAAAACCGTAACAGACATTTTGCACATTAGCATATTCAGTAACAACCCATAACCATATTTGGCATATTACAGATAACTTTCTTACCATGATAAATGAATTGTCCAACACCTTTGTTTGGTTCCTTGATTTTTTTGTTGTTTGTGCCCATTCTTTGGCTTGAGCACGGAACTTTAATAGCCGGACGGTATGCCGCAGCTTGAAATCAAGCAGCTTCCCACACTGTAAGAGAAACAGGAAGACAGTGAGGGAGGAGGGTTAAAACCAAAAGGCATCTTAACTATCAAACATGATGAGAAGAGTGTAGATTGTGTACACAATCACCTTGACACAACGCCGGTTGCCACAATTCACACTAATGTGACAATGAGGGCACTGACGCAAAGTTGAACCAGGCATTCTAAGAACTGCAAAGGACAATAAAAAAAAAGTTAAAGGTATCAAACATAAACTTTGAGATAGTATCTGCTAACCCATGGGATATATGTCTTATAATAAATGCCTATTGTCCATAACTCAAAAGGCTAACAGTCAAATTGGGTGAAATTTTATAGCAACAGTAACATGGGACAGCATGCATGCATGTAGACGTTTAAAAACATATATATTGTTAGTCCTTTAGCCAGGTAAAGGGAACTTTAGAAAATGAATTGTTTAGACTACTGCAATAATAAATAAAAACCTGGCCCAGACTCACTCAAAACGATGAGAAAGATGAGATGTTTGAGAAGCCGTTGGGTTTTGTATGGGAGGTCAAAGGTAAGGTGTAGGGACAAGGTTAGTGTACTGGAGCTGCAAAGAAAGGTAAAAACAAGTGATTACAAAGTGTGCTGCATGGTTATAGCAAACTAATCTAAAGATCAGACCTTAAGATGTTCTTCACTGATTAAATTGATTTAAAATCTACAAGTTCCATTACTGATTTGCGAGTAAGATACGGTATTATTGAAAAGGAAAGTAAACCCTAGCCTGGATCTGCCAATTGAGATGGCCTACTATTGTATATTCCAGGAGGAGATCAGCCCGCTCAAAAGGAGATTAGCCCGCTCAAATAAACTAAAGGGGAAACTGGCAAGCTAGCTAGACTGGCTAGCACTAGCTAATATCCCATTTTGATTGTAAATAAATATACATAAATGCGAATAATCTTAACATTGACAAACACTCACTGTCCCTTTTGATATTAAAGATAAAACATGCACGATCTTCAAAACACAATTTTGCATGCCAGAATCAGAGCAAGATATTTGTGTTAACTTACCGGGAGAGGGATGAAAACGCACTGAAGAATTACTGCGGTAAAATTCACAGGGCAGCCTCTGGGGGTTGTTCCAATACGAATGCGTTGATCCTTTCTCGTGTCCTTGTCCTACCTTTTTTAATACTTCGCTAATTAAGTGCATTTCCCCATAACTATAATTCCCCATAATTATATACTTACTACAACTAATCTCTCTCCGGTGCTGTACAGTGCATGCATAAAGGCAAGATTAAAACAGGCAATTGTATAATTATAATCAGCTAGTAAGACTTATTTCTTCACCTTCCGGTCAGGTTCACGTTCATTTTGAGATAAAAATTATTCATATTAACAGTGTACAAGTATAAATAAATACAAGAAAATCCTATTTAATAAATACATAAATCATAGATCGTCTAGCCACGGTGACTGAAGATTTTCCGCTACAAATTCGAAACTTTTTTCATTTTTTTTTTCAGAATCTATGCAGAATTTCTAAAAACTGGATGGACATAACATTAAACCATCTTATTGGTGAATTATCAATGATAGGAATCAATGGGGTTGAACAATATTCAAGGATATAAGAAAATTCTTCCGCATTTTCAGCCGATAGAAATAAATGGGAGGAATTCGCGTATAAACTGCACGCACATCTTCCCATTCATGTCGATCAAGAGAAAATGCGTCTCTATTACACACAGAACTTCATGAACTCTTATCATTTTACGTCATCACCCAGAGTCGGATTTGACCAAGATCACAAATCGATATAGACGTGTGTGGTGAATATTGAGATGATAGTTGTCTTGAGTTAAACAGAGTTAAATCAGAAACCTTATTTTAAATCTCCACAGCACACTCTTCCATGGCTGGCAAGAACCTGGCCTGTATAGGCTACAGCTTATATTGCCTGTGTGTGCCCATAGGCTATTTTTTCTTATTTATATTTAGGCTACAAGAATGCTGCTTGGCGTTGGTGGCAAATAAAAATTACTGTTTGTTATTTAAAGGTGTTTGAGGTGAAAATTCCCCCACAAAAACGTTTAAAAAATACATTTGGATGCTTCGATATCGTGACTCTCCGTAATATCCGAGTCTGGATGATGACGTAAAATGGATGTTGTTGAAGTTTTGCGTGTGATATAGACGCATTTTCTGCCGATAGAAATGAATGGGAGGAATTCGCGTATAAACTGCACGCAAAACAGCGATTTGGCGTATCTATGGCACCTGAAATAGATGCGTCAACCTGTGTCATAGATACGCAGAAGTATGAGACTGGGTTGGCTAGCCTACATGATGCTGCTAGCCAAACTTCACTGAATGTGCCGGAAATGAAAAACGTTTCTTCTGACATAACCTAGTTTAGCCTGTGGCATTGAAGACAGCGACGCACCACACAAGCTTGAATTTAAATACATTATTTAATGTGACATTACTTACTGCACATGCAGTAAGTCTTGAATTGCTTAAATGTATGATGCTGCCAGTACACCATGGCACGATAGAGATAGTAGGCTACTTAAGCAACTACTGTGCACCATCTATCCCATATAGTTCTATAAAGCCTAGCACATATGTAGCCTACACGTCGTATCTACTGCGTCATCTCAGTTATACTATCAGGGCTTGGAAATACTGCGACTTGCTAAACACACAGCTGCAAGACCCAGTGAATTGTTATATACAGCTAGCAAACTAACGTTATCTAGCATTGCTAAAGACATTGGCTAACTGAACTTCGGTAGGCAAGCTGGCCAGTGCAAGTAACAGTTGACGCTGTGTGCTTAAAGATTCTGACGCAAGTGCTAAGATTCCGATTGGCCAAGAGAAAAAGTGCTAAGATTCCGATTGGCCCAAAGAAATGTCAATTATAAGGATTATCCAATATTGTTTAGCAATTCTAAGCCTGCATGGCATGCAGAAGGCCAGCCTGCAGCCTCCCCCCCCCCTCAAAAAAAACTCTCCGGTTCTTCACGATTCACATAAATGATCCAATTGACCAAGAAAAAGGCGATTGTCGCCGAAAAGCGACAAGTTTGCAGGTCTGAGAGCCAACCTAGGCCATACTATGGAGAAGGCCTCAGGCTGAATTTTGAAATGCCTCTGGAACGACGCTGAAATGAAATCTCTGCATTCTTTCTTTTTGTGTCCATGTACGTCTGTGCACACACATTTCAAAGGCTTTTCATGTCATCTTTAAAACATACTGACATCAAATTAGATTATTCTGATACCAGATATTGGGAAACTACCATTGGACACACATAGAGCAAACAGCCCTATCTGAGGCCGTGGTGTGTGGGAGTAGTCCCGGTTGGGTTGTACATATCCCTCACAGACACCCACTCACCCATCCCCTAAGCCACAGCTGCTGCTTATCTGCAGGAGGAGCTGCTCACCAAAAACAAACACACCCTGCCCTCCCGCCACCCTGACCAACATCTAATTTCCAGAAGAGCATATCAGACTTGTGACGTGCATGTGCCATAGATGAGAAAGAGCACCATAGCAACCAAGGAATCTTTTGTTGTGTGTGAGAGAGGTCCTTGGAAGAGAATGATTTGTAGCTATCTGAAGCTCAGTAGACATGAGGAGATATTAAACCTGTGCTACTGTACCACAGGGCATGGTGAGTGTGTGTACATGGACTCAGAATTTAATAGAGAACTCTGATTCACTGACAGAACACACACCAATGTGCACACATGTCAGACGCCCATCCATACATACCTACAGGGTGCCAATCAACAGGGATCAATCTTCTGCACATGCTCAGACAGGGAAAGGCACGGACAGACAGAAGTCATAACTGGGATGAGTAGAAAGCCTAGTAAGAAGGCGTTGTGACATTTCACAGGGGACGTTGGAGGTATTGCATTTATCTAAGAGTATTTTCACACTAACTTTTCTCACCAGACCCTCTAATCCATTTAATCCTTATATGTCCATGTTATGAAGAAAGTTTTGATTCTATAAATAAGTGCTTTTCCTATTTCAATACGCTGTGCTGTCTTAAAGTCATTCTGGATTTACCTGACTAACGCCACAGAATACTTCTAAAAGGTTTTCATGAATAATATTTACACACATTAACATGTAAAACCTTAGCTTGGTGAAATGGCTAACCTGCGAACACAGAAAGTTGGACTTTTCCAAAACAGGCCTCCATTTTCTTTACACCACCCGATGTATTTAGTCAACAGAGCTGAGATCTGTTTTCCTCTTAGACATGTGAAGATTGTCTTGTTGGATAGTCCCACACAGATCTAAATCGGTTTAAAGGACGTCTAAATATGTGAAGAGAATGGTACCTTTGTAAAAGCCCCTGTGCATGGTTGAGTTCCAATAAGCTTGATTGTCTGACCCCCCCCCCCCCCCCTCCCTTTCTCCACCAGGTTCTTGTCCATTGATACAACTTGACTTGAACTCACATAATACTCAAGAAAAGGTATTATTTCAACTACTATCAGTTGATTAAATAGTCATTCCTCGTGACTGTGTTTGTGTGTACACAATTTTTGTGTATAATGTGTGCATTTACGAATGTTGCTGTACGGTGCAAATGTATATTCAGTATAGATGCATTGGTGCAGCAGTATAAAAGTGCAATGTTGAGAACATTTCTGTTAGTCATAATTTTTATTTCTTCAAGCTTTTTAGTTTTTTTGTGTGCGCTCAAGACTTTTGCACAGTACTGATTGTCTGCCTGTGTTTGTGTGTGTGTGTAGATGTTAGAGGAGTGGTGGGCGTTCTTCAGAAGGGAGGCAGGCCTTTTGGAGCCCCACCAGAACATGTTGGAACATTCCCAGAGAGGAGGGAAGAACAGCTCTCCACAGCTGGAAAAGTCTGCTCTGACTCAGGCCCCTTGGAATCCCAACCATCCTGTGGAAGACAAACACACACACACAATCCCTGAAGTAAGTCTACGTCTCTCTTTGTTTTCTATCTTTCTCCCTCCCCTCTCTCCCTCTGTCTGTTTCCCCTATATTTTTCTCTCTCCAGGATAGGCTCAACCCTTTAAAAATTGTGAATACAGTTTTTAGTGAGGTTAATACAGTGATTAATGCCTTGGACAGGTGTCAAGACACCTTTCATTTCAGCTGAGAAGATTCCCGTGATTGCATTTCTTTTTATGCTCATGTCTGATCCCATTTTAGTGCTGTGTCACCCAGGCGCATCATTAGACCCTTTTTACTGGGGCACGTGCCCCAGTATAAATCTGCTGTGCCCCAGTAAAATCTAAAGTTTGAGTTTTAACAAACTAAAAGCAGTATCCCAATCAACGCTTCTAAAATCAAAGCAGTTTAACCAAAAACACAAACCGATGCATGTCAGGGCGCTCTTCTGGGCTTGCCAAATAGTCACTGCAGCACGCACACAGAAGTCCAGGTGTCGGACTCGGCACACAAGTCAGAATTGAGGTAGGCTAAAACATTACAAAACAAAAGAAAGTTTCTAAATGATAGGCCTACCGATTATCTTATTTTTACTAAAACATAAATACAATATTACATGGAGCAAAAATAAATAAATGTGCGCTTGCACTAACTAAAGATGCATCTGCCAAAGCTGATATCAAACATTCGTCCCTGAACTGTTGTATAGAAGCCTACACCCCCTCAACCACCCTGACAGCAGACGACTTCTCCTCCTTCTTTGAGAAAAAAGTCGCCGACATTAGCAGTCGGTTCCCTAAACCCAGAGTTACCCCTCTACTCAAAAAACCCTCCCTTAACCCTGCCGTCCTTCAGAACTACAGACCGGTATCACTGTTACCCTTCTTCTCTAAAACAATTGAACGTGCTGTATCTAACCAACTGTCAAACTTTCTTTCTCAGAACAACCTGCTTGACCCCAACCAATCGGGCTTCAAGACCGGCCACTCCACAGAGACTGCCCTCCTTTCAGTCACCACTGCCCTCCAGTCTGCCAGAGCGGCTTCGAGGTCATCCGTCATCATTCTGCTGGACCTTTCTGCGGCGTTCGATACGGTTAACCACCAGATCCTGCTCTCCAGACTTTCTGAGATGGGGATCACTGGCACTGCACTCCAGTGGATCTCATCCTACCAGGTCTCCTGGGGAGGCAAACTGTCAGACCCTTGCCAGCTCTCCACTGGTGTCCCACAGGGCTCCGTCCTTGGACCCCTCCTCTTCTCTCTGTACACCACCTCACTTGGACCAATCATCACCTCCCATGGCTTCTCCTACCACTGCTACGCTGACGACACGCAGCTGTACCTGTCGTTCCCCCGGACCGATACGGGGATCTCAGCTAGGATTGAGGCCTGCCTCGCAGACATCTCCGCCTGGATGACCGAGCACCACCTCCAGCTGAACCTTGCCAAAACGGAACTTCTCATCATCCCGGCCAAACCCTCCATCTCCCACGACCTCTCAATCACCCTGGGATCTGCGACGGTGACCCCCCTCATCCTCTGCCAGGAACCTTGGGGTTACCATGGATGACGAGCTCTCCCTCACGGCCCACATTGCTGCGGTCTCCCGGTCGTGTAGATTCACCCTCTACAACATCCGGAAGATCAGGAGATACCTGTCTGAGCCCTCCACCCAGCTGCTTGTCCAAGCAATGGTCCTCTCCAAGTTGGACTACTGCAACTCGCTGCTCGCCGGTCTCCCAGCATGCGCAACCCGCCCTCTTCAGAGGATTCAGAACGCAGCGGCCCGCCTGGTCCACAATCTACCCAGGCGCTTCCACGTTACCCCACTCCTCATCTCCCTCCACTGGCTACCCATAACGGCCCGCATCAGATTCAAGACCCTGGTACTGACCTTCCAAGCAGTGAACGGGACTGCACCCGACAACATCAAGTCTCTCCTGCAGCCTTACACCCCTACCCGCCACCTACGGTCTTCTTCAGACAACCGCCTGGTGGTCCCACCGCTCAAGATCGCCCGGTCCCAACACTAGCTCTTCTCCTGCCTGGCCCCCCAGTGGTGGAATCAACTCCCCACCTCCATCAGAGACACAGACTGTCTCTCCACCTTCAAGAGAAGGCTCAAGACGCACTTGTTCCGGGAGTACAACGGTACTTAGGAATGGTTTGTTGAACCCAACGCTAGTTCCCTGAAGGATCACAATGACTCTTGCTTAGACTGTTGCTCTTGTTGGTTAGTGGTAGCTGATTTAAACTGTTGTATTATATTTAATCCTATTTTTATTGCTTTCCTACAGGTACACTTGCACTTAGAGATTCATGTTGTGTAATTGTAATTTGCTTAACTACATGCTCTTATGGTTTCTTCCCTTTAGCACTTATTTTTGGGTTGTTCACAATATGTACTTCTGTTTTTGGCTACCTGCAATACTTTGGGGCTATCTTGTTGTTATTATCAGTGACCTATGCACTTTGTAAAGCTCTCTCTTGGAAGTCGCTTTGGATAAAAGTGTCTGCTAAATTGACATTTACATGTAAATGTAAATGTGCTAAATGAATAAATGTATATGTAAATGTATAGTGGGTTAAGCAAGGGGAGTTTCTATAGCCTAGTAGGCTAGTGGATTGTGTGCAACACGCTTGGAAGAAAAAAAGGGATATAAATAGGGGCCTGTGCCCCAGAAGAGTTTTATGTTTAACAGTACCCCAGGTGTCACCTTATCACTGTTTACTTTCTCAACAGCTGTTTCCCAACTATTTTCAACAGTATTTTGTGTCCAAATGTAATTGTCACTGGAACAAATGTGGTCTTTACTGAAACTGAAATACTGTGTTTAGTTCAAAACCTTATCACACACTCTATCCCAATCCAAAGATTTTTGTCTGCCAAATCATTCCACCCTTTTGACAGTGATTTGACCTGGCTGGCCCATCCCTCCGCTGCGGGGTCTTGTAGAATGTGACACCTGCATGTAGACTTACAGTATAGCCCAAAGCCATACAGTGGAGGCCCCGTGACAGCAGACATGGTTGTTGTGTTCAACATTCCAACACCAACCCTCTCACTTTGTGGGTACTGTGGAGATAGTGTGTGCGTTTGTGTTTGTGGTTTGAGTGTATACATGTGGGGGATGCTATGGTTGTTTTTGAGCTGAACCACAGTTAACAGTAAACTGTTTGTGCTGAGGGCACTTCTGGTACAGTATCAAAGCAGTCTCTGTGTACAGTACACAGAGGCATTTTAAAACAGTGCTGTTAATGTCCTCTGCATTATCACGCATAGCCAGCGCCCAATCATGATTGCAGCTTGTCATTGTCATAGCTATGATGCTATACATCTGGGTACATGCTAATACATCCCAGCTTTCCATGTCACTGTAACGCCTGTCTCTCACCCTCACTGTGACATACCAGCCACAATGATATGCTGACTGTGATACTGAGCTTATCTGCTGGTGTGTGGATTAATGTGAGCATAGGTTAACAGAAGACACAGAGTGGTTGATTTGTATTCATAAAGTAGTGAACGTCCCACTGTAGGGCTGTTTGGATTCAGTATGTTTCAGCGTGTTTTCTTTCAGAAGGTCACTGTCGGTCGATATTATGGATTTTGTCATTTGTCTTCGAACTTCATGTGGCATTTTACTCCATTGTACCTTTGCTAAGCAATCTATCCTTACAACCAATATGCCACAATAGCCACTGTGTAGCATGTTTACACAGCATGCAGGGACTCATAGATGCTTCAGGGCTGCCATTGCCAAGGTCAGTGACATGACTGTGGCCCTTCCATTTATGCAGACAATACAGGTGAGTAAACTCTCTCAGCAAGGCACACAGTAGGAATGCCAAAGGCTGGTCAGTGTGTGTGTGTGTGCATTGTGTGGATGCCCTGATGGGTTGTGTGTTTGTGAAAGGTGAAGCTGTCAGTGGGTAGTGTTGTTTAAGAGTGTCAGTTGGACTGCATGGATGACTCTGCAAGGTTAAGAGAGAGACAAATAAAATAGAAACACATGTAGCGCCCTTCATGCCTCGAGCCCTTCTTTAACAAAGGCAATCTCACTCAAGAACTCCCCAAATACAGACAACTCATCAAATGCCCTACCAGAGAAGGGAACACTTTGGATCACTGCTACTCTACAATCAGTAAAGCATACCATGCGGTTCCCCGAGCAGCACTGGGTCACTCAGACCACGCCATGGTTCACCTGATTCCTGCATACAGGCAGAAGCTTAAGCGCTGCAAGCCTGCTGTAAGGACATCGAAACAGTGGACCAGTGAGGCTATGGAGGAACTGCGGGCGTGCTTGGACTGTACTGACTGGGATATGTTCATGACTGCCTCCAATAGTCTGGATGAGCTCACAGAGGCTGTGACATCATACATCAGCTTCTGTGAGGACTGCTGTATACCAACACGCACCAGGGTGAGCTACAACAACGACCAACCCTGGTTTACAGCTAAACTCAGAAGGCTGAGGCTAAACAAAGAGGCCGCGTTTAGGAGTGGGGACAGGGACAGTTTCAAGGAGTCGAAGAACAGGTTTAGCAAGGCGGTGAGAGAGGCTAAACGACTGTACTCAGAGAGGCTGAAGCGCCAGTTCTCTGCTAACGACTCTGCTTCTGTCTGGAGTGGGCTCAGGCAGATCACCAACTTCAAGCCCAGAGCCCCCCACTCCACTAACGACTCTCGTCTGGCCAACGACCTGAACGAGTTCTACTGTCGTTTCGAAAGACAATTGGACAGTCCTGTACAACTCCTTTCCACCCCTGAGGCCTCCCCCCTCCCCCCCTCTACAGTGACGACCCTCTCCATTCAGGAGAGAGAAGTGAACAAACTGTTCAAGAGTCAGAACCCCCGCAAAGCAGCTGGGCCAGACTCTGTCTCTCCAGCCACCCTCAAGAACTGCGCTGACCAGCTGTCTCCGGTGTTTACCTACATCTTCAACACCTCCCTGGAGACATGCCATGTGCCAGCCTGTCTCAAGTCCTCCACCATCATCCCTGTGCCCAAAAAGCCCAGGCCAACTGGACATAATGACTACAGACCCGTCGCCCTGACCTCTGTGGTAATGAAGTCTTTTGAGCGCCTGGTGCTGGCACACCTTAAAGCCATCACAGACCCTCTACTGGACCCCCTGCAGTTTGCCTACAGAGCCAACAGGTCTGTGGACGATGCAGTTAATATGGCCCTCCACTTCACCCTACAGCACCTGGACTCCCCAGCATCCTACGCCAGGATCCTGTTTGTGGACTTCAGCTTTGCCTTTAATACCATCATCCCCGCTCTGCTTCAGGACAAGCTCTCCCAGCTGAACGTGCCTGATTCCACCTGCAGGTGGATCACAGACTTCCTGTCTGACAGGAAGCAGTGCGTTAAGCTGGGAACACAAGTCTCTGATTCCCGGTCCATCAGCACTGGAACTCCCCAGGGTTGCGTCCTTTCTCCTCTACTCTTCTCCCTGTACACCAACAGCTGCACCTCCAGTCATCCGTCCGTGAAACTCCTGAAGTTTGCAGACGACACCACCCTCATTGGGCTCATCTCTGGTGGAGACGAGTCTGATTATAGGTGGGAAGCAGACAACCTGGTGACCTGGTGCAGCCATAACAACCTAGAGCTCAATGCTCTCAAGGCAATGGAGATGGTTGTGGACTTCAGGAAGAACACAGCCCCACTCACCCCCATCACCCTGTGTGACTCCCCAGTCAACACTGTGGAGTCCTTCCGCTTCGTGGGCACTATCCTCTCCCAGGATCTCAAGTGGGAACTGAACATTAGCTCCCTCACCAAGAAAGCACAACAGAGGATGTACTTCCTGCGGCAGCTGAAGAAATTCAACCTGCCAAAGACAATGATGGTGCACTTCTACACAGCCATCATTGAGTCCATCCTCACCTCCTCCATCACCACCTGGTACGCTGCTGCCACTGCCAAGGACAAGAGCAGGCTGCAGCGTATCATCCGCACTGCAGAGAAGGTGATTGGCTGCAATCTGCCTTCCCTCGAGGACCTGCACACCTCGAGGACCCTGAGACGGGCGAAGAAGATTGTGGCTGACTCCTCCCACCCTGGACATTCCCTGTTTCAGTCACTCCCCTCTGGCAGAAGGCTGTTTCAGTCACTCCCCTCTGGCAGGACCAAAACCTCACGCCATACAAACAGTTTCTTCCCTTCCGCTGTTGGCCTCCTCAACAAGGCCAAAGCTCACACTGACTGAATGTCTTTAAAACTTTTTACATTTTACACTACACTCATTCCTGTAATATTTGTATTTTATATTGTATTTTATATTGTAAATTGGCAACTTATATTTTACTTATTGTATATTTTATTTTAATTGTATTCCACTTAGTATTGCTAGTTTATGTATCGTTAGTATAGTTAGACCACATATTTAAATTTAAGATTCCTATATGTTTACTGTATGCACCTTCCTGCCAAAGCAAATTCCGTGTCTGTGCAAACTTTCATGGCGAATAAATCCCTTTCTGATTCTGATTCTTTGGGCATAACTTAAATTATCAAAATAATACAAATAAGACTTTATTTATATAGCACATTTCATACAAGAAATGTGCAGCTCAATGTGCTTTCCATTAAATCAATAAAAACAATAATACAAGTGATAAAAGTAATAACAAAATAAATAAATAAATGTAACTCAACAAAATACAAGCCGCAGTCTTTGCGGGAATCAAAACACATAAGCCGTCTTTGCGGTATCTCGAGACACAGTCTTTGTGGTTTCCCAATACAACACTAAAACATAAAACACCAGACCAGCTGCAATCTATCTGCTGTCTCTTGAATCAGTCTTAGACTCAAGCTGCCTTTGCAGTTTCCGAAACATATAACAAACCAGACTAAAATATTAGGGCGCCCTGATATTGCAAAAGTGATATTTGCAAAAGGGATGAATGAATTTGTAAGCCATTCTTTTAAAAGGTCCCAGTCTACCATTTCAAATACAAATAATACATTTACATTACATTTAGTCATTTAGCAGACTCTCTTATCCAGAGCGACTTACAGTAAGTACAGGGACATTCCCCCCGAAACAAGTAGGGTGAAGTGCCTTGCCCAAGGACACAACATCATTTGACACAGCGGGGAATCGATCCGGTAACCTTCTGAGTACTAGCCCGACTCCCTCACCGCTCAGCCATCTGACTCCACATAATACAGCTGCATCCAACGTAACAAACAAACATCTTTTGTTTGGAGATATGGGTTTGTTTGGAGACACCCAACAGGATCCGCTGTGAGTGAGTACAGTCGTGGCCATAAGTTTTGGCAATGACAAATTTTGTGTTTTGCAAAGTTTGCTGGTTCAGTATTTGAGGAAAAATGTTTTCACGTTTCTATAGAATACTGGAAAACAATTAGAAGTTTCTAACTCCCAACTTCTAATTAGAAGTTGGGAGTCAGATGGCTGAGCGGTGAGGGAGTCGGGCTAGTACTCAGAAGGTTACCGGATCGATTCCCCGCTGTGTCAAATGATGTTGTGTCCTTGGGCAAGGCACTTCACCCTACTTGTCTCGGGGGGAATGTCCCTGTACTTACTGTAAGTCGCTCTGGATAAGAGCGTCTGCTAAATGACTAAATGTAAATGTAGAAGATTTTGAACATTTTCAATATATGCAAATATTTCCCTCTTTTACAGTAGTCAATCTGCTTTTAAAATCCAATCAGAAAGATAAATTGATTTCACCTGGCTAGAACTAGTTCACACTTTCCCCTGTGATGAGATGACTAACTGAAATTATGTTAAAAGTAATTTTATGCCAAGGCCCAGCAAGATTTGCAAACACAAAATGTATGTCGCTCCCAATACTTTTGGCCACGGCTGTAGATTACCACGAAAAGTAGTTAGCCAAGCTAGAAGCTAGCCCTCTGCGTTGGAGTTGAAATAACAGAAGTATAGCCCTGGGGGGTAAACTAAAAAAACAATAAAAACCCATACATTGGAATACTGTTGATTTTATGTTTTATAATAGTTAATCTTTTATGCAATTCCTCAATATCCCCAGGAATATCTATTTGAGGAAAAATCTGATTGCTTAGACACAACATTTTCAAATAATACACAGTTAGTGAAACCTGACACTCAAGGAGCAAAACAGCAGCCCAGATCTGGACAACTATAAGCACATTCTCAGCCTCACACTATTTGCTAAATACTACATAGTGTTTTGCAAATCACTAAATACACTTTTCTACAATAGACACAGAAATATACAATTTTCACTTACAGTAATTGCCTTTTCAAGACACTGCCTTGTAAAATGCCACACACGTGAACGAATGGAACAAGCACAGGCGTCAGGTGTACTAGCACTAAAGTGCTTAACTGTAAACATATCAATCAGGTGGAAGCACTATAAAACTCTTTCTCTCCCCTGTCCGAGGCAGAGATCTCTGACCTCATTCTCTGTCATCGCCCCACCTCCTGTCCCCTTGATCCTATCCCCTCCCCTCTCTTTCAAACCATTTCCCCCTCCATCATAACTTTTGTTCTCCATGTCCTAAACTCCTGTCTTACCTCTGGCACCTTTCCCTCTGCCTTCAAACAGGCCAGAGTTACCCCTCTACTCAAAAAACCCTCCTTTAACCCTGCCGTCCTCCAGAACTACAGACCAGTATCATTGTTACCTTTCTTTTCAAAAACAATTGAACGTGCTGTATCTAACCAACTGTCAAACTTTCTCTCTCAGAACAACCTGCTTGACCCCAACCAATCGGGCTTCAAGACTGGCCACTCCACAGAGACTGCCCTCCTTTCAGTCACCACTGCCCTCCAGTCTGCCAGAGCGGCTTCCAGGTCATCCGTCATCATTCTGCTGGACCTTTCTGCAGCGTTTGACACGGTTAATAAAGAATTTATATTACATTACAGTACAATTCTAGAACTATAATCATTAGCTGTATCACGGGCATGGCACTATTCCAGTTATTAATATTTGTGGCAACTTAATCACCAAATGCATCACGGGCACTGTGCCCTAATGAATATAGCAACGGGAACAATGCTTGCACGACTTTATAAAGGATGCATGTATTAAAGTTATGTATTGTGCTTATAAAATTGATGTCTTATGAACTTAGAAGTGTGCTCAGGCTTAAAACATTGTGTCTCACACAGGGTGTGGGAAACGGGCTGTATTTTGTGTTGTTATCTCTCCATTTCAGAAGCAACCTTGAATCCAGGCCGAGACAGCACCCGAGCAGGTGGGATGCATGGGGAAGAACAAACTCTCTGATACACGAGAGAACAAGCTCAATCCTTTTTTGATATTTCTGTTTCAATTGCACTGTATAATATATGCTGGGGCAGGGACAGATAGCCAGTTGGACTTTGTGAACCAACCCAAACTCTGTTGCGGGTAGGGAAGCGTAGACAGCCCCAGAGCTCTGTACTTGTTGATTTCCAACTGCTGCATTAAAGCTGATATTATCGGACCTCTGCGACTCCAGACCACTCTTTCTAGAACACATATTTGTGTCATTGGATACCATCATTACATATTGGATTAGACACAGTAAATAGAAATCCTTCATTAACCACCAGATCTTACTCTCCAGACTTTCTGAGATGGGCATCACTGGCACTGCACTCCAGTGGATCTCATCCTACCTGTTGGGAAGATCCTACCAGGTCTCCTGGGGAGGCAAACTGTCAGGCCCTCGCCAGCTCTCCACTGGTGTCCCACAGGGCTCCGTCCTTGGACCCCTCCTCTTCTCTCTGTACACCACCTCACTTGGACCAATCATCACCTCCCATGGCTTCTCCTACCACTTCTACGCTGACGACACGCAGCTGTACCTGTCGTTCCCCCCGACTGATCCGGGGATCTCAGCTAGGATTGAGGCCTGCCTCGCAGACATCTCCGCCTGGATGACCGAGCACCACCTCCAGCTGAACCTCGCCAAAACAGAACTTCTCATCATCCCGGCTAAACCCTCCATCTCCCACGATCTGTCAATCACCCTGGGATCTGCAACGGTGACCCCCTTATCCTCTGCCAGGAACCTTGGGGTTACCATGGATGACAAGCTCTCCCTCACGGCCCACATTGCTGCAGTCTCCCGGTCTTGTAGATTCACCCTCTACAACATCCGGAAGATCAGGAGATACCTGTCTGAGCACTCCACCCAGCTGCTAGTCCAAGCACTGGTCCTCTCTAAGTTGGACTACTGCAACTCGCTGCTCGCTGGTCTCCCAGCATGTGCAACCCGCCCTCTTCAGAGGATTCAGAACGCAGCGGCCCGCCTAGTCTACAATCTACCCAGACGCTCCAATGTTACCCCGCTCCTCATCTCTCTCCACTGGCTACCCATCAACGCCCGTATCAGATTCAAGACCCTGGTACTGACCTTCCGAGCAGGGAACGGGACTGCACCCGACTACATCAAGTCTCTCCTGCAACCTTACACCCCCACCCGTCACCTACGGTCTTCTTCAGACAACCGCCTGGTGGTCCCACCGCTCAAGACCGCCCGGTCCCAACACAAGCTCTTCTCCTGCCTGGCCCCCCAATGGTGGAACAAGCTCCCCACCTCCATCAGGGACACTGACTGTCTCCCCACCTTCAAGAAAAGGCTCAAGACACACTTGTTCCGGGAGTACAATGGCACTTAGGAATGCTTGGCTGGACCTGATGTTAGTTTCCTCCAGGATCACAATGACTCTTATTGAGTGACTTGTTGCTCTTGTAGGTTAGTTACAACGAAGTTAAGTCTTGTACTCGCTGTGAAATATTTTACTGTTGATTGTTCTTCTACAGGTACAGTCCTGCACTTTTTGTGGTTCATGTTGTTTTAATTTGTAACTTGTATAACTGCATGCTCTTATGGGTCTTCCCTTTTGGCACTTGTTTAGTTTTTTCACAATGTATGCTTCATGTTTTGGCTGCTTACAATGTTTGGGACTACCTTGTTGTTATGATCAGTGACCTATGCTCTTTTGTAAAGCTCTCTCTTGGAAGTCGCTTTGGATAAAAGCATCTGCTAAATGCATAAATGTAAATGTAAAAAGGCAACAGGTCATTGTACCTGTCGTCATCAAAAATGGAAGGCAATGTTGCAGGAAGAGGGAGAGTGAGGACGAGAGGGGGAGCCCGTGGAGGAAGAGTGGTAGGGAGCTGGAGAGGTAGACCTGGAGGTATGACTGGGCGATATGGGTAAAAAACGATCACAATAGATATTTATATTTCCATTCTATAACGATAATTAAGTAGATAGACCACAGATCCGTAGTAGTAGCAAAATAAGTCTCTTCCTCAACGTTTTCCCCATACTCGGCATAAAGTTTAGGCAGCGCGGTGTGAGAGAAATGTTTGCGGCTAGGGAGCACGTACCTGGGGTCAAGTAACTTAAGCTTTTTAAAAACTTGCTTTTTATCAATACCTTGGTGCAAACTCACACTTTCTGCATGTTCCAACGAGTGATTTTGCTTCAGGTGGTAAAAAAGGTTTGTCTTATTACCAGACTTGGTAGCCACCTGTTTGTTTACTACACAATTTGCACTAAACATTACTCTGCTCTTTGTCAGATTTCAAAAAGCCAAACCACTTCCAAATAACTGAAGAAGACAAACCCTTTTTATCAATCATTTATTCATTGGAAGTTGCTCCCTCGCGATGGCTATCACTGCCACTGTTTTCGGAAATAAGACTCATTTTCCGTGGTTACCATTAGCTACTCCACTCGAGGTGCTCAGTATATTTTAGTGAGCGTAGGCTACCATTTCTCCCCAACTTCCTGCTGCATCACAAAAATTAAATGGACTGCTGTTCCTAATTATTCTCTATCAATATTATTGAAAATGAATTAATGTTACGATATCTTTGTTGAGGGAAGTCATTACTTCGATATATCGATGAAAAAAATGATCGCCCAGCTCTACCTGGAGGCCGTGGAAGAATAGGGCCAAGTTTACAGTATCTAATCAAATTTGAGCAACATTGGTTGACCATGTTGTGAACCATGGGGCAGCATTCAGAGAGGCTGGACAGTGTTCAGCCCAACCTCAGCAGATATACTGTTGCAACAGTAATTTGGACATTTCGACAAGAGCACAGGTGAAAACTACTTTTCTCTACTGTCTCCAGTACAGTACAGTAAAATGTAGCCTACTATATACATCAGTTTTTTTCTGTACCCATTCACTGCAGTCCATAATGATAACATTGAAACAATGTTCTGTATTTCATTTGCTGTATGCTTTCTTTTGTCTCCATTTGCTGTGTTTACAGTATGTAGCCTACTACAGTATTTGATTTGAAATATGTTCTGATCTTCTGCACAAAATGCAACCTTTACATAGACACGTCGTGTGGAGAGTACAGTATATATTTTCATTAGGGCTATAAAGCAATAAAAATATTTAATCGCGATTAATTGCATTATTTCATACGATTAATCTCGATCAATCGCAAATGAATTCAATTTCTTACATATCAAATTTTTTTTATATCAAATGTTACCCCAATAATTTTTTGGGGGTGAAATAACATTAAAAGGGTGTACTTTAAAAACTCAAATAACTGGAAGATAACAAAAGAAAATTGTGAGGGACTTTTATTCACTCACAAACAGGCTGTAGGCCTACAATATTGAACATACAACATATTGTTTCATATTTAGGAAATGTGATCTCAAATGTAATACATGTAGTCACATACTACAGTGTCCGTATAACAAGTTCAGATGTAACACAACCTGACAATCAGTACACACAGCCTTCAGTTTGTCAACCGAGCCGTGAAATGGAACTTCCATCATTGTCATGTGAGAACAGGTGATTCCCAGGGTCAAAAAGAACTGCGTTAACAGCACAGTGTTTTTTTTATCGCGTTAAAGGGAGATTGCGTTTACGCGTTATCGGGTTAACTTCACCAGCCCTAAGTGTGCAGTACTTGTATTGTGTGTTGTGGTTGGTCAACATATTCATGTAGGCTACTTTACATACTTTACTGTAACAATATCTCTGACAAATTCAAGCAGGTTATATCATTAGAAAAGAATAGTTACTGTAAGTGTTTTAAATTGTGCACAACAGTGGGTAACTGGTTCAAACAGAGTCAAATTTTATGAACCATGTGTGTGGCATACATGACAGAATTATAACAGGGTGTCCACAGGTATAAACAAGTTAAATTTAAGACTTTTTAAGACCTTTTACAGTTTATTACAATCCCTGTCACAAATTTCAGAACCTTGATGTCCTTTTTCTCTAGATAAGAAGGTACAAAACTCGAAACAGTCATTACTTGTAACACACACTGCCACATGTTCAAAGCATTGTATGTTCATATCTTTAAAGACACTTTGCGCATGCAGAGTTTTTTATCAAAAAATAAATGTATCATGAAATACCATAGGAATATTCAATTAGATCATCCACACAAAAATACCTATAGTTTCACCATGTAGTTGTATGTACAGTCAGTAAATATTGTACTACAAAACATGTGATACATGTTTCATAAGATACTACATCCCCATAAATGGACCAAGAGAGAATACTACAGTGGAATCATTGAACAAAATCTGAGATTGTTGAGGAAATACATTCATTTTATAACATTTTAGTTATAACATTTCTTAGTTTTCTATCAGAGGAAAAATAATTAGCTACAAAAGAAAACTATGCTACTGTACGTAAAACATGTACAGCAGTGTTCCTCACCAGGCTCAAAAAAAGAAATAGCAAAACAAACGATGGATTACTCTCCTACATTTCCATCAACCCTGTCTTGTGGATTTGGCCACAGGTTTTCATCCACATCGCAGAGGACGTTTTCATTTGACAGAACTTTTTTGAAAGAACCTCCGGGCATGGCACTGGTCTGCCGTAATGTCATTGCATGCCTCATCCATTGCCTGGAGAAGGGTAACTTGTTCATGAGGGTGCCTATCGTACACCTTCCACCTCCATGTGGAGAATAATTCCTCAATAGGGTTGAGGAAGGGAGAGTATGGGGGCAAGTACAGGGCTGTAAATTATGGATGGGCTTGAAACCATTCTTGCACCAATTGAGCATGGTGGAACCTGACATTATCCCACACAACGACATAGGTCACGCCATCAGCACTACAGACCTGACTTAGCTCATCCAGGAAGCCTACAAGTAACGCTGCATTATATGACCCAATACGAGGGCTGCGCCCCACCACACCATCTTCTGATATCGCCGCACACATGGTGATGTTGGCCCCAAGTTGTCCAGGTACTTGGATGGTTGCCCGCTGGCCAATGACATTTCGACCTCTTCTCCTTGTCTTGGCCATGTTGAAGCCTGCCTCATCCAAAAATATGAATTTGTGATGGTTTTCATCAGCATCCAGCTCCATCACCCTCTAAAGACATTTCGAAAAGATAATTACTGATTACAATGTAACATTTCTGGGGAAGTTTCCACAACAGGCACCTTGAGCTGAACATACCTGAACATTCTCAATCCTCAGTTGCTTCACTCTGTCTGCATTCCTTTCAAAAGGTACAGAGTACAGTTGTTTTAGAGACACCTGGTGCCTTTTAAGAATGCGTGCAATAGTCTGTAAACTTTTGGCTTCCACATTGTTGAACATGTCGTCATTGTCCAAGATATGCTGCTGTATTTCTCTAAGGCGAATATAATTTCTGGTCTGGACCAAATTGACCACAGCCTGCTCTTGTTGCTCAGTCAGTATTCTGCCTTTGCCTCCCCCATTTGGCTTAGCCTCTATTCTGCAGGGGAAATTACAATACAGTAAAAACACATTTAGTCACCTACTTTGTGATACACATTGGCATGCAGTATGACCATTTGACAATTGCCCTGGAATGCATGCTGAAAGCTTACTGGTTTTCATTGCGGAAAGTTCTGATGATTGAGGCCACAGTTGATCTTCTGAGGTTTGGTTGGATCATTGTAGCTGTCTCAGTCATTGTCATGCCCCGATTCACGACATAGTCCACAACTATTGCCCTGATTTCAGTGGACACTCGTTGTTGTTGCTGCTGCTGTCTTGGTACGTGGACTTGTCCTCTACCACATACCCCCACACCTCTCTGACGAGGCCCAAGGCCACCTCTCTGACGAGGCCCATGGCCGCCTCTCTGACGAGGCCCATGGCCGCCTCTGACAAGGCCCATGGCCGCCTCTTTGACCAGGCCCCTGACCACCTCTCTGACCAAGCCCCTGACCACTTCTCTGACCAGGCCCCTGACCACCTCTCAGAAGGGGTGGTTGTCTCCCTCCATCCCTTGGACCACCACGTCTTCCTCCTCCCACTCCTTGACCTCTATTGTGACCACCTGCCAGCTCCATGCTATAGTATCATTACAGCTGTTGTAGGTGGCTACCACTCATTTTATATTACATAATACTCATACCGCAATGTGAAATCAATCATCAGCAACGAATAGTATTAACAAAGCAATTACAAGGGCCTGCCTACCCACAGGTGCTGCTGGTTTTCAAATCTTACATCATGGTTTAGTTCAATTTGTTCAGTTTTCATAGTAATTGGTGTCAATGGATCTTGTTATACTGAAACTTATGTTCTAAACTTGGAATATTTTTTCAGTTTCCATAAAACTATGCATTAAGAGTAATGCAACAGTTACTTATCATTTTGAGCAATAGTATCAATTGACAGTTAGATCATTGTAATTTAAGGAAATGACAGACATTTCAGATGTTATGTGTGAATTTGCATTTTGAAATGGTGATACTTTGATGTTAACTTTAGTCTTTTTGAACAGATGATTATAGTTCAATGAACAAATGATCTAAGCTATATGTGTATTGTATCCAAGCAATTGAAAATTGTGTAAGCGTTTTGAAAAATGTGCATTTTGATCATTTTGGTTCTGAAATTAGTGTCGAAGTGATTGTAAAAAACTGTAATACCACTTCTAAATGAAATTTAAGACCATACTTACAATGGAAATACAAATCAAAAGTGGAAATATACATGATCTTTCCAAATAAACACACTGATGTCTGTTCAAAATGAACAGTAGAGTAATAAATGACAATAATCGGTTGAGTTTAAGAACATTGACTGCGTGTAATTGCTCAGAGGTCAGATGGCATTGTTGGCACTGGATTTCCTATCGTAACATCTAGCGTTGTAGCGTTGACATCGTTGCTAGCGGTGGAAGTGGTGGAGCAGAAACTAGCAATTGCAGGCTGCTGGCGTGCCTTCACGTAGTCTCTGTGTTTTTCGATTCCATCACTCTGGGCTGCTTTTTCCGAAAGCGTCGTAAGCCTAAGTTGATCGTAGAATCCATCATAGGACGAATCTTAGTTTTACGGGCCCTTCCCAAAGACATCGTAGCTCAAGTGTCTCTTGAAAATGTGTAACTCTTGAAAGCGCATAGATTAGCCTACACACCTTACGAGCATGTTTGGGAAACGCACATAAGAAATATCGATGGTTTTGTTTTTTGTTCGATAGTTGCTACGATCCATCGTTATCAGGAAACGCAGCCCTGATCCCCATTGTCCCAAGTTTGAAATTCTTCCGAGACGCAGTTCGCTTCATAAGCATTTCCAGGCACCAACCTTAACCAAGAATACTCGTTCTTTTCAAGCCATTTGTAATTGAACGTTCATTTCCCCATGTTTCTAAGTTGAGTGGCTATCAACCATTAGCCTGGCTCTGCCCTCCTACATACTTCCGCTCAATTTGGATTTTGCTTCTGTACTAGGTCTGGGAGTTTGACTTTGAAGTCGGTTTTCAGAAACAAATTCTTTGTAGGTCCAATCAGCGAACTGAGGGAGTGGCTAAGAACGATGAAATTAATGTCGCGCACTAGTTTGAGAAGTTCAGTAATGGCGGAGGAGAAAGATGCGAGCGAAGCTATTCTGCGGTTGTGGCAACGCTGTCGAATATCCGTAAGTTAAAGCCGGAGCAAGAACATTCCTTGCTGAGTTTTGTTGGTGGCCATGATGTTGTGGCCCTCCTCCCCTCGGGGTTCGGGAAAAGTTAGATTTTCCAGCTACGGCAGCTAGCTCAGTTACAGTAGAGGTGAAAGAGTTGGCTAAGGCGAACGCTTGCGATTGGTTATGGCAGATCAGAGTGGTTCTGGGCAGATCCAATAGTTTTAAACTTCAACAGAGAACCCGCCTTCAAGGAAGTTAACGCTTGTCAATGGAATGATCCCAGACCCTCTGTACAAATGAAATATACTAATCAACCATTGCTGTATTACCTGTATTGCCAATGCTTTACATCATCAAAATCTGCGCAGTGTGTAACGCCTGTTGTAAGTGTACATTTCTCGCGTGCGTTCAGAAGTTTGATATAATCACGCAGGCGTATGCAGGCGCTAGTGAGTCATTCGCATAACAACACGTGGCATAATAGTATGCCCCATACTATTATACTCCATACTGAGAGACCTAAACGCATGTGTGTACGTGTGTTTCACAAGCCGGTGTGATTTAAAACAACTCTTGGCTGCGCTCCGCTGCTACTGCAGACGTCAGCATTGCCTGCTGGCTGGGAATTATGAAGTGATGGAGGGAAGAGGGGTAAACAAAGATAAAGGGATAGAGCAGAGAAAGGACAGAGACATAGATCAGTGGAAAATTAACCAGGGGAAAAGATGGAGAAACAGAGACCTGAAGCTACGGTGTAGCTTCACCATATATCCCCTGGGTGTGAAAACACTCGGGAATATTCAGTCCCCCCAGGATTTCACGGGCCTTTTTTGTGATAGTTGCGGGCTAAAATTCCGGATTTTGCGGGAGCTTTTCCAAAAAGTTGCCATGAAAGTTGCGTCGTTTTTTAGGTGTTTGTTGCGATTAAATTGCGGGAGCAAGTTAAAGTTGAAATGAAAGGTTGCAAATTTCCCTCTGTTATTTTATTTATTGGTTGAAAAATAAGTAATTAACAAACATTCATTAAAGAATAAAACTAGGGTGCCCAGACGTCCTCTTTTACTCGGACATGTCCTCTTTTCGAGACCTAAAAAATGCGTCCGGCAGGGATTCCTAAATTGTCCGGGATTTTGCCTTTGAGAAATGGTCCCTTAAATAACCTTACCAACATGCCAATTATTGCTTATCCAATTTTTTATCCTTATCCAGCCAGGATTTACATTCGCATTGAAGGGAGGAATCTCAGTTTTTTTTACAAAAAAGATTGAAATCTCTATCTGTCTGCAATACTGCTCTCAGCCTCTACGCAACTTCGGCGCTCTCACGCTTGCCAGGCATAGACAGTAGAAGAAAGTACACGCAGTGATTGACTGGTTGGGCAACCCTGGATACAGGACGGTGTTTTTTGCCTAGAAGTCTATAGAAAGCTGGCACCTTATTGAACAAAAAAGTGAAAGAGTTCACAGACACCAGAAAGACAGGGGTTTTCCAGGGTAAAAATGGGTCTTTGGTTCCCCCAAAAAATTATATATATGTATATATATTCTTTTTTTTTCTTTTTTCTAATTAATGTATTTATTCCCAGGTGTTTTGCATCCCCCCCCCCCAATAACTATACACTTATACAATAACAGGCTTAAATGAAGTGACAACATAACTTATACGACTTACAGTTCTCAAGGATGCACACACGCAATCTCAACTACGGTGTGAAGCGTGTGTACGTGCAATTCTCCGACATGCACTCTAAAAATCACTGCTGATAGACGGTCTAAAATGTTGTACAGCTGATACTGTTCTGATACCGTGGCGGCAGAAATTTTGCGATAGAGGAAACACTGCACTATATTTTCATTCCAGGTTAACAATACCAATGGAGGCTGCGTTGGAAATCGTTAATCAAACTTTTGTCAGCATTTTCAGTGGAAATTTCATTTGCATTTGTACAAGTGTATTTGTACACGTCGGGCTGGCCCTCGCAGCGGAACGACAGTTTAGTGGCCACTCTGTCCATTCGCGCACCTCACAGTTGCGTATTTATCAGACAAGAAGACATGCTTATCAACTCGATTACTATTGATCAAAACGGAACGAGGGTTCGGCTGTAGCCTACTTGAAACATACTATTGAGAACATATTCGCTGACTAGAGCTGCAACGAATAGTCGACAAAATCGACTACGTCAATTGTGAAAAATTGTCTACGTGGATTTTTTACGTTGACGCGTAATATTATATACATATTATAAAAAAGATTCAGAGCCTGTAATTTTCATTCAGCTTTGCAATGCACTGCCGGAAGTGCAGGGGGCTGTATCGCTTACATTACGGCAATGAGCTGTCAGCGCATTTTATTAATCATACCAAACTGAATACCAAACTGATTTTCACGCGGTTTGCTTTGCTGCAAAGGTCATACATGTCGCTAGGATACAGGACAGGTTATTCTTTTCACAAAATAAAACCAATAGTATGGTATTGTTAAATTTCACTTGTGAGAAGTAATCCCCCGAGCCCTGTTTACTATTGTCCGCCAATTTGAGCAGGAATATGCTGCACAGTGCTGGTATCTTGTATATTCTGATGCTAAGCAAATAGGAATTTTCCCCTTCTAAGATGGCGGACGCATTTCTCCCACCCAGCAGCCTACTCTTTATTATGTCTATGGACATACATTCACCAAGGCAAAGAAGAAGAACGTTTTTGAATCGTGGTGGAACATAGTTAAGTGTGGGAGAGCCGAAACAAGCTAGACCGAGAGCTTCAAAAATCTGGGAATATTTTACCAGCAAACAAAATAAAAAAGTACAATGCAACATCTGCAAAATGGAATTAGCATTTTATTCCAGCACCATGGCAATGCATGAACATTTGAAACGGAGGAATCCTGGAGACACCACGTCTTCTCCTGCTGATGGATAAGTTTAAGTTAACTGCCTAAGTAACGTAAACCTTGTTAACTTACGTAAGGTTTACGCTTACATGTTGGAAAACCGAACGTCTCATGGAGGATGCTTGCTAACGCTATTTCAGTTATTTTACGTGCAAATGTAGTTAATCAGTGAATTATCAGAGTAGCCTGTCTTTTCGTTCGTTCTGAATAGTAAACCTCCTCCACTTAGCATTCGTCAAACTAAATATTGTGGAAAAATAATAATTTCATATCAACACAATTATGAGAGATCTACTCTAGCAGCATACAAAAATATGAACTATAGCCTACATTAATTAAAACATTGTTTTTTTTCTCTTTCTCTTTTAGTACTAAGCAAAGGTGTGTGGACGAGTTTGTCCTGAAGAGAGGCTCCTGCACCCCTCAGATGGCAGGAGTCTTGACGGAGAGCATCTTCAACATGCTTGTCAATGACATGAGCCCTCTATCAATGGTTGAGGATGAGTACTTTATGCAGATGGTCAACACATTCCATCCAGGTTACACCTTACGTTCCAGAACTCATAAGCACTTGCAGAGGCTTGATTGTTATTTGGAGTTACTTTAAAAACGTTATTTGTATTTTACTTTTAAAAGCATATTTGCACTTTAATTTGTATTACTATTTTGTTTATTTATAATGATGTTTACATGTTTACACAACTTGTTAGTCAAATACATTTAAATTAAAATTTCCAAAATGTTGATCTTTTTTTTTTTTTTTGGGGGGGAATAATCATTAGGTTAGTCGATTAATCGAAAAAATAGTCGATAGATTAGACGTTTACCAAAATAATCGTTAGTTGCAGCCCTATTGCTGACATGCATTGCACGCGTGATGAACACAGCTTTTTTTCTTTTCTTCATCGCGGATGAAACGGCTTTGGTGCGCGCCAACATTTTCTCTACGCAGGAAAACCCCCGAATGAATGCGTTCACAGTATCGACAGTACATTCAGTTCACGTTCACCAAAATTAGGAACGAGTTCATGAACTTTCGTTCAATGAACGCTTGTTGTGGGGTTGAGTTGTGGGAGACGACAATGATTGGTCAAAGTTGCGGGAAAATCGCGGTGATTGGTTAAAATTGCAACGTTGTGCTGAATTCGCGGGGAATCGTTGAATTTGTGGAGGGTCTGAATATTCTGGAATATTTTCTTTGAAACCGGGGAGAGCTGATGATTTGAACAGAAAAAGGGGGGAGGAGGGCACTCAAGTCACCATACAGAATAACCAAGAACCTGAAGGAACAATTAACTACTTCTAAGCATGCTGCCAATCCTTATTAGCATGGTGTATTCCCAAAGCAGTGCACACACTCCTAAAGAGATTCATCAAATCTTATTTGGTGTCACAAGCAAAGAGGTGGCATGTGCCGTCAGCTGAGAGCACTGCAATCTAGCTGAGTAGGCCAACTGGAAGATTGTGGTTTCATGCAGCCAGAGTGCTGCTTCCAGAGAGGATTACTTCCCCTACAAGGACCTTTCTTTACAGGTACCTGCTTGGAGGAGGAGTAGAGGAGCAGTGGCGGATCTAAGGGGTGGCAGATGCCACCCCAATAAAAAATACTGGCTTTTTTTTTTAAAGTTTTTTTTTATAGGTCACTGATCAAAACAACGAGATAGCCCCAAACATGAAGCATATATTGTGAAAAAACAGTCCCAAAGGGAAGAACCATAAGAGCATGTAGTGAAACAAGTTACAATTAAACAACATGAACTTCAATCTTCCCCTGGAAAAATATTATTTGTACATTACAGAACATTTCAATAAATAATATTAATGTTACTGTTTAATTTAAACTACAATATTCTAGCCTAATCATTTACCATAGGGAGTACTGTACCCCTCTACTCTGGGTTTGATTCGCTTCCAGGAGGCCACCCAACAACTTCCTTCTGCCACCCCATTGCCACCCCAAATGAAAATCTCTAGATCCGCCCCTGTAGGGAGAGAGTAGAAAGAAGAGAAAGAATATCATCCTCTTACAGAACACAAAAATACACAAAAAGAGACAAACAGTTGCTGTGGTGTAAGTAAGTAAGACTTTATTTTTAAAGCACATTTCATACAAGAATTGTAGCTCAAGATGCTTTATAAAAAATCAAAAAAAACAATAATACAAGTGACAAAAGCAATAATTAAAATAGCAAATCGATAGGAACAATAATATAACTAATGAAAGTAGTAGAACCCTTTTTAAATAAAAATAATTAAAAGCTTTGGTAAAAAGGTAGGTTTTAAGCTGTCTTCTAAAAATGTCTAGAGTGTTTGCTTCTTAATATTCATGGTTAATTTGTTCCATAGTTTTGGGGCGTAATTAGCAAAGGCCGAATCCCCCAATCTTCTGGTGACCTCTAATAGGCCTGCATTTGATGATCGCAGTGTTCTAGCTGGTGTGTAGTTTATAGTTTATAAGGGAGTTAGCAATGTAGCTAGGTCCTTGTTCGTGTAGAGCTTTGTATGTGAGGAAAAGGACCTTAAAGTCAATTCTGAAGGTAACAGGGAGCCAGTGTAAAGTGGCTAGGACAGGACTAATGTGTTCTCTCCTTTTAGTTTTTCTTAATAATCTAGCTGCAGAATTTTGAATGAGCTGTGGTCTTTCAGTGGTTTTCTTGGGAAGACCAGTGAAAAGTGTGTTACAGTAGTCCAGCCGGGTGGATATAAAAGTATGAATTAACTTCTCTGCATCATTTTAGTTTATGAATGGTCGTACCTTTGCTATATTCCCTTACGTGAAAGAAAGCTGTTTTGGTCACTTTATTAATGTGAAAGTTGAAATTCAAATCTGAGTCCAGGATTACACCGAGACTCGTCACCTCTGGTTTAAGACAGGGGATTAAGCCAGATTCTTAGTAAGCATCTCTCCTTTGGATTTAGGGCCACATATTAGGACTTTGGTTTTGTCTTCGTTTAATTTAAGAAAGTTATCATTCATCCATTTGTTTATTGCCAACAGGCAGTTGGTAATGGAATTGATGGCCGTTCCATCGTTGGGTTCAGTGGATATATATAGTTTTGTGTCATCCGCATAGCTATAGAAATCTATGTTATGTCCTCTGATTATGTCGCCGAGTGGTAACATATAAAAAGAAAAAAGTAATGGACCTAGGCAGCTTCCTTGAGCAACCCCGTAGCTGTTCTTATGTTTCTTGGACCTATGGTCCCCTAAACTAACATTAAACTTCCTCCCTGTGATATATGATTTCATCCAGTTCAATACACTATCCGTGAACCCAATAAGCTTTTCCAGTCTATTGATTAGGATGTCGTGATCAATGGTATCAAATGCTACACTGAGATCTAATAGGATAAGGATAGAGACTTTATTTGCATCAGAGTTTTGTCTGAGGTCGCTAATTATTTAGGTAAGAGCAGTTTCAGTACTGTGATATTTCCTGAAACCTGACTGCCAGACTTCCAGGACTAGGGCTGGGCGGTATAGAAATGTGTCTACCGGGAGAGATTTGGCTATACCGTTTCAACCGCGGTATACTTTCATGCTATATTTTTGTATTACACGTGTCAATTAAATGTCTGGTTGTTGTATTGTATATAAGGCTTGCGATATTTAGAATTGTAGTTTACCTTTTATTTGATTTGCTATTTTCGTTTGACCTTGAAGCACATTTGAGTTGGTCTGACGGAATTTTCAATGTGGAGTGTATTTTGTCTAAGCAGACCACATTCATGCCAGGGCTCGACATTAACTTTTTAAGGCACTTGTCCTTTGGACAAATACATTAACGTTTCATTTGTCCATGCACAAAAGTCACTTGTCCGGGTAAAGATATCATTTAATATATATTTTTTTTGTGTTGACGTTTCTAGCTTGCTAGCGTCGGCAGCTGTGAACTTTGCAAGCATTTCAACCGGTTTGCACACTCTTACGCCAAACCTTGGATTTCTCTTGCTGAGAAGGCAACGGCAACCAAGTAGTCCTGCTAACTTTGTAAACAGTAATGGACGAGGCACAGGCACACGGAGTGAAGCAACATAGCCCGTAAAAGCTCGTCTCGGGGCTATTTATCTTATTTTAGATACAGTATAAGTATAGCTGGCTTGCAAATACAGAGGATAGCCTACCAAAGTTGAGTTAGCCTATGTCGTTAGCGATACTAGCTAATTAGTTTGCTAGCTGTATAACATTTCACTGTGATGAAGAAATATTCAAAGTCCTTGGATCAAACATTTTCTAAGTTTGAAACAGCACAGGAAATCCAACAGAGTTTGATGCAAAGGGTTTTATTAGAATCCAAGAAAGCAGGGTGATTAAAAAAAACGTGAGTGTGATCCTGCAGAACCAAACTGACAAATCTTCTCCGGACACTCTAATATCAAAACCTTATCAGTCCTGTAAATTAGCTATTTGCACAATATTGTTTATCACAAATGCATAATAAATTTTACACTATTGGTCTCTCTCTCTAAAAGCTTCTGATTACAGGTGCATAGAGAATTCATAATTTTTTTGTAGACCTGCTCTGACCTTGACGGCCAGTCACACTAAGCTCCGAGCTGTGGGTCGTAAAATTGCCTCTTACTGCTGGGCTTTGTAGTTTTTCTATGACAGGAGCCTGCTCACATACTCTTTCTCTCACACCCAGCCCCATTCATACAGTTTAACACTTTAGGCTTGATTTATTTTACATATTAGTGGATATACTAAACAGTCAACAGTGTTGCATCAGGTTTTTCTTGAAGTGTAACATATAAAGGTATAAAAGTGATTAAGAGGTACATTTTTCAATCTTATAATCCATAATCATTCTTCATCTTCATAATTACAATAGTATGATATTATTCCACTTCAACTGGGTCTTGCAGCGCTGCTTGATTTAGTGAAATTATTATGAAATGTTATGTTCTACTAGCCATTTGCCTACTTGGGCAAGTCACAGTTTTCCAAATCCCTGATAGTGTAACTGAGACGACACAGTAAATAATTCAAGTAATAAGCCCCCATTCAAGTGTTGAGCATTAAATTAGCTGCAAGGTTTGTAGAGATCTTGGGACAAAGCCACTTTTTTGTGATTGGCTAATGCAGAATTCGGTCAAATAAAATCGGAAAAATAGACGTAATGAGTGGAACATAACGTGAAGTAACATGTCATTTTATTTTGTTAGTTTTAACTTGTCCAGTGGGGCAAGTACATTTCTCTATCACTTGCCCTACAAAAAAATCCACTTGTCCCGGACAAGCGGACGAGCCTTAATGTCGAGCCCTGCATGCCGATGTTAATTGTTGGAATGCTGCTTCAGCATTCCAAGTATTGCTCTTTGAATCTTTATTGTTGGAATGCTGCTTCATCAAATAATTCAGCAGTTTCAGGCCATGGGCGCTATCACTTTTCAGCTTTGTACCTCTTATGCTTGAATTAATATAAATCAATATTCTACACATTTTTTACATGGTTTTCCAATTGAGTATTTTTTTTATCCTCTCAATCCTCTTAAACTTCTTCAACTTTCAAATCCTTCTTCTTCCTCAATTCTTCAGCTACAGCCATCATTTAAACTTTAAAATGTTGACAAAACCCTAAATTATGTTTGATTATGTTTCATTACTTTTTCAAACCGTTTCTGAGATTTACATGCGTGTGTACGAGAAAGCCTAGAGTGCAGACTGAATCGCTTAGAGTGGAGGGGAGCTTCAGATGTCGTTGAAAACATATTTCTAGTTTGCCAGCATTGCCACAATTTTCGCTCTTTATGCTTCGTTTTTGGATCAATAGATAGCTAATATTGAGCTGGTCGTAGACAGTTGTCTGTGGAATCCAACGGACTTGCACATTTATTCAGAGCCCCACGAAAGCGAGACAATGTCCAACTCTCGCCCCATAGAGTCCAATGCAAATCTTGTGACAAATTCGTCAGAAAAGTCAAAAACAACCAGATTTAGAAACTGCCGGTAGAGTCGTATTTCTGACCGCACAGACATGTAAAGGACATCTTTGGTTTCGGCAGAGTCTTGGGTCTTGGAAAATATCTTTATTTTTGGGATTGGACGTATAGTTTTGCGTTTAGGTTAACTTGTTTGATGTGTGGATTCTAGCTACATTTCTGGTATTCTCTGCCCTCAGAACGTTAGCAATCATAGCTGCACCGTCACCGTGGCAACCACACAAACACGCAACAGTCTCTTACACAGGTGATTGGTATTTAAGCAATAAGCCCCAAGAGGCCGTGGTTTACGCTGATTTTAGAACAGGTAAGGGGAGTTGTTAGGCACGACGCGAAGCGGAGTGCCGAAAACCCCCTTACCTGTTCTAAAATCAGCGTAAACCACGGCCTCTTGGGGCTTATTGCTTTTCTAAAACTGTTACTACAAATATTTGATATCGTGTCATCAATAAAAACAATTAGAAACAAAATTGTTTAATCATAAACCGTCATTCTTCCGCTACTACAAAGTATAGTTCCTACATAAATCGTTGCCACGCAACAGCCAGATGGACATCTTTGCCGTCTTTTTCAATTTGAAATATTCGATGCGCAGTAATATGGAATGTTAAAGATTGTTATGAGGACAACCTGTGAGGTTATGCTGGATTTTACAACGGCATGGAATGCGATATAGCCAATCACAATCAAGAATGGGAACAACCAGTTTTAGAATAGCTGATTAGTGGAGACACAGACAAGCTATTCAGTCAACTCGTCTCATTAAAAGACTAAGAGCACCACAACACAACTACTACCACTATTGATACTGCTATATCTTACGCCACTACTACAACTACTAATTCTGCAGATGCTGCTAATATCTCTTTTACCAACTACTATGCTAATGGTACTGTTTTGTTCTACTACGCCACTGAGTGCGTTCACCTGACCATTAGAAACCTGATAGCAATGTTGGTTTATGCCAAAAATACGATTACTCTGTTTACATGTGTAATTAGGTCCATGGAATATAAGTCGTTGTATGCACCACGGACAAAACTTGCACCATCATCCTTCTGCAACAAAGTGTCGCCGTGTCTTCCTGTTTCGGCCCTACTGCTGTACGTTTAATTCAATCAACACATTGAATCCTACTAAGAAAGCCGAGTAAACGCACTCAATGATAGGCTACATTTGCTACTGATATTACTATCCCAACTAATTTAAGCTGTTAAAACTATAATATTCTTGTTACAACTAGCTAGCCAACTTCTTCTTCTGGTTAACAGTTCAACTTTCAGCTTCTCCAGCATTGTGGGCTATTTAAGCTCTTAGCTTTGCTAGATGATGCAATTCAGCTTCCACACTGCCTCTTGAAATGCAACTTTTTCTTCGATTGCTTCACAACATTCAAACTTATTCTCCCGCATTGTATTTAAGCACTTAGCTTTGTTAGATGATGCGGTTCAGCTACCACACTGCCTCTTTAGAGTGAGTCACACATTTTTTAAATTAATTTCAGCTTGCAGGTATTTTCTTATTTCTGTATTTTCAGCCATTTAAAAAAATGATTTCAGATTTCAGCATTCCAACGCATTTTCAGCAGGAAATGCCTTTTCTAGTTAATGATATCTATTTGATGACCCATTCTACAGGTAACCAATTCGATTTGTTGTTCAAGTTTTATGTCTCGTACTGTAAAATTATTGTTGTAAAACTGTACTGTACTGGTGGCATTGCTAGCATTCTTGATCTAGGATGACTAGCAGGGTCGGACTGGCCATCGGGAGACTTCCCGAACGGCCGGTCAAACAAACGGCCGCTACAGCCACGGCAGTATTCAAGAAAAAAAATCCTAATAGTTTACGCTCACTTTGAGGATGGCCTTAATACCAAGCAACTAGAGCGATCCAAAATCCAAAGGGTGGGGGTGGTCATTTTCCCCCGTGTAAACTTGAACGGTGCACTTGTCCGTCCATTTGACAGATCACGATTGGTCAAAAATCTATCGTTTTCCGGGTACAGCCAATTCGTT
The DNA here is from genome assembly GCF_021917145.1 of Hypomesus transpacificus. Lineage (NCBI taxonomy): Eukaryota > Metazoa > Chordata > Actinopteri > Osmeriformes > Osmeridae > Hypomesus > Hypomesus transpacificus. Next base: position 10,923,582 of record NC_061076.1, read on the forward strand.
CGCTAATTCGGAGCTATTTTAGCTAACATCGTTGTTTGCTTAGCAAAGAAATGGAAAGGAAAAGAGAAAGAAAAAAACAACGGGCACTGCAAGCAAATGCTGCACAATGTAGAAGTATAGAACACACTTAGGCCGTCAAAAGACGAAGAGAGTTTGAAGCCCGAAGATGCGGCTGTACCAGATCGAGGCGCCAGGTGCAAGTAGCTGTAAGCAGCTGTATTTTCGACATTTATAAAATTCAAATATCATTCCAAACCATATAGTTTTAATGTTTCTAAAAACATTATACATTTGGTATTACTGCTAGCCATTTTTTATGAAGTACAAGAAATGGCCAAGAGAAAAAGGCACGCATCTAAATATGCACAACACATTTTTTGGCTTTAAATAATACATGTGCTATGTGGCTCAAATGCAATTGTCTTGATTTTCTGTTCTGTGTTATAAAGCAGGCACAGGTGACACAGGGAAAGAGATGGAGGCTGCTGTGGTGACAGGGTCCAATGGAGAGATTATGACAGGTGCTGCACTGCAACTGTACACAAGAGTCAGTCTGTTAACAGGGTTATTATATGGAAATTAGTTTTTTGAATTGATGGTCATTATTGAATATAGTTAACTGATTATTGTTTTTTTGCAACATCAAATAGCAGATGCAGAAACAGAGACAAGTATGGAAAAAGAAAGTGAGGGAGAAAGTGGAGGTGGGGGGCGGCCGGTCTGTGTTTCAAAGTACCGGGCTGTTTTTCGGTCCCAGTCCGACCCTGATGACTAGTGAGCGCTAACTACTTACTGAGAGTGAGGTCATACCGGGAAATATCAAACTGAGGCTTTAACATATCGACCGAGCTTTAACAATGTTAATACGCCGAAACTGAAGTTAGATATGGATAGTAAAACTCAGACTGATCGCTTCCGCTCATTTTGAAATTTTCGGAGGGCATTACGGATCCTTATTGAACTGTGAGTAGGTCACCACGCGGATGGCATGACTGCGCATCAGAACGCCCGTACTCGTAACTTTTTTGAGTCTTTTGTTTTTAACCTGTTTTGCTTGCGGGCCCGCCCGCGGGCCCGAAACACTGCCCCCTCCTCCCCCAGTTATTACGCATTAAAAATCATAAATAATTTTTTTCGACTAGTACACATGTTGTACATCGTTGGAAAGCTACGATTCTTGTGCTTCCATTGAAATAAACCAATTCAAGCTCAACTTGCAACAGAAAGTAGCGTCAACGTCTTTGTCCGGTGACCGTTCATTCAACAATGCCAGAGAAAAAAGTTGTACTTACCTTCGATTACTTAGGAATGTCCAGGTATGCACACAACTCATCAAAACCTCATCTGCTTACATTCCAAAGGGTCCAAAGTATCAAACCATGTCGAGTAATTGTCCAAACAAAGAATTATATCCACACATAGCCACGATCTTGTTGCTTCATTGTTACTTCGTAAAAAAAAAAAAAAATTCTGTCTCTCAACGCACTTTAGCTCATAGCATGAGATCTGGGTCAAGTAGAAACACGGATATAGTCTTAAAATGGCCGCTACACTCTGACCTTTTGATAGACACCTTGGTTTAGCCAATATTAGCTTCCATGCCCCGGTGACAGTCCTCTAAAGCCAACCAGGTCTGTGCGTCCAGCCCGCCCCCCGCCCACCCCCCCCCCCCGCCCCCTCTACACGATTTTTTCTAACTGGCTTGGACTGATTCTGAAAAGAGCTAGTTATCCTTGTAGCTTAGCGCTAGCTGTAAATGGCGATACCCCATATGCCAGGTTTTGTGGAGCCTTCAAAATAAAAGTCGATTGCGCAATATGTCAGTGTTCTTTGTGTGCCAATCCTGGAAATCAGATAAATCACTCCAATGTGTTCATGCTTCAGTTTTCGTGTTTCAGTAATACTAATGAGGGATTTAGCTGTTATATATGATAGTTCTAAGGACCACCTTTCATTAGAGATAACAATTATACCTTTTTATCCTAAGAATTTGACCTTGGTTAGAAGGGTCATTCTGGAGTCTCCAAAAGGCCCTTTTTGAAAACGCCTGGATGTACTCTTATAAAAACGTGTCAAATATGAATATATTGTGGTATTATGTTTGACTTTTGATCTGAATTGGGTAAGGCTTCAACCTGTGGTCCAATTCTGTCTTCCAGCTAATACCTACCACCTCTAGGCCTCTTCAGGCCTCTGTTTTCAAAACAAAATCCAGGCGGAAATAGAAACTTTCACTTTCCTTGTGTTCAAGCTTCTATTACTCAACACCAGTAGGACTGACAGGGGTCCTGACAACAAGGAACATAACTTCAGAGTGTCAGCTTTCAAAAGAGTCCATTTACATGCATATACTCCAAATGGTTCAAGAACAGCTTTCAATTTACTTTGGGCATGCTGTTCAGGCGTTTTTAGGCACATTTAACAGTCTCCAGAACAGGTTAACTCAAGTGTTGTGTCATGTGAGGTAGTTGTTTTTAATAAATAATCAAGTGTGATGATGAACTATGGTTTGGTTATTTTGTACCATTTCTTAATTGAATTTACAGAACAATTACTATACTGTGATACCGTAACCGTGATATTAAATTACTCATACTGTTATAGAAGATTTTGGCCATATCGCCCACCCCTACTGTGGTGTAAAAAAGCACTGTAGCCTATTGTGTCCATCTGGTGTTGAAAAAGAATATTTTCATAGGATGGTTTAACCTCCTCCCCTCACCCTACAATTGAACCCCCAGTCTTACTCACAGAGCACTAACAACAGTCCACAGTTGATGTGGTAACGGATGGGTACAAACACACACACACAGACTACGAGTTTCCAGCTAGCCTACACCATAACCATTATCATTTAGACTTAGGTGCCCCCTCAACAGGAAACTACAGGCACTTGTGTGTGTGTGTGTGTGGTTTTCTGTAAATTTGTATAACTTTTTAGTCTGTGTGTGTGTCTTTTAGTGTGCGTTGATGTCAGTTTGGCAACTGAATGGAAAAGGTCATCTGAAAACCATGATCCAAGAGTTTGAAACATCCCTGCTGATGACCAACCATCTGTATCGCCTCTCTAGCTTGCTTGAGTTGGCATGAGAGGTGGCTAACCTGAATCCTTTACACTAACAAAAATACACTTGGGGTTTCACTAATGAACTTGCATTCACTTAAAATTAGTAGTTGTTACTAATCTTAGCCAATTTACAATATGAAAAAACAATACACCCAACTGTTATACAAAAAAGCATGAAATAAAAAACAGATCAGTACTTCAATTGTTGTTTCCAATATCATTGTCACATATCTTCACATCAACATGACATATCATATGCACAATGAACAACAATACTAAATATAGCTGCAAGCAGCAATGAGGTGGCCAAAAAGTCAAATGACCCATAAAACACTTCCTCAGAACAGGGTTGCGATTAAATGCAGCAAGTTTGGTGTGAATCCATCAAACATTTGCTGAGATACGACCCAACTTCCTGTTTGCTGGCTTAATGGCACATTTTGATTGGTTGTACCGGGCAAACGGTGCTGAAAATGAAAAAATAATTTGATGGCCTTTGTGAGGCTTGGTCTGAAGATAATCTCTGCCAAATTTGGTGAAGATTGGACAATATGTGTAGGAGGACTAGATAACAAAACGTTTTTCAATGAATTCAAAATGGCGGCCGCATCAATTCGACTATTATCACAAATGATGATGGGTCACACACGGGACATCCCAAGATATTATGAGACAAAAGAATCACTTAATAAAGGCAAACAAATAAACAGTTATTGGCCAAAACAAATTTTTGCTTCCTGTGGCCATGCCCAGTAATGATATGACACCAAATTAATTGGACAACCTCACAAGAGGGTTTCGAGTCATCATACCAAGTTTGGTGTTGATGTCTCAAAGATTAGCTGAGATATGATTCAACTTCCTGTTTGGTTGCTTTGTTGCCAATTTTGATTGGCTGTACCAGACAAACGGTTTTGAAAATCAAATATCTTTTAATAACTTCTGCGAGGGTTGGTCTGATGATGATGTGTGCCAATTCTGGGGATGATTTGACAAAAATTGAAGGAGGAGAAGCAAAAAAACGTTTTTTCACAAAATGTAAAATGGCGGGAAATCTGTATAACCGGAAATTGACGCCATGGTGTGCGTTGAACTCGTCTCAATCCAGGGAATCCAACGGTACCTCATTTTTTAATATCGGTCATACGGTTCAAAAGTAACGTGTGTAAACACAAGTCCAACTTTGACCAGTTGTTAGCGCTAGAGTGCTCCAATGGGAGACATGAAACTTGGTGAATATAAAGAGGGGACTGTGCTTAATGAGTGTGCCAAATTTCACAACTTTTTACCATACGGTTCTAGGGGCTGCCATAGACTCCAATGACAGAAGATGTGTAATAATAATAATAAATATTGCTGCAAGCAGCAATGAGGTGGCCAAGCAGTCAAATGACCCATAAAACACAAGAAATCCTCAGAACAGGGTTTTGAGTGCATGCAGCAAGTTTGGTGTGAATCCATCAAAGATTTGCTGAGATACGACCCAACTTTCTGTTTGATGGCTTAATTGCACATTTTGATTGCCTGTACCGGGCAAACGGTTGTGGAAATCAAACAATCATGTGATGGCCTTTGTGAGGCTTGGTCTGAAGATAATCTCTGCGAAATTTGGTGAAGATTGGACAACATGTGTAGGAGGAGTAGAGAATTTTTTTTTTCAAAGAATTCAAAATGGCGGCCGCATCAATTCGGCTATTATCACAAATGATGATGGGTCACACACGGGACGTCCCAAGATATCATGAAACAAAGGAATCACTTAATAAAGGCAAACAAATAAACAGTTATTGGCCAAAACACATTTTTGCTTCCTGCGGCCACGCCCAGTAATGACATGACACCAAATTAATTGGACAGCCTCAGAAGAGGGTTCCGAGTCATCACACCAGGTTTGGGGTTGATTTCTTAAAGATTAGCTGAGATATGATCCAACTTCCTGTTTGGTTGCTTTGTTGCCAATTTTGATTGGCTGTACCGGACAAACGGTTTTGAAAATCAAATATCCTTTGACAAATTCTGTGAGGGTTGGTCTGATGATGATGTGTGCCAATTCTGGGGAAGATTTGACAAAAATTGAGGGAGGAGAAGCAAAAAACTGTTTTTTGCTTGAAAATGCTAAATGGCAGAAAATCTATATAACCGGAAATTGACGCCATGGTGTGCGTTGAACTCGTCTCGATCCAGGGAATCCAACGGTACTTAATTTTTGAAAATCGGTCATACGGTTCAAAAGTTACGTGTGTAAACACAAGTCCAACTTTGACCAGTTGGTGGCGCTAGAGTGCTCCAATGGGAGACATGAAACTTGGTGAATATAAAGAGGGGACTGTGCTTAACCCTTTCACACGTACGTTCTAAATTGTTTGACTGGTCCCCCAGGGTGAGTTTTTAATGCGCGTGATTTTGGATCAATTTTAACGTTCCAGAAATTGATTATGACGCATTAATGTCGAATTGCTGTACAATTTAAGCATTTCTCTATTCGCATTTTGAGTTGAACCTGTTGGACCCCGTAGCTTTGACCAGGCAACAACCCATTGGTTGTTTAGAATATTACGACCACCCCCCACCCCCCTCCTCCTTGATGCATTTCATCCGCCTCGTGGGACCATGTTTACCTTTCATGGCGACGTTTTTCTGGTAAGTGAAGTGTTTGTTCAACTGAAGTTACAACACATATATTTTGCATGATATTGAAATTAAAGTATTAACTGCTGTACTTTACGAGGTGATGTGTTTGCTAAACTAGCTACCTCGTAATAGTGTAATTCAACTAGCTAGAGTGTAATTCAACTAACCTAGCTAGCTGTTACTAACTAGTGGCCATGTTACGTAGCGTTATTTAGTGTAGTCGGATTTTACCTTATACTAAATACTGCAGAAGTCTTCGGTCCAAATGGATTGCAATGCACGATTATTGTTGTCTGGCAGGCTTTCATCTAACGCTAGTAACTCATTTCATGAACATGGTTTACCCATATCGTACTGTATGCTAGCTGAGTAAATTGCACAGGCCTCTAAATCACAGGATACATGTACAAAAGACACAGTAGTTCAGTATTTAAAACAATTGTTTTTATTTTATATAATTAAAAACTGCTTTTCCAGAGGGAATCGAAAAACCAGTCAGCCAATTTGAGCCAATAAAGGCGAGACTGGAAAATTATTCCCTGACCCCTAGCAAAAAGGCGATCAAGCAAGCTCCTGGAAAATCTTTAGGTTCTAGTTTGCCCACTCAACGGCGAAGGTCGAAATGTGTTATCTGAAACAGAAATAATAATTAGTGCATAGTAGGATAAAAAGAGAAAGTATAGCTTGAAGTCCATCTGATATATGTACATATAACCAATTGTTTCATTTTTTGGAAAGAACAATTAGTACACATTGAAACAACTGGATAGCTTGACGGTTATCTGAAAAAAAAGAGAGTTTATTGTTTTGGCTCCAGACTAGGGCTCCGAGCAGGTTGACTCCTCTCTTGGTTTACTATGTCGTCCTTTGTTTTTTTGAACCATTCTTAGTCTGGCCCCTCACCTGAGACCACTTTGTCTTGGGAGACCCTACCAGGAGCACCAGGCTCCAGACAACACAGCCCCCAGGTTCATTAGGACACACAAACCTCTTCACCGCGATAAGGTGATGGTTCTAGAAGAGGTGGTTAGTTTATTTTTTACACGCCCCAAATGTTGTCCAATGTTTACAAGATTTGGCACAGATGATCTTCAGACCAAGCTTCACAAAGGTGTCAGATGGATTTTCAATTTTCAAAACCGTTTGTTCGGTAGAGACGATCAAAGGCGGCGGCGAAGCCGCAAAAGACACGTGAGAGCGTAACTCAGCAACCATTTGTGCGATTGTCACCGAACTTTGGTTTCATCGTTCCAACGAGGAGCAGAGGAGGCCTGTGGTGTTATACCAGAAAAAAAACACGCAAACAGATATTTCAACCAAACGTGGTGTGTTGCATGAGTGCAACAGGTTGTTGTGACTTAATTGTTGCGCAAGTGCTATGGAGGCCATGTCCTGCTCTGGACTGCTTGGCCCCTCCATTGCTGCTTGCAGCTATATTTATTAGGGGCCAAGCAGCGAAGCTGCGAGGCACCTATTGTTATTGTTAGTATTATTATTATTATTATTAGGGGCCAAGCAGAGAAGCTGCGAGGAACCTATTGTTATTGTTTGTATTATTATTATTATTAGCGGCCAAGCAGCGAAGCTGCAAGGCACCTATTGTTATTGTTAGTATTATTAGGATTCCTCCGTCAGGAGGAAACCTATTGTTATTGTTAGTTTTATTATTATTATTCTTGTTCCATGGAAGTCAATGGCAAAATTTTTTTTTTATTTTTTTTTTATAACAGGAACTGGATATCTGAAAAAAAGGTTTTATAACAGGAACTGAACTGGATATCTGGGGAAAAAAAGAAGTTTTTATTATTATAATTTAATTTTTTTTATAACACAAACTGGATATCTCGAAGAATATCTGAAACAGAAAATATATTTGTGTGTGTGTGTAAGGGGGGGGGGGGGGGTTATAACAGGAACAGGATATCTGAAACAAATGTCTTTTTTTATTTATTTTTTATTTTTTATAACCGGAACTACATATCTGAAACAGAGAAAGGGCAGTACAATAGAAACAATTGTTGAATGTCATTATATATGTGTATATGTATAATGCAGGGAGTGTTGAAAATCTGCTACTTGTACCGTTGGCTTTTAAATCCCGCTCAACGCCAAGGCAGAAAGTCACATACAAACCTGCTGCTTGAACCGTTGGCTTTTAAATCCCGCTCAACGGCCAAGGTAGAACGGGAGATCTGTTGGCTTGATCAGTTGTTGTGGCATGACCCCTCACCAAGATGTCATGTGAACGTCCTGCTTGAACCGTTGGCTTTTAAATCCCGCTCAACGGCCAAGGTAGAACGATGGGTGTTTAATAATGTTTGAGTGTGTGATACTCCTCAAAACATGGGGCAGCACACAAGGCAACGTTGCATGCCACACACATGAACTTTGTCACTTTCCTCTCCTTTCTCCGACGCGAGGTAGAAGTGCACACCTTGCACTTCCTCCTGGTCCTGCTTCCTTGGGTAGCAGTCTGAGGGACCTCCGAGGGAAAGTGCCTGGCAGTCAACCGCAGAGGATTGTCTGATGTGGGACGGCCACCGGTGGATGGGCGTCGAGGTGTATGATGCACCTCGAGCAGCTGTTTCATCAAGTTCAGTCTGTATTCCTGGTAAGGGATGACTCTCCCTAATCAGAATGAAGTAAATGAGTAGGAATCAGTAATCACAGCAACTCAATTATTTTAAAAGCTTTGTAAGGAAATTATGTAATTTGAAATGTATTGTGCATTTCTCTCACCAGACTGTTGACGGTGGACGATGTGGCCATTGAGAACAGCAGTGTCTACCAAGTGAAAGAAGACTTTCTTATACCACTTGGTAGTCTTCCTGGCACATTCGACAAAGCTGTTCACCATGTCCGCCTTGTCCACAGCCCCCATCTTCTTGTTATAGTCAAGAACACAAGCTGGCTTGAGTTTCCTCTCCCAGGTGGCATGATCAATCCTTGCCGTGGCTGACATCACTGATGAATGAACAGTGGTGAGCATATGAACGTCACGTTTATCATGCCACTTAACGGCCAACTGACTGCCATTTTGTTTGAACTCCACTTCACCCTTCTTCATTTTAGGGCTGAAGGCTGGCATCCCCTTCCGATTTGCACGAACGGTCCCACAGGCCCCCGTTCCTCGGGAGAGGAGGTGCTGGAACAATGTTGGACTGCTGTACCAGTTGTCGATGTACAGGACGTGGCCCTTTTTTAGGTGGGGTGCAAGTAAGGTCATCACGACCGAGCCAGATATCCCAAGTCCTGGAAAGTGGGTGATGTCAGTGGTGGATCCCGTGTAAATGATCATGTCCTGCACGTAACCGGTCAACACATCACAAAGGACAAAGAATTTGACACCAAACCTATGCCTTTTTGATGGGATGTACTGCCGAAATGCCAGCCTACCCTTCCACTTCATTAGGGATTCATCGACACAGAGGTCTCTGTGTGGCACAAAAACCCTTTGGAATGAAGTGGTGAGAGCACTAAACACATTTCTGATCTTGTGCAGGGGATCATTTACGTTAGCGCTTGCACTGTCGACAAAGTGCAAGCAACGGAGGAGAAGCAGGAAACGGTCCTGGGAAAAAATTGTGGCGAAGAAGGGGGTCAGGAGGATGGGATCTGTGGTCCAGTAGTCTCGGAGAAAGTTGTGGGATGTTGCTGTGGCTGTACCAGCAATATTAGTATTGATGCCGGTGGGACTTTTGTAGTAAGGGTCAGCCGGATGGTCCAGCGGAACGGCAGGTTGTGAGCACCACATGTCAGTGTTTCTGTGTTCACAGTCGCAGGAGTTTGCCTCTACTAGAACCAATGCCTTGAATTAAAACGTTGTAATGCCAAATTGATTCAACTGTTTATAATCTGTTTTCATTTAGGTGTGCCATATTATTTGGGTGTGCCACACGTGTTATTCGGCAAGATTACCATCAGAATTTAAAAACACTTCAAGTTAAAGTATTTTATTGTCAGATGCACACAACAACACAAGGTCAGACTGGACACCGAAATTCTTGGGACAAGACAAAGCTAAGCAACCTGGCATAACATATGTACTCAATGTGTCATCATTGTGGAAAAGTGATATTTCTCTGACTGGTGAATGTGAGCGCAAATCATATGAGCGGGAATCATGTGAGTGACGTGTCTGACGACAAATATTAGTAAAAAGTTACTGTACTGTGGTAAAATTAAACGTATATTCCTTTTTAAAACACGTTGTTGCAAATTAGGGAAGTAGTTGCTATTCCGATATTAAAATATTAACATATTGTGGTTGTGGTATATGATTTTAGTGGTAATGGTGGTGTATAGGATGATAAGCTAATTGCTATTACCGATAACGTAGGCTGCCATGTTTATTGTTTTGATCAGTACTCAATGCATTGTGGGTGTCAAAGGGTCAACGAGATAACCTACTCTTCTCACAAGAAAATACTGAGGCGTACGGGGTCAAGTGGTACATCATCAAGGGTCATATTTGTTGCCGGAAGAAAAAAAAAATCAAAGATGGCCTCTAGTAGCTCAAAACAAGACGAAAGACAAACTTTTGTCGGATGTTTTAGATGCATATTAGTGAACGTATATCTATTATTTCGATCTGTAGTTGGTTGTACAAAAGTAACATGTGTTGGAAGTGATAGCCAAGTCAAGGAAAACGGATAATTTTATGGTTTACTAGGTGACGTGAGTAAAGCGTGAGTTATTTTTGGTTAGCTATTAGCTAACATTAGCTAAACTAATTTGTTTGAACGTTTTCATATGGATAATAAAGGTAAACTTTCTCAAAATATACAGTACATCAAGACGTATGTTTATAATATACACGTAGTCTAATTTTGAAGAGTTTATTGTTACGTAATAAGCCAAACTGGACATTCTAAGGACGCGTTCTAAACATACGGGTATGTCCGTACGCTCCAGGGACCAGCCAGGACTGGACATACCGGTATGTTCGTACGCTTCAAAGGGTTAATGAGTGTGCCAAATTTCACAACTTTTTACCATACGGTTCTAGGGGCTGCCATAGACTCCAATGACAGAAGATGTGTAATAATAATAATAAATATAGCTGCAAGCAGCAATGGAGGGGCCAAGCAGTCCAGAGCAAGACATGGCCTCCATAGCACTTGCGCAACAATTACGTCACAACAACCTGTTGCACTCATGCAACACACCAAGTTTGGTTGAAATATCTGTTTGCGTTCCAAAGTAGTGAGTGTTCAAAGTGTTTTTTTTCTGGTATAACACCAGGCCTCCTCTGCTACTCGTTGGAACGATGGAACCAAAGTTTGGTGACAATCGCACAAATGGTTGCTGAGTTACGCTCTCACGTGTCTGTTGCGGCTTCGCCGCCGCCTTTGATCGTCTCTACCAAAGAAACGGTTTTGAAAATGGAAAATCCATCCGACACCTTTTTGAAGCTTGGTCTGTAGATCATCTGTGCCAAATTTAGTAAACATTGGACACAATTTGGGGCGTGTAAAAGGTTTTTACACTTTTCCATTAAATCCAAAATGGCGGCCGCGTCAATTCGGTTGTTATGAAATATTATCGATGGTCAAGCTTGATATCTCAGAAGACATCAACAGACAAAGAAATGACTTTATTAAGGTAAACACTTCAACAGTTATTAGCCAAAACACGTTAATGCTTCCGGCCACGCCCCCTTTTACTCAAATGACACCATTTTTGAAAGACATACTCAGAATAAGGTTCCGAGTAGGCATACCAAATTTGGTGTCACTGCCTTAAAGAACTGCTGAGATATGACATCATTTCCTGTTTGGTGGCTGCAATGCTGATTTTGATTGGCTCTCACGGACAAACGGTTGTGGAGATCAAAATGCTCTACCATAACTTTTGTAAGGCTTGGTCTGAAGAGCATATCTGGTCATTTTGAAGAAGATTTGACAAAAATTTCAGGAGGAGTAGGCTTTCAAAGGTTATTGATAAAACCGGAAATAGCGGATAATCTATACAACAGGAAATTGACGCCATTCGGTGCATTGAACTCGGCTTGATCCAGGGAATCCAATGGTACCTCATTTTTGAAAATGGGTCATAAAGTTCAAAAGTTGCGTGTGTAAACACAACTCCAACTTTGACCCGTTGGTGGCACTAGAGTGCCAAAGTATGGGACATGAAACTTTGTGAATTGGACCAGGGGGCTGTCCCCAATGAGTGTGCCAAATTTCACAACTTTCGACCAAGCGCTTATGGGGGCTGCCATAGACACCCAGTCTTAAGAAGAATAATAATAATAAATATAACTGCAAGCAGTAATGGCGGATTCCTCCAAACATTGCGAACCATTGAAAAATGTATATTCTTGACAAATTGGAACTGTATAGAAAAATCTATGCTGCAGAATTACCAATGGGATACCAAATCTGAAATATAATACCATCAAGATCCACAAGGGCCTTTATTTCAACCCAAGGAGTGAAGGGAGGGGGCTTGGTTAGCCTATCCATTCCAGAAAGCCTTTGTGCTTTAGGGCGTGGAATGTAGTGCCACCTATGGGTAATGGTGGGACAGTTGTGGTTTGGTAATTACCCTTGGTCTATACTTTCAAAAAAGCTCGACCAGAGCATACCCCCCGCTCTCAGGGTACCGAGCTTCAGCTCAGTCATGATGCTGGGATGAATGTAGGCCTATATGTAGAGACCAGGGAGACAGACACACCGGCCAGCTGCCCTGATGGGTCCGTGGTAGATCATTAATGCGGGTTGTATCCTACAACGCTCGTGGCCTCCGAGTAGGACATACTGCTGCTGATAGATCAAGACGTTTGGTGGTGGACACATTGCTGGGCGAGAGTGACATTGTCTCTCTTCAAGAAACCTGGATGGCCAAGCAAGATCTGGACAAATTGAACTCCCTACACAAGATGTTTCATGGTGCTGGAGAGTCCACTACCGATCTCAGCATGAGAATGGTTTGTGGGAGGATAGCTGGTGGTGTAGCTATACTGTGGAACATAAAATATGACCCAACGGTAAAGGTGGTGTGGCTTAACGTTGACTGGGCTATTGGGTTGGAGTTTAATCACAATGAAAATAAATGTACTATTGTAAATGTGTACACACCATATGAATCCTATGACCATGAGGATGAATTTCAGAACAGGTTAGCTTTTATTCAGTCCTTCATAGAGGACAATAGTTCATGTTGTGTCTATGTCATGGGTGATTTTAATGCTGACATGTCAGATAAGTGTTTTTTTTTCGCACAACATCTGCAGCAGTTCTGTAATGAAACTAAATTAATGATATCAAGCGTTATTGCTTGATACAAGTTTTACCTATATAAGTGAAACGTGGCACACAACTTCCTGGCTACACCATATTGTAACCACAGCCGATGCTCATGACTCACTGGAAAGTATAGAGATGTGTTATGGGCTGGCCACCACTGATCACATACCAGTTGCTATGCTGCTAAATGTTGAGAGTGTACCCTTGTTGCTGGCCCCCCAAGAAAACTGGACTGGTCAAAATTGACCAAAGAGGTTATGCACAGATATTCTCTATTAACTGACAGCTTACATAGTGATGTTGCATTTTCTAGGGATGCCCTAATGTGCACGGATATGAACTGCAAGGATAAACATCATGCTGAAAAGCTCTGTGCCATGTATGATGATATTGTCAAATGTCTTTATGCTTCCAGTGAACCTTTTATTAATCACAAGAGTAAGGTCCCTAACGCACGGCCTGTCTGGAATGAGTTTGTGTCTGAGCAACATGCTGCTGCTAGAGAAGCCTTTAGAGTCTGGTCAGAGGCAGGCAGACCCAGACAGGGAGTGCTGCTTGATAACAAAAACCTCACAAATGCTAGATTTAAATATGCACTCGTTTCATTAAGAGAAATGAAAACACAATGAGAGCAGACTCGCTGGCCAGAAAGATGCAGAATAACAATCTTACTGACTTCTGGAAGGAGGTCAAGATCATAAATAATAACAGAACTCCCCTCCCTTCTGATATCAAAGGGGTTAGTTGTCCAGAGAAGATTGCTGATCTATGGCATGAGCACTAAAGTAAACTATTTAATTGTGTTAAAAGTAACACAGTGAGAATTGATAATGAATATAAAGGTATCTCTGCAGACTTGATAGTTAGATCAGTAGATATTTATGATGCCATCCACATGCTAGACAACAACAAAGCTTGTGGTATGGATTGCATTTCTGCAGAGCATCTAAAAAATGCCAGTTATAGACTCAGTCCATTTCTAGCCATGTGTCTCACTGGAATTATGGTTCATGGTGTTCTACCGAACTCTATTATGTCAGTACTGTTAGTGCCTGTTGTTAAAGATAAGGCTGGTAAACTGAACAGCATAGACAACTATCGACCCATTGCATTGGCCAGTATCTTGTCTAAAGTGTTTGAGAGAATGATTTGATTGAAATTGGAAATGTATATTCTGACTGCAGAAAATCAGTTTGGTTTTAAAAGAAAACATGGTACTGATCTCTGTATCTATGCTCTGAAGGAGATTGTCTCAGGTACACAAGTCTTAATTCATCTGTATTTTTATGCTTTATTGATGCTTACAAAGCTTTCGATCAAATTTGTCATGAAAAACTGTTTATGAAGCTAATAGCGAGAGGTGTCCCTAAACCTCTTGTGAGGATTTTGGTGTTCTGGTATGCCAATCAAACTTTTCATGTTAAATGGGACAATGTTGTATCAGCTCCTTTCCATGTTGGTAACGGAGTTCGACAAGGAGGAATTTGATTTCCCTTTTTGTTTAATATGGATATGGATGACTTATCAAGCCAGCTGAATAAGACAAATACAGGCTGTCTTGTTGGTGAATCTATTGTCAATCATCTGATGTACGCAGATGATCTGGTTCCACTCAGCCTTTTGCAACAGATGCTATGGGTGTGCTCTCAGTATGGCTTAGATCATGATATAAAATATAATGCAAAGAAAAGCCACATAATGATAGTCAGAAGTAATCAGGACAGGAAATTAACCTTCCCTACCTTTTATTTATCTGGCAGTCCCCTTGGTGTTTGTGAGGAAATAAAATATCTGGGCCATGTCATTTCTGATGATTGGACAGATGACAACGATATGTATCAACAGCGCTGTCAAATATATTCTCAGGCCAATATGATATGAAGGACGTTTTCTATGTGCTCAGATTCAGTTAAATGTTCCCTGTTTAGAACCTACATAACACCATTGTACACTGCTCATTTGTGGTCTATGTACAGGAAAAGGAGTAGACAGATACTGAAAGTAGCCTACAATGATGCTTTTAGATTGCTACTTAATGTGCCAAGGTGGCATAGTGCTAGTCAGTTGTTTGTGTCTAAGCACGTACCAACCTGTAAGGCAATCCTGAGACAACTGATGTATGGTTTCAATGATGCTTTTAGATTGCTACTTAATGTGCCAAGGTGGCATAGTGCTAGTCAGTTGTTTCTGTCTAAGCACGTACCAACCTGTAAGGCACTCCTGAGACAACTGATGTATGGTTTCATGTGTCGACTGGACAAGTTTGAGAACTGAATAGTAGAGGCTCTGGTCAACCCTCTAAAGAGCTGCTATCGATTACTTGGAACTTAAGACTACATTGGCACAAAAGTCTTCATACTTTTTATGCACTGTATTATCTATGTTTTATGTTTTTGTTTTACTCTCTTTTTATAGCTCTATGTCTGTTCTTTTATGTGGAACTTGGCATCTGAAATAAAGATTTATATATATATAAATACATATATATATATCAATGTTTCAGGATTTGTATAACTTTTTACCATTAAATACAAAATCGGAAATGCAATACCAAAAAGATCAGCTTTTGTTAAGAGATCCAAGATCACAAGATCCACAAGGCCTTTGCTAGAGACTAAGGAATGAGTGGGGGCTTGGTCAGCCCACACTCTCCTGAAATGTTGCGTGTGCGTCTTGCCAAGCCCGCGCGTGTGTAAGTTAAGGCTGAGTGTGTGAGGATGTGGAGCACGCGCGGGCAGGAGGAGGGGAGACATTCATTGGAAATTTGGCTAGAAATTAGCCAAGCAAGCATGTTTCAAATATTCACCAAAAATCGACCTTTGATCTTACAGTCAACTTTTTCACAGATTTGTGTTATAAACATTCTCAAGAGTCTTCATATGAACTTGTGATTGAATCAGAGTATCAGTTTTTGACTGGCTGATGTGTAAAGCATTATTTTAGCGTTAACGATAAGTTCAATTTGCTTGATATCAATCATTTTTGGAGATATGAAGTTGCCTTTGCACACGGTAACATGTTGTAGTGTCTTCCATCGATATACCAAGTTTCGTGTTGATATCTCAAAGATTTGCTGAGACATGACTTCACATCCTGTTTGGCGGCTTTTCTGATGAATTTGATTGGCTGTACCGGACAAACGGTTGTGAGGATCAAAATTCTTTTCGATAACTTTTGTGAGGCTTGGTCTGACGATCATCTCTGGTAACTTTGAAGAAGATATGACAAAAATTGTAGGAGGAGTAGGCTTTCAAATGTTTTTGATAAAACCGGAAATAGCGGAAAATCTACATAACCGTAAATTGACGCCATGGGGTGCGTTGAACTCGGCTTGATCCAGGGAATCCAATGGTACCTAATTTTTGAAAATGGGTCATACGGTTCAAAAGTTGCGTGTGTAAACACAAGTCCAACTTTGACCCGTTGGTGGCGCTGGAGTGGTCTAATGGGAGACATGAAACTTGGTGTAGGTATAGAATCAACTGTCCTTAATGAGTGTGCCAAATTTCACAAAAAGTTGTCGAAGGGTTCTAGGGGCTGCCATTGACTTCCATGGAACAAGAATAATAATAAATATAGCTGCAAGCAGCAATGTGGTGGCCAAGCAGTCAAATGACCCATAAAACACTTTAGAAATCCTCAGAACAGGGTTCCGAGTGCATGCAGCAAGTTTGGTGTGAATCCATCAAAGATTTGCTGAGATACGACCCAACTTCCTGTTTGATGGCTTAATTGCATATTTTGATTGCCTGTACCGGGCAAACGGTTGTGAAAATCAAACAATCATGTGATGGCCTTTGTGAGGCTTGGTCTGAAGATAATCTCTGCGAAATTTGGTGAAGATTGGACAACATGTGTAGGAGGAGTAGAGAAAAAACATTTTTCAATGAATTCAAAATGGCGGCCGCATCAATTCGGCTATTATCACAAATAATGATGGGTCACACACGGGACGTCCCAAGATATCATGAAACAAAGGAATCACTTAATAAAGGCAAACAAATCAACAGTTATTGGCCAAAACACATTTTTGCTTCCTGCGGCCACGCCCAGTAATGACATGACACCAAAATCATTGGACAGCCTCAAAAGAGGGTTCCGAGTCATCACACCAGGTTTGGGGTTGATTTCTTAAAGATTTGCTGAGATATGATCCAACTTCCTGTTTGGTTGCTTTGTTGCCAATTTTGATTGGCTGTACCGGACAAACGGTTTTGAAAATCAAATATCCTTTGATAACTTCTGTGAGGGTTGGTCTGATGATGATGTGTGCCAATTCTGGGGAAGATTTGACCAAAATTGAGGGAGGAGAAGCAAAAAAAAGTTTTTCACAAAATTCAAAATGGCAGAAAATCTATATAACCGGAAATTGACGCCATGGTGTGCGTTGAACTCGTCTCGATCCAGGGAATCCAACGGTACCTCATTTTTGAAAATCGGTCATACGGTTCAAAAGTTACGTGTGTAAACACAAGTCCAACTTTGACCAGTTGGTGGCGCTAGATTACTCCAATGGGAGACATGAAACTTGGTGAATATAAAGAAGGGACTGTGCTTAATGAGTGTGCCAAATTTCACAACTTTTTACCATACGGTTCTAGGGGCTGCCATAGACTCCAATGACAGAAGAAGCGTAATAATAATAAATATAGCTGCAAGCAGCAATGAGGTGGCCAAGCAGTCAAATGACCCATAAAACACAAGAAATCCTCAGAACAGGGTTGCGAGTGCATGCAGCAAGTTTGGTGTGAATCCATCAAAGATTTGCTGAGATACGACCCAACTTCCTGTTTGATGGCTTAATTGCACATTTTGATTGCCTGTACCGGGCAAACGGTTGTGAAAATCAAACAATCATGTGATGGCCTTTGTGAGGCTTGGTCTGAAGATAATTTCTGCGAAATTTGGTGAAGATTGGACAACATGTGTAGGAGGAGTAGAGATAAAACGTTTTTCAATGAATTCAAAATGGCGGCCGCATCAATTCGGCTATTATCACAAATGATGATGGGTCACACACGGGACGTCCCAAGATATCATGAAACAAAGGAATCACTTAATAAAGGCAAACAAATCAACAGTTATTGGCCAAAACACATTTTTGCTTCCCGCGGCCACGGCCAGTAATGACATGACACCAAATTCATTGGACAGCCTCAGAAGAGGGTTCCGAGTCATCACACCAGGTTTGGGGTTGATTTCTAAAAGATTAGCCGAGATATGATCCAACTTCCTGTTTGGTTGCTTTGTTGCCAATTTTGATTGGCTGTACCGGACAAACGGTTTTGAAAATCAAATATCCTTTGATAACTTCTGTGAGGGTTGGTCTGATGATTATGTTTGCCAATTTTGGGGAAGATTTGACAACAATTGAGGGAAGAGAATTAAAAAAACGTTTTTTCACCAAATTCAAAATGGCAGAAGATCTATATAACCGGAAATTGACGCCATGGTGTGCGTTGAACTCGTCTCAATCCAGGGAATCCAACGGTACGGCCCCACAACTTTTTACCATACTGTTCTAGGGGCTGCCATAGACTCCAATGACAGAAGAAGCGTAATAATAATAAGAAAAGGTAGAATCACTTATGTGGCTTCGCCGCTTCGCGGCTTGGCCACCAAATATAACTGCAAGCAGTAATGGCGGATTCCTCCAAACATTGCGAACCATTGAAAAATGTATATTCTTGACAAATTGGAACTGTATAGAAAAATCTATGCTGCAGAATCACCAATGGGATACCAAATCTGAAACATAATACCATCAAGATCCACAAGGGCCTTTATTTCAACCCAAGGAGTGAAGGGAGGGGGCTTGGTTAGCCTATCCATTCCAGAAAGCCTTTGTGCTTTAGGGCGTGGAATGTAGCGCCACCTATGGGTAATGGTGGGACAGTTGTGGTGTGGTAATTACCCTTGGTCTATACTTTCAAAAAAGCTCGACCAGAGCATACCCCCCCGCTCTCAGGGTACCGAGCTTCAGCTCAGTCATGATGCTGGGATGAATGTAGGCCTATATGTAGAGACCAGGGAGACAGACACACCGGCCAGCTGCCCTGATGGGTCCGTGGTAGATCATTAATGTGGGTTGTATCCTACAACGCTCGTGGCCTCCGAGTAGGACATACTGCTGCTGATAGATCAAGACGTTTGGTGGTGGACACATTGCTGGACGAGAGTGACATTGTCTGCCTTCAAGAAACCTGGATGGCCAAGCAAGATCTGGACAAATTGAACTCCCTACACAAGATGTTTCATGGTGCTGGAGAGTCCACTACCGATCTCAGCATGAGAATGGTTTGTGGGAGGATAGCTGGTGGTGTAGCTATACTGTGGAACATAAAATATGACCCAACGGTAAAGGTGGTGTGGCTTAACGTTGACTGGGCTATTGGGTTGGAGTTTAATCACAATGAAAATAAATGTACTATTGTAAATGTGTACACACCATATGAATCCTATGACCATGAGGATGAATTTCAGAACAGGTTAGCTTTTATTCAGTCCTTCATAGAGGACAATAGTTCATGTTGTTTCTATGTCATGGGTGATTTTAATGCTGACATGTCAGATAAGCGTTTATTCGCACAACATCTGCAGCAGTTCTGTAATGAAACTAAATTAATTATATCAAGCATTATTGCCTGATACAAGTTTTACCTATATAAGTGAAACGTGGCACACAACTTCCTGGCTAGATCATATTGTAACCACAGCCGATGCTCATGACTCACTGGAAAGTATAGAGATGTGTTATGGGCTGGCCACCACTGATCACATACCAGTTGCTATGCTGCTAAATTTTGAGATTGTACCCTTGTTGCTGGCCCCCCAAGAAAACTGGACTGGTCAAAATTAACCAAAGAGGTTATGCACAGATATTCTCTATTAACTGACAGCTTACATAGTGATGTTGCATTTTCTAGGGATGCCCTAATGTGCACGGATATGAACTGCAAGGATAAACATCATGCTGAAAAGCTCTGTGCCATGTATGATGATATTGTCAAATGTCTTTATGCTTCCAGTGAACCTTTTATTAATCACAAGAGTAAGGTCCCTAACGCACGGCCTGTCTGGAATGAGTTTGTGTCTGAGCAACATGCTGCTGCTAGAGAAGCCTTTAGAGTCTGGTCAGAGGCAGGCAGACCCAGACAGGGAGTGCTGCTTGATAACAAAAACCTCACAAATGCTAGATTTAAATATGCACTCGTTTCATTAAGAGAAATGAAAACACAATGAGAGCAGACTCGCTGGCCAGAAAGATCCAGAATAACAATCTTACTGACTTCTGGAAGGAGGTCCAAGATCATAAATAATAACAGAACTCCCCTCCCTTCTGATATCAAAGGGGTTAGTTGTCCAGAGAAGATTGCTGATCTATGGCATGAGCACTACAGTAAACTATTTAATTGTGTTAAAAGTAACACAGTAAGAATTGATAATGAATATAAAGGTATCTCTGCAGACTTGATAGTTAGATCAGTGGATATTTATGATGCCATCCACATGCTAGACAACAACAAAGCTTGTGGTATGGATTGCATTTCTGCAGAGCATCTAAAAAATGCCAGTTATAGACTCAGTCCATTTCTAGCCATGTGTCTCACTGGAATTATGGTTCATGGTGTTCTACCGAACTCTATTATGTCAGTACTGTTAGTGCCTGTTGTTAAAGATAAGGCTGGTAAACTGAACATCATAGACAACTATCGACCCATTGCATTGGCCAGTATCTTGTCTAAAGTGTTTGAGAGAATTATTTGATTGATATTGGAAATGTATATTCTGACTGCAGAAAATCAGTTTGGTTTTAAAAGAAAACATGGTACTGATCTCTGTATCTATGCTCTGAAGGAGATTGTCTCAGGTACACAAGTCTTAATTCATCTGTATTTTTATGCTTTATTGATGCTTACAAAGCTTTCGATCAAATTTGTCATGAAAAACTGTTTATGAAGCTAATAGCGAGAGGTGTCCCTAAACCTCTTGTGAGGATTTTGGTGTTCTGGTATGCCAATCAAACTTTTCATGTTAAATGGGACAATGTTGTATCAGCTCCTTTCCATGTTGGTAACGGAGTTCGACAAGGAGGAATTGGATTTCCCTTTTTGTTTAATATGGATATGGACGACTTATCAAGCCAGCTGAATAAGACAAATACAGGCTGTCTTGTTGGTGAATCTATTGTCAATCATCTGATGTACGCAGATGATCTGGTTCCACTCAGCCTGTTGCAACAGATGCTATGGGTGTGCTCTCAGTATGGCTTAGATCATGATATAAAATATAATGCAAAGAAAAGCCACATAATGATAGTCAGAAGTAATCAGAACAGGAAATTAACCTTCCCTACCTTTTATTTATCTGGCAGTCCCCTTGGTGTTTGTGAGGAAATAAAATATCTGGGCCATGTCATTTCTGATGATTGGACAGATGACAACGATATGTATCAACAGCGCTGTCAATTATATTCTCAGGCCAGTATGTTATTAAGGACGTTTTTTATGTGCTC
The DNA here is from genome assembly GCF_021917145.1 of Hypomesus transpacificus. Lineage (NCBI taxonomy): Eukaryota > Metazoa > Chordata > Actinopteri > Osmeriformes > Osmeridae > Hypomesus > Hypomesus transpacificus. The sequence continues at coordinate 10,945,045 of NC_061076.1, forward strand.
AGATTCAGTTAAATGTTCCCTGTTTAGAACCTACATAACACCATTGTACACTGCTCATTTGTGGTCTATGTACAGGAAAAGGAGTATGCAGATACTGAAAGTAGACTACAATGATGCTTTTAGATTGCTACTTAATGTGCCAAGGTGGCATAGTGCTAGTCAGTTGTTTTTGTCTAACCACGTACCAACCTGTAAGGCAATCCTGAGACAACTAATGTATGGTTTCAATGATGCTTTTAGATTGCTACCTAATGTGCCTAGGTGGCATAGTGCTGGTCAGTTGTTTCTGTCTAAGCACGTACCAACCTGTAAGGCACTCCTGAGACAACTGATGTATGGTTTCATGTGTCGACTGGACAAGTCTGAGAACTGAATAGTAGAGGCTGTGGTCAACCCTCTAAAGAGCTGCTATCGATTACTTGGAACTTAAGACTACATTGGCACAAAAGTCTTCATACTTTTTATGCACTGTATTATCTATGTTTTATGTTTTTGTTTTACTCTCTTTTTTATAGCTCTATGTCTGTTATTTTATGTGGAACTTGGCGTCTGAAATAAAGATTTATATATATATATAAATACATTTATATATATATCAATGTTTCAGGATTTGTATAACTTTTTACAATTGCATACAAAATCGGAAATGCAATACCAAAAAGATCAGCTTTTGTTAAGAGATCCAAGATTACAAGATCCACAAGGCCTTTGCTAGAGACTAAGGAATGAGTGGGGGCTTGGTCAGCCCACACTCTCCTGAAATGTTGCGTGTGCGTCTTGCCAAGCCCGCGCGTGTGTAAGTTAAGGCTGAGTGTGTGAGGATGTGGAGCACGCGCGGGCAGGAGGAGGGGAGACATTCATTGGAAATTTGGCTAGAAATTAGCCAAGCAAGCATGTTTCAAATATTCACCAAAAATCGACCTTTGATCTTACAGTCAACTTTTTCACAGATTTGTGTTATAAACATTCTCAAGAGTCTTCATATGAACTTGTGATTGAATCAGAGTATTAGTTTTTGACTGGCTGATGTGTAAAGCATTATTTTAGCGTTAGCGCTAAGTTCAATTTGCTTTATATCAATCATTTTTGGAGATATGAAGTTGCCTTTGCACACGGTAACATGTTGTAGTGTCTTCCATCGATATACCAAGTTTCGTGTTGATATCTCAAAGATTTGCTGAGACATGACTTCACATCCTGTTTGGCGGCTTTTCTGATGAATTTGATTGGATGTACCGGACAAACGGTTGTGAGGATCAAAATTATTTTTGATAACTTTTGTGAGGCTTGGTCTGAAGATCATCTCTGGTAACTTTGAAGAAGGGGCTGCCATTGACTTCCATGGAACAAGAATAATAATAATAATAATAAAACTAACAATAACAATAGGTTTCCTCCTGACGGAGGAATCCTAATAATAAAACTAACAATAACAATAGGTTTCCTCCTGACGGAGAAATCCTAATAATAATAAAACTAACAAGAACAATAGGTTTCCTCCTGACGGAGGAATCCTAATAATACTAACAATATAGCTGCAGGCAGCAATGGCGGGTTCCTCCATAACATTTCAAACCATTACCAAATTGACATGACACAGACATGTATTTCATACATGTACACAACATTTCAAGACAACTGGCTCAATGGCTGATTTTAAGTCATTTTCTGAAATTCTTCACAAATTGTCACTGTTGAGAAATATCCATGCTGCCGACATTATGGGTTCTTGACACTCTTTTGTTCCCCATGAACAATATAAGGCATGTGTACAAACTTTTAGACATTTTGGACAAACCGGTTTAAAATGCCACCCTTTTGAAAGTGACAACTTTGAAGCGTGTTCTGTCAGGCCACCCGTGCTCTGGTCAGGCCCACCATGCAGAGATCCATTCTTTAAAAGCTTTGATTACAACAATAACTTTATGAAAGGGAAGATACACTTTAGTAAAGGACATGTATGTAATGGTAGGACGACAACTACATTAAGGCCTATAAGTATAGTTATATATGTATTATATGTAAAGTAGCCCAATATTTGTTGGGTGTACAACAAAGGAGTTACCACTAGTTCCAATAGATGCCTCCATATTTGAAATATAAAAATGACTGGTGGATTAATATTTTCCTTGTTTTCTGCTGTTTTTGGGGACTTTCCACATCAGCACCCATTTCCCAGTGTCATGTAACTGGATCTAGTTAATGGCGTAATGTTATGGGCATGGAGATGAGGCTACTACAAGGGGCCGGGGAGCAGGGTGGTAGGATAAGGCAGGACGAGACGTTATATACTGGACACAAAACACGAATAAAGGGAGCCTTCTCAAGTTTTATAAAACATGTCACGGAGCATTCATTCCGCAAGCAGAAGCTTGTACACCCAGTTCCTCTATTCTACGCTACTACACTTTGACTTTGAAACATCAAATCATCATGTTGTCCCATACTATACCAGTTACAGATATACAACACAGATGAGAGTGAATAAGAGATAATGGTAGTGGGATGGTGTTCCACTGTTCTGCTTCTCTTTTTCGCCACTCCTACGAAACATTTCTGGACACCACTGCTTTTAGTAGTGCCTGCAATGCTGGGAAGAAAACTATATGACAACAATAATGTTTAATGTAACTGGCCTTTCTAACAGTACAACTGGGCCCAGCTTGGCACCCCATAGTTGCATTGTAAATCAAAACTAGAGAGCATACATTTTCTGGGGAAATTGTGAGGGTGTGCTTGCGGCTGCCCCAGCTGCCCATAGTCTCCTGGTGTTTAAAATTTTAAAAAGCATTTAAATGTATGACTGCAGTTCTGACCATTGTGTTCCCTTGATGATAATCTTGTAAAAATTACATGTATCACTCAGATGGAGGAGAGGTGATACTGGTAAGGAGGAGGTCAAATGTAGCTCATGAAGATGCAGCGCTAGGTAACTTATTAAATTGTAATCAGATATAAACAACTGGTTGGTTGCCCAACAAGAGGAAGACACAGCATATGCTTTTTCAACTCATTAATCCTCTCAAGGCAACTGTTGCACCTGGTTATGAGGTTGTAGGCTATGGGACATCTAATATTGCATTTGTCTAATTATGTGTAGGACCGTATTTCTCAAGTGGCAGGATGTTTTGATTCATAAGAGCATCTAAATGTAGCCTATCAACGTCAATATATTAATGTTTTCTGTTATTTTAAACCAAGCTCAGAGACGTATGAATGTAGAGTTGGTCGCTATATGGAGTAGCCTACCGTATAGCCTACACCGTGAGCTGCGCTCGCAATGCCTAGCCTACGTGACGCCGCTTTTAATGACACACTTCAAAGATGTAAAGATGGTACCATTTAACCCTGTAAGACCCCATGGTTGTAAAATTACAACGGCACTTTGAACGGTCCAATTGCTCTTTTTTTTACATTATGGGTGGCTCTTAAAAGAGCCGTTGTTGTGTGTGCTGTGGCTAGCACAGGAATCGTCGGAGACCGTCTTTGATGTTTCCCAAGAACACATAGTTTCCAACGTGATCAAGGTGGACACCGTCGGGTCGGTACATCCCCACGAAACTGTGTCGTATTTGGGGGTGTTGAATGCTCCCCATCCCACGGTCGGCCAGGAAGCTAGACACCGCTGCGTTGACTCAACGTCTTGCCCTGTCGATACCAGAAGCGCTGGTGCTCCTCTGATACCTCCAGACGCAGCGTTCCAGGATATCCGAAAACACCAGCAGAGTGTTTGGGAACATCTCCATGATGGCCCCCAGGTCTCGCTTCATCCGCCTCGTCAGGTCCAGCCCGGTCACTTGGCTGAGGTCGTTTCCCCCGAGGTGGAGCACCATTATGTTTGGGCTGGGAAGCGTGCCACGCTTTTCACGGAGCTTAGGCACAAGGTCTGCCCACCTCATGCCCCTCACCCCTACCCATTCAATATGGCACTCCAGTGCAAGGTCGAGGTACAGTCCGATCTCCTCCGCGTGCCGCGCAAGCAAGTAGATCAACGAGCTGCCAACGATCCAGACGTGGGGACGACTTTGGTTTTCCATGGTGTGATATGATCCAACATCCAACATCTGCCTATTATATACTAGCTGGCTTCCCGCTTCTTCTTTTTCAAACAATGCAAGGCTAACATCTGCCTGTTTATTTGCTCCTTGTGTCTGTGTTGTTTTTATTCACAATATTCCCATTGGTTGGCCTTGAAGACAAATAGCTCTCTATTATTTCTGAGACACTTGCGTCCTATTTTGTAATTTTACCGCCCTGAATGGCATCATTTGAGTAATGATGGCAAGCGCAGGCTTATTGATTAGACTACTTAAAAAATGTTATGTTTCATTATGCAAGATAGAGGAGTCTAGTTAGAAAAGGATTTAGGAGTTGTATTATTACATTAGCCTATTGTATTGATAATTTTTGAGTAACCTCAAACCTTTCTTTTGTTTCTTTGACCTTACATTTTCTTTGAGGGCTTATGGTCTCGGTTTAACATCATTATTTATAGTGACATCATTATTTATAGCGAAGAAGCCTACCGGACACTGTTAGCTCGCAACGTAGACAAAGAATGCTCCTGCAATAAAGTTGTTTCTTAACTTCATTGCCACAGCCTCAACTATGTCAATGTCAAAACTGTCTGTTCATGAAAATACTTCATTTCAGCCTAAACCGCTAGCTAGGATATACATTTCACTGGGTCTTGCAGCGCTGCTTGATTGAATTAGCCGGTCTGTAGAGATCTTGGGACAAAGCCACTTTTTTGGTGTTTTACTGATGCAGAATTCGGTCAAATAAAATCGATAGACGTTGCCTAATGAATGGCACATAACGTGAAGTAGGCCTAACATTGCATTTCATTTTATTTGAGTTTTAATAACTTGTCCAGTGCAGTGGGGCAAAAAGCACTAGCCTAAATTTCTCTTCCAGACTTCGAAAATCCACTCTTCCTGGAGAAGGCTTAGCTACATGGCTAGACTGTTGCTACTGATCAGAATCCTTCATATCTTGGACACCCAAAATCAGCGAATCTTGCAGCCAAATCAAGTAGCCTATATATATAGATAGGCCTTATATGGCTACAAATTCTGCTGGGCGTCTAGTATATGGTATAGCTGGCTATTTGTTATTAAGACAACTCTTTAATGTGACACATTAGGCTATATTACATGCAGGTTTTAAATTGGCTAAATATACCGGTGTAAAAAATGACCTAATCTCTATGATTTAAACATCATTGTACGTTTTTCCCTTCTCGTGATATTTTCAGGCATTAGTAGCCTACTCATTGCATTGATTCATAAGCTTCTTTTAAAAAACGTTACTGTACTGTACCAGCAGTAGCTATCTCAGATAGAATCGCAATTAAATACCATATGCTAACTGAAAATATGCCCCCCAAAACGTAAATAAGCTTGACATTTATTTAGGGGGAAATCCCTCATTCATAAAAATGTCAGTGGTAGCGATCATTGTCAGTAACAAGGCAGAATGCGATAAGCCCTGTGTGGAGAAGCTGCCCCGGTAGATTGTACTACATACTAGACTGTTCGTCTTGGTACTGTTGCGATTGCGTTGGTTGAATTCGATTTAACGTTACATCCGTTGTACGGTCTAGGCTGAAATGAATTATTTTCATGAACCGATTGACAAAGTTTAGGTTGTGGCAATGGATGTGCCGCTGTTTGAATTCCTACTGTAAACAGCTGTGGAGATGTTTTTGTTAGCTAGCGTTAGTAGACTAGGCTACAGCGTTGCAGTGTCGTGAGCTATACTGGTTTGAAACCACTGGTAATGATAATTTCACCCACAAATCGTTTACTTGTAATCTAATGTCATAATATGTCCGTGTGAGGAATGTTTATTTTAACGATTGAAAACAGATGCATCATAGACAGCTGTAGTATGTGTTTCCCGGGCAACAGAGGCTAATGTCATGATGCTAATGCTTCAGTGAAATAGTAGACTGTTTCCGAAAGTAGATGTACTTCCTTAATAATATTAGCTTATATTGTACATTACAACTGTGTGTCATATCACAAAGTAAAATTAGCAAATAGTTATCACCCAGGCCTCTTTGCTTGTGGCGTTTCTGCAGCTGCCTTGCAGTAAAGCAGTTGGCCTAGCCATCTCCCATAAGTTAACAAGCTGCTAAACTAATGTTCTGCTAGAGATAGTCACGCGAGCTTTCGTGACGTTAGTGACGTTAGTGGCGTCAGTGACTGTGGCTAGCAAGTTAGCCACTATTAGCTTCACCTTTCGCCACAAATTCTTAATGTCTACTTAAACCGTGCAACGGAACGTAAATCCCAATACAAGCAACACAATCGCTACCAAGACGAAACTTTTGACACCTAGGTTGTCAATGTAGTCCAAATATTGACTGAGTTTTAGGGTTGTGAAGAGAAACAATAATAATAATAATATATATGTGAGATAACAATGGTTTGTGGTCGCCGAAGGCAAGCACACCCCAACAAGAGCCTTTTCAATAGGCCCAGTGGCAGACTCATGCTGTTTGAGGTTGTCAAATCACCAGACATGGACTTCTGCCTAAATTGACATGCACCAACTCAGAGCAATGAGTTTCAACAACCATTAGCACAGTTATTCAATTTGTTGACTCTACTCTTAATGCAAGACTATGTTTAAGTTATTGTCTGAAATTCTTTGTCACCAACTGTTTATGTAGGAACCCGCCCTTACCAAATTGCTTTGGTCATGCTTTCTTAAAAGTCTAGTCCTTAGTTTAGATGTGTCAAAGAAGGTGATAACATGACCAAGCTGTGTTTGGTTGATTCAACTGTATAGTTCTGAAGAAGAAGACCTTCTGTTTATTTTAACAGTAGAATTAGCTGTGGCCAAACTAACCACACAATAACTACTAGTCTAAAATGGCTACTAGACTAAGGAGTGAAGGTGGGAGCTTGGTACTGTTGGGGCCATGTACTGTTATGGTTTTTGAGTCAAACAACTTGCTAAATGATTAAATGTCTGTTAAATGTCAAATCCAACTTTAAATGTATAAAAGAGAGAATTAAACCTAGAGGTTTAAAAGGCTACGTTTGTTTAAACAAATTACACATAGGATTTGGGGAAAAAGCATTAGAAATTAGCCAAGCATACATATTTTAAATATTCACAATGAATCTACTTTTCATCTTACATTGAACTATTTTTCAGATTTGTGTGGGTGCCGTTATAGGTTCTAGAGGCTTTTTTGTTCCTCATGAGAAATAAAGCATATGTAATGAATTTCAGAATTTTGGGACAAATGGGATGCAAATGGCAGCACTTTGAAAATGGACAATTGGGGGGTGGCCATAGCGCCACCTATGGATAATGGTGGGTCTTTTGTGGTGTGGTAGTTACTCATGGCCTATACTATCAATGTTTCAGGATTTGGAGAACTGTTTGCCATTGCATACAAAATCGGAAATGCAATACCAACAAGATCCACATGGGCATTTGTTAAAGTGTTTCTTGGCCTATACTATCTATGTTTCAGGATTTTGAGACCTTTTTACCATTGCATACAAAATCGGAAATGCAATACCATCAAGATCCACATGGGCCTTTATTTCAAGCCAAGAAGTGAAGGGAGGGGGCTTGGTGAGCCTATCCATTCCAGAAAGCCTTGTATCTTGTGCTTTAGGGCGTAACCTGTAGCGCCACCTATGGGTAATGGTGGGCCATTTGTGGTGTGGTAGTTACTCTTGGTCTCTACTATCAATGTTTCAGGATTTTTATAACTTTTTACCATTGCATACAAAATCGGAAATGCAATACCAACAAGATCCACATGGGCTTTTGTTAAAGTGTTTCTTGGCCTATACTATCTATGTTTCAGGATTTTGAGACCTTTTTACCATTGCATACAAAATCGGAAATGCAATACCATCAAGATCCACATCGGCCTTTATTTCAAGCCAAGAAGTGAAGGGAGGGGGCTTGGTGAGCCTATCCATTCCAGAAAGCCTTGTATCTTGTGCTTTAGGGCGTGACCTGTAGTGCCACGTATGGGTAATGTTGGGCCATTTGTGGTGTGGTAGTTACTCTCGGTCTATACTATCAATGTTTCAGGATTTATATAACTTTTTACCATTGCATACAAAATCGGAAATGCAATACCAACAAGATCCACATGGGCTTTTGTTAAAGTGTTTCTCGGCCTTCACTATCAATGTTTTAGGATTTGAGACCTTTTTACCATTGCATCCAAATTTGGAAATGCCAAACCATCAAGATCCACATGGGCCTTTGCTAAAGACCAAGGAATGAGTGGGGCCTTGGTCAGCCCACACTCTCCTGAAATGTTGCGTGTGCGTCTTTGCCGCGCGTGTGTCAAGGGAAGGCTGAGTGTGTGAGGATTTGGAGCACGCGCGGGCAGGAGGAGGGGAGAGAGGATTTAGCCCCAAAAACTCTGAAATTAGCCAAGCATGCATGTTTCAAATATTCACCAAAAATCGACTTTTCATCTTACATTCAACTTTTTTTCAGATTTGAATACTAAACATTCTCAAGAGTCTTCGTATGAACTAGTGATAGTATCAGAGTATCCGCTTTAGACCGGTGGATGTGTAAAGCATTATTTTAGCGTTAGCGATAATTTTGACTTGCTTTATATCAGTCATTTTTTAAGATATTAAGTCAATTTTTCACATGGGAACATGTTGTAGTGTCTTCCACCGACATACCAAGTTTGGTGTTGATATCTCAAAGATTCTTTGAGATTTGACCCAACTTCCTGTTTTGATCCTTTGTTGATGATTTTGATTGGCTGTACCGGACAAACGATTTCGAAAATAAAAATTCCAGTGATAATGGATGGTGATTTTGTGAGGCTCAATCTGGAGATCCTGTCTGGCAATTGTGAAAAAGATTTGACCAAAAATGTAGGACGAGTAGCGAAAAAACGTGTTTCCTTAATCTTTATTGTACAGAAAAATCCAATATGGCGGCCATTATAGGTTCTAGAGGCTTTTTTGTTCCTCATCAGAAATAAGGCATATGTAATGAATTTCAGAGTTTTGGGACATATGGCCTGCAAATGGCATCACTTTGAAAATTGACATGTTGGGGCGTGGCCTGTAGCGCCACCTATTGTCTCACATGGCCCATGTTTGGCATGGTAGTTACTAATGGTCTGCAGTTTCAACGTGCCAAATTTCACAACTTTTTACCGTTGTGCTCTAGGGGCTGCCATTGACTCCCATGGGTAAAACATAATAATAATAATAAATATAGCTGCAAGCAGCAATGTGGTGGCCAAGCAGTCAAATGACCCATAAAACACTTTAGAAATCCTCAGAACAGGGTTCCGAGTGCATGCGGCAAGTTTGGTGTGAATCCATCAAAGATTTGCTGAGATACGACCCAACTTCCTGTTTGCTGGCTTTATGGCACATTTTGATTGTCTGTACCGGGCAAACGGTTCTGAAAATCTAAAAATCATGTGAAGGCCTTTGTGAGGCTTGGTCTGAAGATAATATCTGCCAAATTTGGTGAAGATTGGACAACATATGTAGGAGGAGTAGAGAAAAAACATTTTTCAATGAATTCAAAATGGCGGCCGCATCAATTCGGCTATTATCACAAATGATGATGGGTCACACACGGGACGTCCCAAGATATCATGAAACAAAGGAATCACTTAATAAAGGCAAACAAATCAACAGTTATTGGCCAAAACACATTTCTGCTTCCTGCGGCCACGCCCAGTAATGAAATAACACCAAATTCATTGGACAGCATCAGAAGAGGGTTACGAGTCATCATACCAAGTTTGGTGTTGATTTCTCAAAGATTAGCTGAGATATAATTCAACTTCCTGTTTGGTTGCTTTGTTGCCGATTTTGATATGCTGTACCGGACAAACGGTTTTGAAAATCAAATATCCTTTGATTACTTCTGTGAGGGTTGGTCTGATGATGATGTTTGCCAATTTTGGGGAAGATTTGACAAAAATTGAGGGAAGAGAAGCAAAAAAACGTTTTTTCACCAAATTCAAAATGGCAGAAAATCTGTATAACCGGAAATTGACGCCATGGTGTGCGTTGAACTCGTCTCAATCCAGGGAATCCAACGGTACCTCATTTTTGAATATCGGTCATACGGTTCAAAAGTTACGTGTGTAAACACAAGTCCAAATTTGACCAGTTGGTGGCGCTAGAGTACTCCAATGGGAGACATGAAACTTGGTGAATATAAAGAAGGGACTGTGCTTAATGAGTGTGCCAAATTTCACAACTTTTTACCATACGGTTCTAGGGGCTGCCATAGACTCCAATGACAGAAGAAACGTAATAATAATAATAATAATAAATATAGCTGCAAGCAGCAATGTGGTGGCCAAGCAGTCAAATGACCCATGAAACACTTTAGAAATCCTCAGAACAGGGTTCCGAGTGCATGCAGCAAGTTTGGTGTGAATCCATCAAAGATTTGCTGAGATACGACCCAACTTCCTGTTTGATGGCTTAATTGCATATTTTGATTGCCTGTACCGGGCAAACGGTTGTGAAAATCAAACAATCATGTGTTGGCCTTTGTGAGGCTTGGTCTGAAGATAATCTCTGCGAAATTTGGTGAAGATTGGACAACATGTGTAGGAGGAGTAGAGAAAAAACATTTTTCAATGAATTCAAAATGGCGGCCGCATCAATTCGGCTATTATCACAAATAATGATGGGTCACACACGGGACGTCCCAAGATATCATGAAACAAAGGAATCACCTAATAAAGGCAAACAAATCAACAGTTAATGGCCAAAACACATTTTTGCTTCCTGCGGCCACGCCCAGTAATGACATGACACCAAAATCATTGGACAGCCTCAAAAGAGGGTTCCGAGTCATCACACCAGGTTTGGGGTTGATTTCTTAAAGATTTGCTGAGATATGATCCAACTTCCTGTTTGGTTGCTTTGTTGCCAATTTTGATTGGCTGTACCGGACAAACGGTTTTGAAAATCAAATATCCTTTGATAACTTCTGTGAGGGTTGGTCTGATGATGATGTGTGCCAATTCTGGGGAAGATTTGACGAAAATTGAGGGAGGAGAAGCAAAAAAACGTTTTTTCACAAAATTCAAAATGGCAGAAAATCTATATAACCGGAAATTGACGCCATGGTGTGCGTTGAACTCGTCTCGATCCAGGGAATCCAACGGTACCTCATTTTTGAAAATCGGTCATACGGTTCAAAAGTTACGTGTGTAAACACAAGTCCAACTTTGACCAGTTGGTGGCGCTAGATTACTCCAATGGGAGACATGAAACTTGGTGAATATAAAGAAAGGACTGTCCTTAATGAGTGTGCCAAATTTCACAACTTTTTACCATACGGTTCTAGGGGCTGCCATAGACTCCAATGACAGAAGAAGCGTAATAATAATAATAATAATAAGAAGAAGAAAAGGTAGAATCACTTATGTGGCTTCGCCGCTTCGCGGCTTGGCCACCAAATATAGCTGCAAGCAGCAATGTGGTGGCCAAGCAGTCAAATGACCCATCAAACACTTTAGAAATCCTCAGAACAGGGTTCCGAGTGCATGCAGCAAGTTTGGTGTGAATCCATCTAAGATTTGCTGAGATACGACCCAACTTCCTGTTTGATGGCTTAATTGCACATTTTGATTGCCTGTACCAGGCAAACGGTTGTGAAAATCAAACAATCATGTGATTGCCTTTGTGAGGCTTGGTCTGATGATAATCTCTGCGAAATTTGGTGAAGATTGGACAACATATGTAGGAGGAGTAGAGAAAAAACATTTTTCAATGAATTCAAAATGGCGGCCGCATCAATTCGGCTATTATCACAAATGATGATGGGTCACACACGGGACGTCCCAAGATATCATGAAACAAAGGAATCACTTAATAAAGGCAAACAAATCAACAGTTATTGGCCAAAACACATTTTTGCTTCCTGCGGCCACGCCCAGTAATGACATGACACCAAAATCATTGGATAGCCTCAAAAGAGGGTTCCGAGTCATCACACCAGGTTTGGGGTTGATTTCTTAAAGATTTGCTGAGATATGATCCAACTTCCTGTTTGGTTGCTTTGTTGCCAATTTTGATTGGCTGTACCGGACAAACGGTTTTGAAAATCAAATATCCTTTGATAACTTCTGTGAGGGTTGGTCTGATGATGACGTGTGCCAATTCTGGGGAAGATTTGACGAAAATTGAGGGAGGAGAAGCAAAAAAACGTTTTTTCACAAAATTCAAAATGGCAGAAAATATTTATAACCGGAAATTGACGCCATGGTGTGCGTTGAACTCGTCTCGATCCAGGGAATCCAACGGTACCTCAGTTTTGAAAATCGGTCATACGGTTCAAAAGTTACGTGTGTAAACACAAGTCCAATTTTGACCAGTTGGTGGCGCTAGATTACTCCAATGGGAGACATGAAACTTGGTGAATATAAAGAAGGGACTGTGCTTAATGAGTGTGCCAAATTTCACAACTTTTTACCATACGGTTCTAGGGGCTGCCATAGACTCCAATGACAGAAGAAGCTTAATAATAAATATAGCTGCAAGCAGCGATGTGGTGGCCAAGCAGTCAAATGACCCATAAAACACTTTAGAAATCCTCAGAACAGGGTTCCGAGTGCATGCAGCAAGTTTGGTGTGAATCCATCAAAGATTGGCTGAGATACGACCCAACTTCCTGTTTGATGGCTTAATTGCACATTTTGATTGCCTGTACCGGGTAAACGGTTGTGAAAATCAAACAATCATGTGATGGCCTTTGTGAGGCTTGGTCTGAAGATAATCTCTGCGAAATTTGGTGAAGATTGGACAACATTTGAGGAGGAGTAGAGAAAAAACATTTTTCAATGAATTCAAAATGGCGGCCGGATCAATTCTGCTATTATCACAAGTTATCATGTATTACACACGGGATGTCCCAGCATATCATGAGACAAAGGAACCACTTAATAAAAGCAAAAAAATCAACAGTTATTGGCCAAAACACATTTTTGCTTCCTGCGGCCACGCCCAGTAATGACATGACACCAAATTCATTGGACAGCCTCAGAAGAGGGTTCCGAGTCATCACACAAGGTTTGGGGTTGATTTCTTAAAGATTAGCTGAGATATGATCCAACTTCCTGTTGGGTTGCTTTGTTGCCGATTTTGATTGGCTGTACCGGACAATCGGTTTTTAAAATCAAATATCTTTTGATAACTTCTGTGAGGGTTGGTCTGATGATGATGTGTGCCAATTCTAGGGAAGATTTGACCAAAATTGAGGGAGGAGAAGCAAAAAAACTTTTTTTCACAAAATTCAAACTGGCAGAAAATCTATATAACCGGAAATTGACGCCATGGTGTGCGTTGAACTCGTCTCGATCCAGGGAATCCAACGGTACCTCATTTTTGAAAATCGGTCATACGGTTCAAAAGTTACGTATGTAAACACAAGTCCAACTTTGACCAGTTGGTGGCGCTAGAGTGCTCCAATGGAAGACATGAAACTTGGTGAATATAAAGAAGGGATTGTGCTTAATGAGTGTGCCAAATTTCACAACTTTTTACCATACGGTTCTAGGGGCTGCCATAGACTCCAATGACAGAAGAAGTGTAATAATAATAATAATAAGAAAAGGTAGAATCACTTATGTGGCTTCGCCGCTTCGCGGCTTGGCCACCAATAATAAGAAGAAGAAGAAGAAAAGGTAGAATCAATTATGTGGCTTCGCCGCTTCGCGGCTTGGCCACCAAATATAGCTGCAAGCAGCAATGTGGTGGCCAAGCAGTCAAATGACCCATCAAACACTTTAGAAATCCTCAGAACAGGGTTCCGAGTGCATGCAGCAAGTTTGGTGTGAATCCATCAAAGATTTGCTGAGATACGACCCAACTTCCTGTTTGATGGCTTAATTGCATATTTTGATTGCCTGTACCGGGCAAACGGTTGTGAAAATCAAACAATCATGTGATGGCCTTTGTGAGGCTTGGTCTGAAGATAATCTCTGCGAAATTTGGTAAAGATTGGACAACATGTGTAGGAGGAGTAGAGAAAAAACATTTTTCAATGAATTCAAAATGGCGGCCGCATCAATTCGGCTATTATCACAAATAATGATGGGTCACACACGGGACGTCCCAAGATATCATGAAACAAAGGAATCACTTAATAAAGGCAAACAAATCAACAGTTATTGGCCAAAACACATTTTTGCTTCCTGCGGCCACGCCCAGTAATGACATGACACCAAAATCATTGGACAGCCTCAAAAGAGGGTTCCGAGTCATCACACCAGGTTTGGGGTTGATTTCTTAAAGATTTGCTGAGATATGATCCAACTTCCTGTTTGGTTGCTTTGTTGCCAATTTTGATTGGCTGTACCGGACAAACGGTTTTGAAAATCAAATATCCTTTGATAACTTCTGTGAGGGTTGGTCTGATGATGATGTGTGCCAATTCTGGGGAAGATTTGACCAAAATTGAGGGAGGAGAAGCAAAAAAACGTTTTTTCACAAAATTCAAAATGGCAGAAAATCTATATAACCGGAAATTGACGCCATGGTGTGCGTTGAACTCGTCTCGATCCAGGGAATCCAACAGTACCTCATTTTTGAAAATCGGTCATACGGTTCAAAAGTTACGTGTGTAAACACAAGTCCAACTTTGACCAGTTGGTGGCGCTAGATTACTCCAATGGGAGACATGAAACTTGGTGAATATAAAGAAGGGACTGTGCTTAATGAGTGTGCCAAATTTCACAACTTTTTACCATACGGTTCTAGGGGCTGCCATAGACTCCAATGACAGAAGAAGCGTAATAATAATAAATATAGCTGCAAGCAGCAATGAGGTGGCCAAGCAGTCAAATGACCCATAAAACACAAGAAATCCTCAGAACAGGGTTGCGAGTGCATGCAGCAAGTTTGGTGTGAATCCATCAAAGATTTGCTGAGATACGACCCAACTTCCTGTTTGATGGCTTAATTGCACATTTTGATTGCCTGTACCGGGCAAACGGTTGTGAAAATCAAACAATCATGTGATGGCCTTTGTGAGGCTTGGTCTGAAGATAATTTCTGCGAAATTTGGTGAAGATTGGACAACATGTGTAGGAGGAGTAGAGAAAAAACATTTTTCAATGAATTCAAAATGGCGGCCGCATCAATTCGGCTATTATCACAAATAATGATGGGTCACACACGGGACGTCCCAAGATATCATGAAACAAAGGAATCACTTAATAAAGGCAAACAAATCAACAGTTATTGGCCAAAACACATTTTTGCTTCCTGCGGCCACGCCCAGTAATGACATGACACCAAAATCATTGGACAGCCTCAAAAGAGGGTTCCGAGTCATCACACCAGGTTTGGGGTTGATTTCTTAAAGATTTGCTGAGATATGATCCAACTTCCTGTTTGGTTGCTTTGTTGCCAATTTTGATTGGCTGTACCGGACAAACGGTTTTGAAAATCAAATATCCTTTGATAACTTCTGTGAGGGTTGGTCTGATGATGATGTGTGCCAATTCTGGGGAAGATTTGACGAAAATTGAGGGAGGAGAAGCAAAAAAACGTTTTTTCACAAAATTCAAAATGGCAGAAAATCTATATAACCGGAAATTGACGCCATGGTGTGCGTTGAACTCGTCTCGATCCAGGGAATCCAACAGTACCTCATTTTTGAAAATCGGTCATACGGTTCAAAAGTTACGTGTGTAAACACAAGTCCAACTTTGACCAGTTGGTGGCGCTAGATTACTCCAATGGGAGACATGAAACTTGGTGAATATAAAGAAGGGACTGTGCTTAATGAGTGTGCCAAATTTCACAACTTTTTACCATACGGTTCTAGGGGCTGCCATAGACTCCAATGACAGAAGAAGCGTAATAATAATAAATATAGCTGCAAGCAGCAATGAGGTGGCCAAGCAGTCAAATGACCCATGAAACACAAGAAATCCTCAGAACAGGGTTGCGAGTGCATGCAGCAAGTTTGGTGTGAATCCATCAAAGATTTGCTGAGATACGACCCAACTTCCTGTTTGATGGCTTAATTGCACATTTTGATTGCCTGTACCGGGCAAACGGTTGTGAAAATCAAACAATCATGTGATGGCCTTTGTGAGGCTTGGTCTGAAGATAATTTCTGCGAAATTTGGTGAAGATTGGACAACATGTGTAGGAGGAGTAGAGATAAAACGTTTTTCAATGAATTCAAAATGGCGGCCGCATCAATTCGGCTATTATCACAAATGATGATGGGTCACACACGGGACGTCCCAAGATATCATGAAACAAAAGAATAACTTAATAAAGGCAAACAAATCAACAGTTATTGGCCAAAACACATTTTTGCTTCCCGCGGCCACGCCCAGTAATGACATGACACCAAATTCATTGGACAGCCTCAGAAGAGGGTTCCGAGTCATCACACCAGGTTTGGGGTTGATTTCTAAAAGATTAGCCGAGATATGATCCAACTTCCTGTTTGGTTGCTTTGTTGCCAATTTTGATTGGCTGTACCGGACAAACGGTTTTGAAAATCAAATATCCTTTGATAATATCTGTGAGGGTTGGTCTGATGATGATGTGTGCCAATTCTAGGGAAGATTTGACCAAAATTGAGGGAGGAGAAGCAAAAAAACTTTTTTTCACAAAATTCAAACTGGCAGAAAATCTATATAACCGGAAATTGACGCCATGGTGTGCGTTGAACTCGTCTTGATCCAGGGAATCCAACGGTACCTCATTTTTGAAAATCGGTCATACGGTTCAAAAGTTACGTATGTAAACACAAGTCCAACTTTGACCAGTTGGTGGCGCTAGAGTGCTCCAATGGAAGACATGAAACTTGGTGAATATAAAGAAGGGATTGTGCTTAATGAGTGTGCCAAATTTCACAACTTTTTACCATACGGTTCTAGGGGCTGCCATAGACTCCAATGACAGAAGAAGTGTAATAATAATAATAATAAGAAAAGGTAGAATCACTTATGTGGCTTTGCCGCTTCGCGGCTTGGCCACCAATAATAAGAAGAAGAAGAAGAAAAGGTAGAATCAATTATGTGGCTTCGCCGCTTCGCGGCTTGGCCACCAAATATAGCTGCAAGCAGCAATGTGGTGGCCAAGCAGTCAAATGACCCATCAAACACTTTAGAAATCCTCAGAACAGGGTTCCGAGTGCATGCAGCAAGTTTGGTGTGAATCCATCAAAGATTTGCTGAGATACGACCCAACTTCCTGTTTGATGGCTTAATTGCATATTTTGATTGCCTGTACCGGGCAAACGGTTGTGAAAATCAAACAATCATGTGTTGGCCTTTGTGAGGCTTGGTCTGAAGATAATCTCTGCGAAATTTGGTGAAGATTGGACAACATGTGTAGGAGGAGTAGAGAAAAAACATTTTTCAATGAATTCAAAATGGCGGCCGCATCAATTCGGCTATTATCACAAATAATGATGGGTCACACACGGGACGTCCCAAGATATCATGAAACAAAGGAATCACTTAATAAAGGCAAACAAATCAACAGTTATTGGCCAAAACACATTTTTGCTTCCTGCGGCCACGCCCAGTAATGACATGACACCAAAATCATTGGACAGCCTCAAAAGAGGGTTCCGAGTCATCACACCAGGTTTGGGGTTGATTTCTTAAAGATTTGCTGAGATATGATCCAACTTCCTGTTTGGTTGCTTTGTTGCCAATTTTGATTGGCTGTACCGGACAAACGGTTTTGAAAATCAAATATCCTTTGATAACGTCTGTGAGGGTTGGTCTGATGATGATGTGTGCCAATTCTGGGGAAGATTTGACGAAAATTGAGGGAGGAGAAGCAAAAAAACGTTTTTTCACAAAATTCAAAATGGCAGAAAATCTATATAACCGGAAATTGACGCCATGGTGTGCCTTGAACTCGTCTCGATCCAGGGAATCCAACGGTACCTCATTTTTGAAAATCGGTCATACGGTTCAAAAGTTACTTGTGTAAACACAAGTCCAACTTTGACCATTGGTGGCGCTAGATTACTCCAATGGGAGACATGAAACTTGGTGAATATAAAGAAGGGACTGTGCTTAATGAGTGTGCCAAATTTCACAACTTTTTACCATACGGTTTTAGGGGCTGCCATAGACTCCAATGACAGAAGAAGCGTAATAATAATAATAATAAGAAGAAGAAGAAAAGGTAGAATCACTTATGTGGCTTCGCCGCTTCGCAGCTTGGCCACCAAATATAGCTGCAAGCAGCAATGTGGTGGCCAAGCAGTCAAATGACCCATCAAACACTTTAGAAATCCTCAGAACAGGGTTCCGAGTGCATGCAGCAAGTTTGGTGTGAATCCATCAAAGATTTGCTGAGATACGACCCAACTTCCTGTTTGATGGCTTAATTGCACATTTTGATTGCCTGTACCGGGCAAACGGTTGTGAAAATCAAACAATCATGTAATGGCCTTTGTGAGGCTTGGTCTGAAGATAATCTCTGCGAAATTTGGTGAAGATTGGACAACATGTGTAGGAGGAGTAGAGAAAAAACATTTTTCAATGAATTCAAAATGGCGGCCGCATCAATTCGGCTATTATCACAAATAATGATGGGTCACACACGGGACGTCCCAAGATATCATGAAACAAAGGAATCACTTAATAAAGGCAAACAAATCAACAGTTATTGGCCAAAACACATTTTTGCTTCCTGCGGCCACGCCCAGTAATGACATGACACCAAAATCATTGGACAGCCTCAAAAGAGGGTTCCGAGTCATCACACCAGGTTTGGGGTTGATTTCTTAAAGATTTGCTGAGATATGATCCAACTTCCTGTTTGGTTGCTTTGTTGCCAATTTTGATTGGCTGTACCGGACAAACGGTTTTGAAAATCAAATATCCTTTGATAACGTCTGTGAGGGTTGGTCTGATGATGATGTGTGCCAATTCTGGGGAAGATTTGACGAAAATTGAGGGAGGAGAAGCAAAAAAACGTTTTTTCACAAAATTCAAAATGGCAGAAAATCTATATAACCGGAAATTGACGCCATGGTGTGCCTTGAACTCGTCTCGATCCAGGGAATCCAACGGTACCTCATTTTTGAAAATCGGTCATACGGTTCAAAAGTTACTTGTGTAAACACAAGTCCAACTTTGACCATTGGTGGCGCTAGATTACTCCAATGGGAGACATGAAACTTGGTGAATATAAAGAAGGGACTGTGCTTAATGAGTGTGCCAAATTTCACAACTTTTTACCATACGGTTTTAGGGGCTGCCATAGACTCCAATGACAGAAGAAGCGTAATAATAATAATAATAAGAAGAAGAAGAAAAGGTAGAATCACTTATGTGGCTTCGCCGCTTCGCAGCTTGGCCACCAAATATAGCTGCAAGCAGCAATGTGGTGGCCAAGCAGTCAAATGACCCATCAAACACTTTAGAAATCCTCAGAACAGGGTTCCGAGTGCATGCAGCAAGTTTGGTGTGAATCCATCAAAGATTTGCTGAGATACGACCCAACTTCCTGTTTGATGGCTTAATTGCACATTTTGATTGCCTGTACCGGGCAAACGGTTGTGAAAATCAAACAATCATGTAATGGCCTTTGTGAGGCTTGGTCTGAAGATAATCTCTGCGAAATTTGGTGAAGATTGGACAACATGTGTAGGAGGAGTAGAGAAAAAACATTTTTCAATGAATTCAAAATGGCGGCCGCATCAATTCGGCTATTATCACAAATAATGATGGGTCACACACGGGACGTCCCAAGATATCATGAAACAAAGGAATCACTTAATAAAGGCAAACAAATCAACAGTTATTGGCCAAAACACATTTTTGCTTCCTGCGGCCACGCCCAGTAATGACATGACACCAAAATCATTGGACAGCCTCAAAAGAGGGTTCCGAGTCATCACACCAGGTTTGGGGTTGATTTCTTAAAGATTTGCTGAGATATGATCCAACTTCCTGTTTGGTTGCTTTGTTGCCAATTTTGATTGGCTGTACCGGACAAACGGTTTTGAAAATCAAATATCCTTTGATAACTTCTGTGAGGGTTGGTCTGATGATGATGTGTGCCAATTCTGGGGAAGATTTGACGAAAATTGAGGGAGGAGAAGCAAAAAAACGTTTTTTCACAAAATTCAAAATGGCAGAAAATCTATATAACCGGAAATTGACGCCATGGTGTGCGTTGAACTCGTCTCGATCCAGGGAATCCAACAGTACCTCATTTTTGAAAATCGGTCATACGGTTCAAAAGTTACGTGTGTAAACACAAGTCCAACTTTGACCAGTTGGTGGCGCTAGATTACTCCAATGGGAGACATGAAACTTGGTGAATATAAAGAAGGGACTGTGCTTAATGAGTGTGCCAAATTTCACAACTTTTTACCATACGGTTCTAGGGGCTGCCATAGACTCCAATGACAGAAGAAGCGTAATAATAATAAATATAGCTGCAAGCAGCAATGAGGTGGCCAAGCAGTCAAATGACCCATGAAACACAAGAAATCCTCAGAACAGGGTTGCGAGTGCATGCAGCAAGTTTGGTGTGAATCCATCAAAGATTTGCTGAGATACGACCCAACTTCCTGTTTGATGGCTTAATTGCACATTTTGATTGCCTGTACCGGGCAAACGGTTGTGAAAATCAAACAATCATGTGATGGCCTTTGTGAGGCTTGGTCTGAAGATAATTTCTGCGAAATTTGGTGAAGATTGGACAACATGTGTAGGAGGAGTAGAGATAAAACGTTTTTCAATGAATTCAAAATGGCGGCCGCATCAATTCGGCTATTATCACAAATGATGATGGGTCACACACGGGACGTCCCAAGATATCATGAAACAAAAGAATAACTTAATAAAGGCAAACAAATCAACAGTTATTGGCCAAAACACATTTTTGCTTCCCGCGGCCACGCCCAGTAATGACATGACACCAAATTCATTGGACAGCCTCAGAAGAGGGTTCCGAGTCATCACACCAGGTTTGGGGTTGATTTCTAAAAGATTAGCCGAGATATGATCCAACTTCCTGTTTGGTTGCTTTGTTGCCAATTTTGATTGGCTGTACCGGACAAACGGTTTTGAAAATCAAATATCCTTTGATAAAATCTGTGAGGGTTGGTCTGATGATTATGTGTGCCAATTCTGGGGAAGATTTGACAAAAATTGAGGGAGGAGAAGCAAAAAAACGTTTTTTCACAAAATTCAAAATGGCAGAAGATCTATATAACCGGAAATTGACGCCATGGTGTGCGTTGAACTCGTCTTAATCCAGGGAATCCAACGGTACCTCATTTTTGAAAATCGGTCATACGGTTCAAAAGTTACGTGTGTAAACACAAGTCCAACTTTGACCAGTTGGTGGCGCTAGATTACTCCAATGGGAGACATGAAACTTGGTAAATATAAAGAAGGGACTGTGCTTAATGAGTGTGCCAAATTTCACAACTTTTTACCATACGGTTCTAGGGGCTGCCATAGACTCCAATGACAGAAGAAGCGTAATAATAATAATAATAAGAAAAGGTAGAATCACTCATGTGGCTTCGCTGCTTCGCGGCTTGGCCACCAATAATAATAATAATAAGAAAAGGTAGAATCAGTTATGTGGCTTCGCCGCTTCGCGGCTTGGCCACCAAATATAGCTGCAAGCAGCAATGTGGTGGCCAAGCAGTCAAATGACCCATCAAACACTTTAGAAATCCTCAGAACAGGGTTCCGAGTGCATGCAGCAAGTTTGGTGTGAATCCATCAAAGATTTGCTGAGATACGACCCAACTTCCTGTTTGATGGCTTAATTGCACATTTTGATTGCCTGTACCGGGCAAACGGTTGTGAAAATCAAACAATCATGTGATGGCCTTTGTGAGGCTTGGTCTGAAGATAATTTCTGCGAAATTTGGTGAAGATTGGACAACATGTGTAAGAGGAGTAGAGATAAAACGTTTTTCAATGAATTCAAAATGGCGGCCGCATCAATTCGGCTATTATCACAAATGATGATGGGTCACACACGGGACGTCCCAAGATATCATGAAACAAAAGAATAACTTAATAAAGGCAAACAAATCAACAGTTATTGGCCAAAACACATTTTTGCTTCCCGCGGCCACGCCCAGTAATGACATGACACCAAATTCATTGGACAGCCTCAGAAGAGGGTTCCGAGTCATCACACCAGGTTTGGGGTTGATTTCTAAAAGATTAGCCGAGATATGATCCAACTTCCTGTTTGGTTGCTTTGTTGCCAATTTTGATTGGCTGTACCGGACAAACGGTTTTTAAAATCAAATATCCTTTGATAACTTCTGTGAGGGTTGGTCTGATGATTATGTGTGCCAATTCTGGGGAAGATTTGACAAAAATTGAGGGAGGAGAAGCAAAAAAACGTTTTTTCACAAAA